>NW_027422056.1:0-336147 GCF_037893015.1 Macrotis lagotis | reverse complement strand
AAGAGAGGAACTAACTATGAGGAACTTGATGATGTTGAACCGTTTGCTTTCCTGCACGGGAAGAAGATATTGATAAATCATATGAACATTCTCATTTATAAGAGGTGTTAGGAATATATATAGACAGCGCACAGGAAGGAGCAGAAGACAATGTTATAATATAATAAAAATATGTGTGATGGGGGAAAGTACTGGGAGGAAGGAAAAGGAGATGAAGAAGAAGCTGAGAGATTCCACATAAGAGTCAGAAGAAAGGTTTCTCAATGGAGGGGAGGGGGGAAGGCAAGGGGGAATGAGTGTGCTTTCATTCTCATCAGTAAGGGCTCAGGGAGGACATGCACACTTAATAGTGTGAGGAAATCTGTCTTGCCCTGGAGAAGGATGGGAGGAAAGGGATGGGATGAGGGTGAATGTGCGGAGGGAAGGGGAGAATAGGTGATAGAAGAGAAGAAAGATCAAGGGAAAAGGTACTCAGATGCAACACACTTTTGGACAGGACCCGGATGAAAGGAGAGAGAGAGAACAGAATAAATGAGAGTGGGGAGAAATAGAGTGGAGGAACAGCCAATAATAGCAACTGAGGGAGAAATATTGAAGCAACTTCTCTGGTGGACTTATGATAGGGAAAGCAACTCATCCCAGAGACAGAGGCATTGAAATCTGAACAAAGACTAAAGTCCATTTTTTTCTCTTTCTTCTTGAGGTTTCCCATCTTTTTTTTGGGGGGGGGGAGGGGGTTTATGCTTATTCTTACATTTATTCTTATAACATTCAATTTACATCAATGTATGACATGGACACAATGTAGGGACTGCCAGACAGCCTTGGGGAGGGGGAGGGGAGGGAGGAGGGGGGAAAATTATAGAATTCAGAGACTTGCAAAAAATGATTGTTACATATTACTATTGTATATAATTGGAAAACAAAATTAAAAAAAACAAAACAAAAAAGAAACCTTTGGTTTGAAGAATTTTGCTGTCCAAGGTCTGACATATTATTAAGATGGGTGGCAAATTGGCAGTTCTTAGAAGCCTGGAATTGGAGTCAGAAATAGTTGAGTTCAAATATGATCTTTGACATTTCCTACATCATTAATACTCGCGGAGTCTCTTAAGTTTGCCTTTCCTTCCTTCCCTCTCCTCTCAAATGAGGTTGATAATCACACTTACCATAGTGCTTGGTAGTGATGATCACATGGGGTCATTCTGGAGCACTCGGAGGTTCCAGTATTGGGCTCAGGAAGGCATCCATGAGTCAGCTTGTGCATCTCTTGAGAATGTGGAGGCAGGGGAAAGAGGTGGACTACGGGGCCTTCCTTGTGACACTTCATCTAGATGTACCTTGCCTGAATTTCCTCTTGTTATTCAGGAGGAGGATAATACTGGTAAAGTCTCTAGAATAGGAAAAGGTTTCCATTTTGACTCTAGGCAGAAGCCTAGACAATTGCATTCCCTGCTGTAAAGCTCTTAATCAATTCTCCCTAGTTTCTATAGTCTGAGAGACTTTCAATCTTCAACATTCCTTGTTATTCCAACTTCTCTTCCTTCTGATATTCATATGTTCTATGGGCTCTCCTCTCACTGATATCTCTTCTTCTACATGGCCTGCCCGAATTAATGCTATTCTCTGTGGCATATTCCAGACCAGACATTCTACACTCCAAGCTCTCTAATAGTCTTGCTCATCTATGCTCTCAGGTTCTATACTAATCTGGTTTTCTAGGTTTTGTTTCTTTCAAGATTTTTGAAAGTAATTTTAATTTTAATTGCTGTTTCTATTAAACAATTATGCAATTTAAAAGGACAGAGGTGAGCGTATTCAAATCCTATCACCTTAAATCTTTACTTTTTAAAATTCTATGGCATATATTATCAAGTATATTAACATTAATACTTGAGTTTCCTGATAATAGTGTCTTGCCTGAAGTCATGAAGAATCATCTTCCTACATTCAAAACTGGTCTCAGAAATTTGACAGCTTTGTGTTCTTGGGCAAGTCACTCAGAATCATGACACAACTAAACAACAATTTGGAATTATGTTTTTGATACAAGTTTTGTTTTATCCATTTAAGTCACCCTATTTTCATGTTCTTTCTTGGACTGCATGTTGTGCAATCTAAGATTAATGTAGAACAAGGATACCATATCAGTGTTTTTGAAATAAAGCTTTATCATAAGTATTTTGGACTGGTGTTTTCTAAGCTAACCCCATCCTTACCCTTACCTGGCCCTTGAAATAGAGAAGAGTTAAATTATTATTGTTGATTTTTTTAAACTACTAATGGTTTTTTTGGTATTCTTAAAACATTCTCATTGGGTCATTAAGTGCCATACTGGCTAGAGTGTCTTGCCTGAAGTCATGAAGAATCATCTTCCTACATTCAAAAATGGTCTCAGAAATTTGACAGCTCTGTGTTCTTGGGCATTTCACTCAGAGTCACAATACGACTAAACAACAACTCCCTCAGATCCCATGCTATGTGCTTAGGTGGCAGATGGTTTAGAGTCCTGGATCCAGAGTCAAAAAGAACTGAGTTCTCCTGGGACCTAAATTGTGTTCCTGGGCAAACCATTCAAGTTCTCTTTGCATAAGGGTTTTTTTTTTTTTGCCTAAAATGAGGGTGATAATAGAACTTCCTTCACGGCTATATAGTAATGGTAAAATTAGATTATTTTTTGTCAACCAGTTAACCAGCTTTAAACAGTTTTGCAAATGCTTCCTGCTATTTATCTTACTGAGACCCTTACATCTATGAAATTCTGTGATGTCAACGCCATTCTTAAATCTCATCTTCTTCTAGGTTGAAAGGGTTTTTCGTGCAAAATTCCATCAGCTTTGGCATTTCCCTTCATCACCACAATCTGTCTCAATGACTGGAAGGAAAAGTCATGAATTTGAAACCCTTCCAGTAATAAAATAACTCAGTTGAAATACTAACACTTTTCAATTGGCTATATTACCTAGGACTTCCCTCTGATTTTCCTATTTCCCTGTGCACTACCTTTTCTGACTCTGCCCCCTACTTTTCAGCTTCCTTTTGTGAATTTGCTTTTTCTTTTTGAGGGTTGGGAAATCTTTTTACTTTTTCATGTATGTGTCCCCAGAGCTTAGTACAGTTCCTAGAATATAGCATGTATTTTATAGATGTGTATAGATTGACTAATTTTATATAATCCCAATTTCCCATTTTACCTTCGATGATGCTATGTATTGCTTGATTAATCTTGAAACCTTTCCTTCTTCATTGAGCAGAAAGGTGATTTCTTGTTGCAATAATTTGGTTATTTTGTGAACATGTATTTCTAACTCATGTATGTATTTTGAGATTGTCTTACTATATGATGGGCGATGTTTGTTCAAAATTATTTTTGAGGGACTGTAACCAATTTTTATAGTATTTTGTTCAATACTGTGCGTTTTTCACAGTAAATGGGGTATTTCAGTTTATCAAAGACTATTTTTACTGAGTTTTTGCTGCTGTATATGATGTATCTTGATCGGTTTTACTGATGAACTTCTCAAGTGCTTGTTCATTTGAGTCATTTTAAAATTCAAGTATCAAGTCATTTTAAAGATAATTAATTTATAATATAGTTTCTGATCTTATATTGAGTCCCCTTTCTTGTAACTTTCTTTTAATTATTACCATTGAATTATGTGACCTCTTCTTCACTACAACATTGGCTATGATTTTTGAGTTCTATAAAATATAGCTAAGGTATTCTGAATGGTTCAATATAGAATAAGTAAATTTAAATAATATTGTCATTTCAATTGTGATGACTCTACAGATCCATGAGGTACTGCTATCCATCACAGTATTCAATACATCTTTATTAAATGGATACTTTATACTTAGATTTATCGTATTTCCAATTGCATCTGGCTAAATACACTTAACAATTATTAAACAACTTCTGCAGAGTCTTTGAGTATGTTTTTTTTTTCCTATCTCTTCCTGCTGGATTCATTTGTTAAAATACAGGAATGTGGATGATTTAGAAGAATCAATTTAGCATCCTGAAACTTAGCTAAATTTATCTCTTTCTTGAATGCTTTGTTTGACTCTAAGATTTTCTAATTTATCATCAGATCACCTGCAAACAGCAATATTATGGTTTGTTTTTGCTTTTTCTACCATCTTTTCCCTGTCTTTCTCATCTTAATGCAGAAAATCATTTAAAGAACTATATTAAATAAGAGTTTCGATACTCAGCACCCTTCCTTTTACCATGATCTTTTTGAAAATGCTGCTAAATTTGCTTCATTATCTAAAAAGTGTGTTTCTATTTAGATAGGGATTATTTCTAAGGGTAAAGAAACTTCCATTTATCACTAAGTTTTCTAGGATATTTAAGACAGAGAAGGATTTAATTTTGTCAAAAGACTTTCTGCATCTCTAACATAGTCCCGTGTTTATTTTGCTTTTACTAATGGCATGATTTAATATATTTATCACATGTCATAAGTTGGATGAGCCTTGCATTATTGTTACCATGGCTGGTTTGCTTAGCAATATTTTTTCCAAATGCTGCATCTATGTTCACTCAAAGTATTGGTCTGTGGTTTTGTTTCTATACATTGTCTTTCCCTTTGTTAGGTATGAAGACCATATTTCTATTATAGATTGTCTTGGATAAATGCCTACTTTTCTTTGAATTTTAAATATAGAACTATTATCAAAATGTTGTAATGTCCTTATTCCTTTGACATTGTAATTTTCCTTGAGTCCTATTAGTCTCAGAGGAAATTCTGCCTCTTCCATGACCCATGTAGAATACTCCAAGATTATGTTTCTTCTATTCTTTATGATGTGTCAGATAAATCCCTATTTACTTGCTGTTTCCACCATGACAGCTTAAGTTTCTTGAATGTTGTGATAATTTTTCTTATTTGTGATTTTTTTTGCAAGGCAATGGGTTTAAGTGGCTTGCCCAAGGCCACAGCAGTATGTAACAGTATGTAATTATTAAATGTCTGAGGCCGGATTAAAAATCAGGTACCCGTGACGTCAGGACCAGTACTCTATCCACTGAGCCACCTAGCTGCCCCTTATTTGCCTTTTTGACAGAGAAATAAACAGAAAGAGAGAGAGAGAGAGAGAGAGAGAGAGAGAGAGAGAGAGAGAGAGATTATATGATGGAGTATAAACTACAATAATTGGAGTAATGACTACTGACTATATTTAATCCCCCAATTTTGAATTTGGGAAATAAAGTTATCCCAAAAGTAGAATAACTTTTAAATAAAACATTAAGAAAGCATTCATGACAACATATTTGAAAGATTATACACTATTACAATTTTGAGTTTATATTGAGAAGACATGAGTTCAAATCTGGCCTTGGAAATTTACGAGCTTTGAGTCTGAGCATCTTCCTTAACCCTGATGACCTCAGTTTCCCCATATGTAAAATGAGATAAAGAAAGAAATGACAAATCACTCTAGCATCTTTGACAAGACATCCCAGAAAGGAATCATGAAGTGTCAGACATGATCAAAATGACTCAATAGTAATATCAACAAAAATGAAAAGCTCGTTCAACTTAAGATGTAAGGTAAATAAATTAAAGCCCTCTTACTCCTCCTCCCCTTCTACTACTGCTACTATGACTACAACTACTACCTAGGCTATGACTACAGCTGTAATGACTATGACTACTACTAGAACTACTACTGCTGCCACTGCCACTACTTCTCCACCTGTTACTGTTGTTTTTCTAACTATTATTATTTACATGGCTCTACACTTAATCAAAATAAGCACATTATACAAACAGAAAGTGATCCTAGTAATGACCTTCTATGCCTAAGATGATCTTTGTTCCCGGAACTGGGAGGGTTTTACATATCATATTTATGATGGTCCAACAATTTTTGCTTAAGCTACGGATGTCCCTCCATGTCCTCATAAATATAAATGATGACATTTAAAAAGAAAGATATGGATGCTTGCTAGTTTGAAATTAATGGCTCAGATTCAAAATGTTCACAAGTATGCATTATCTTCATGTAAAGACCATGCCTCTTCTAAACTTCCTGTCACTGTCTTGGACAAGCTTCATCCTTCTAACCAACCTGAGTTACAACTTGGAAGAAATGTTTTGATGAAGGAGATGATAGTTCAACAATAAAAAAAGAGAATGAACAAATAAATGGTTTGGGCATGCAACTAAAGAAACATGAAAATAACAGCTAAAATGCTTGAATTAAAAACCCAATCAGAAATCCTAAAATCAAAGCAGAGCTTAATAAAACTGAAAGTAAGGAGTAATTGAAATAATAAATAAAAATAGAACCTGATTTTATGGAAAAATCAATAAAATAAAAAAAAACATGGATTAGTTAACTTTTTAAAAAGTAAAGAAGAAAATCAAATAACTAAAGTAAAAAATGAAAGGAGTTAATTCAGGTCCAATGAAAGCAAATTAAGACAACTGTTAGAAGCTATTTTGCCCAATTATATGACAAAACCTTTGACAATCTTTTTCTTTAGTGTTTTGCAAATCAAATGGGGTTAAGTGGCTTGCCCAAGGCCACACAGCTAGGTAATTATTAAGTGTCTGAGGCTGGATTTGAACTCATGGTCTCCTAACTCCAGGGCCAGTGCTCTATCTACTGCACCACCTACTCGCCCCTTCCTTTGACAATCTTAATGAAATGATTTGATATCTACAAAAATATAAATTACCCAGATAAAGAGAAAAAATAAAATAAATGAATTATTGAATTATTCAGTCTTAGAAAAAGAAATTTAGCAAGCCATAAATGTACTTTTCAATGAAAAAGGGCCCAGGACCAATGGATTCACAATGAATTCTAACAAATGTTTAAAAAACAAGTAATCTCAATACCAGATAAACTACTTAGAAATATAGGCAAAAAAGTTATTCCAAAACATTATGGTATGCAACCAAGAAGAACCCAAATTGAGAAATAAAATTATATAGCAATTTTCCTATTGGATATTGTTGCAAGAATCTTCAACAAAGTACTAACTAGCATAGAGTTTATAACAATATATCACAAGGATCATACACATTCTAATAAGGTGGGATTTACACAAGTAATGAAGAATTATTTCAATTAAGCAATGAACAAGGAAGCAAACAAGGGGGCTATTAGCATAATTTACCATACCAATAAAAAAACCAAAAGAATTAATGATTTTCTCAATAAATAAAATAATAGGGACACTAAGGCAAGATTCATAGAGCTGTGAATTGATTCAAGTAGTCTGAAAATATTTTGGAACTATTTCCAATAAACCATAAAATGTTACTTAGTGAGCTACAATACAATGACAAGATCTGGTACCATAAAGAGATTTGTAAAAAGGACAAAGGACTTATATGTACAAAAATATTAATAGCAGTCCTTGTTGTACAGTGGCAAGTAAATGGAATTAAAGGGATGTCCATCAATTGGGGAATGGTTAAATAAGCTGCGTATGTGATTTTGAAGTAATATAACTATTGTGATATAAGAAATAATGAAGGAGATGATTTCAGAAAAACCTGAGAAGCTTTATTTGAATGGATGCAAAGTGAACAAAAGCAGCAGAACATTGTAAACATTGCACATAGTAACAGCAATATTGTAATGATGATCATCTGTGATCGACTCAACTACTCAAATCATTAGAATGAACTAAGACATTTTCAAAGGACTTATACTGAAAAGTGCTATACAAGTCCAATGATAGAACAGAAGTATATTGAAGCATACTTTTTTCACACTAAAGTAATTATTCTTAGACTTTTTTTTGCAACCTGGCAAGTATGGAAAAATATTTTGCATATTTTCATATGAATAATTTATATTTTTCTTGCCTTCTCCACTGGTTGGCAGAGGGGTTTGCGAAAAGGAGAGAACTTGGAATTCAGAAAAATTTTTTGTAGCTCAATAAAATAAATTTTGGTAGTTTGATTTTTATGGTAATGAATAAGTAGATTAATTTATGTAGAATTATAAGTAGTATTAGATCAGTTAGTCCCTTAGTAATTGTTATTTTTTTCAATTGTTAAAATCTGATTTTATTTCAATTAAAATTGGTTGTCTTGAGACGTCCGGGGAAGATGGCACAGAGAAGACAGGCACAGTTCTAAAGTCTCCTGATCTCATCCCCATCTATCACATGAAATAAACCTCTTAAAAGAAATCCAACCCACAAAACCCAGAAAGAAAAGCCAGGAGAATGAACATTTACCTCAGGATTGGTCTCTGGCAGCAGCATTGGCTGAATTCGGGCAGGTGAGTCTGGGCTCAGAAGTAGGATCAGCCCTGGATCAACCAGATTAACAGCTGCATTGGAGCCAGGAGTCTGAAGGCCCGAGAGAGCCGGACCTGCTGGATCAGCATTGGGGTTAGAAGGCAGGGGCTTGAGTCAACTAAGGAGTAGAGGGGCTGGTGGTGATGCTGTCCCCCAGGAGCTTGGGGACTGGGCTTGGGGGAGAGTTCTGGTGCAGGAGAGCTGGGGATCCATCCCTGGGCTCCTCTGGTCTGAAGAACTCTGAGTCCCATTACAGCTCAGGCCTCTTCCCATACAACAAATGCAAACTACTTCTGCCTCAGGCACAGGTGTGTAAGCAGAAAAACCAGCCCAGCTGACAATTGAGAGTGAAGGACCTCAGGCTAGAATAAAGCCCACCATTCATTGAAGGCAAAAGAATTCAATAGCTCCAACTCCTTCCTTCAAGCAAAGGGAGAAGGCCTCAATCAAGGTCACACATACTCCAGAGAAAGCAACCAACACCTCCTACTGGCCAGCAAGAGAAACTGCACTCAGTGAGTAAAGCCTTTAGCCATCCCAAGCCCCTGCGAAACAGCCCCTCCCCAGCTCAAGGTTTTAGCAAAATGCAGAAGGGTCAGGGGAAAGGTGGATCCATAGAAAAATTCTTGGAAGGGAAAGACCCTAACTCAGAGAGACCTGGAACCTCTGAGGAGAATACAATCTGGTCTTCAGCACAGAAAGACTTCCTTGAAGAAATAAGGGAGGAGCTTAAAAATTTGGGAGAGACAATTATTACCTTGTAACAAGAAAACAAAACCTTAGAAAGTACAATTGGACAAATACAAAAGGAGAATAAATCTCTCAGATCATCAATTGGACAATTACAAAATGAGAATAATTCTCTCAAATCCTCAACTGGGCAAATGCAAAAAGAAAATAATTCTCTCAAATCCTCAATTGGTCAAATGGAAAGCTCTTTCAAAAGTAGAATTGACCAATTGGAAAAGGAGTTGCAAAAGGTTAATGAAGAAAACTCCTCCCCCCAAAAAAGAATGGAGTCTACAGAAAGTAATGACTCCATGAGACAGCAAGAGTCAATTAAACAAAATCAAAAAATAGAATAAAATGTAAAATACCTCATCAACAAAACCACTGACCTCGAATATTATAGGACACCTTGAAAACATGCAGCACCTGGCTGCATCAACATTATGGGATCTAAGGGCCTGTAATGAGATATTTCGAAGAGCAAGGGAGCTTGGAATGCAGCCAAGAATCTACTTTCCTGCAAAGCTGAGCCTTCTCTTACAGGGAAAAAAGATGGACATTTAACGAAATGGAAGAATTCCAAAAATTTCTGATGAAAAGAGCACAGCTAAACAGAAAATTTGAACATTAAACAGGAGGTTCAAGAGACACATGAAAATGTTAAAAAAAAAAAGGGGGGGTGCAGTAAAAGGAAAAAAAATGCTATCCAGTAAGTTGAAACTGGCTATATCCCACATGGGGGAAAACAGATTCACATAAATCTTGAGAATTGTAACTCTAACAGAGAGAATATACCTAGCCAGAAATGATGGACATTCCTGACCTATCCATGAGACTGCTATCTAATGAGATGTAAGTGACTTTAACCCCACTTGGGAGAAAGACTCTTATAACACTCAGGAATTTTGACTCTATTCAATAGAATATACTGAACTAGAAGGGAAAGACACTCAGAATTTTCTATGACTCAGATAGAATGATCTAATAAACATGACCTCCTTAAAGAGGGGGACAGGAAAGAGATGGGACGAGGGAGGGGATTGAATGGGGTAAATCTCATTACACTAAGAGGTACCAAAAAACCTATGGTAATAGAGGGGAAGAAGGGAGCAGATGAGAAACACCTGAATCTTCTTCTCATCAGACTTGGCTTAAAGTCGACCTACACATACACAGTTAACTTATAAAACATCTAACCTTTCAAGTATGAAAAGGTGAAAAGGGGAGCGGGACACAGAGAAAAGGAAGGGGAGTGGGGGGAAAAGGGGAAATAACAAAATGTAGGGAATGTAAAAGGGAAAAAAGGGAAAGCGGAAAAAGCAGGGTAGGGGTGATATAGGAGGGCAAACAAACTGAAGGGAGTGGTATTCAGAAACAAAATACTGGGGAATATGGATAAAGGGGAAGGGACAGGAAAAAATACAAACAGAAAGAAGATAGCAGGGAGGGCAATAAAGAATTTTTAATCATGACCTTGAATTTGAATGGGATCAACTCTCCCTTAAAATGTAAGCAAATAGCAGAGTGGATTAAAAACTAGAATCCTACAATATGGTACTTACAAGAAACTCATCTGAAGCAGGGAGATACATATAGAGTAAAGGGAAAAGGTTGGAGCAAAATATATTTTGCTTCGGCTGAAGTAAAAAAAAAGCAAGGGAACCAATGCTTATCTCAGACAAAGCAGCAGCAAAAATATATAGAGTTAAAAGAGATAAGGAAGGAAACTTTATCCTCCTAAAAGCTACCATAGACAATAAAGTCATTTCAATGCTGAATATATACCCACCCAGTAGGACAGCACCCAAATTCTTAGAGGAAAAGCTGAAAGAACTACAGGAAGACACAGACAGTAATACTCTACTAGTTGGAGACTTCAACCTGCCACTCTCAGATCTAGATAAATCGAACCATAAAATAAACAAGAACGAAATTAAGGGGGTAAAGAGATTGCTAGAAAAATTAGATATGGTAGACTTATGGAGGAAACTGAATAGGGATAGAAAGGAATATACATTTTTCTCTGCAGTACATGACCATGTACTGCATTGACCATGTACTAGGACATAAAAACCTAATGATAAACTGCAGAAAGGCAGAAATAGTGAATACATCTTTCTCAGATCACAATGCAATAAAAGTCATATGCAATACTGGGCCAAGGAGATATAGACCCAGAACAATTTGGAACCTGAATAACTTCATTTTAAAAAATGAGTGCACCAAAAAACAAATTATAAAAAAAAAACTAACCATTTTATCCTAGATAATGATAATAATGAAACAACATACCAAATCCTATGGGATTCATTTAAAACAACCCTCAGGTGATATATTATAGCTCTAAATGCTTACATGAATAAATTGGAGAAAGAGGAAATCAATGAACTAAACATGCAACTAAAATAAATTAGAGAAAGAACAAATCAAAAATCCCCAATTAAATACCAAATTAGAAATTCTGAAAATTAAAGGAGAAATTAATAATATCAAAAACAAAAAAATTATTGAATTAATAAATAAAACCAAAAGTTGTTATGATGAAAAAACCAATAAAATTGATAAACCTCTAGTCAATTTGATTTAAAAAAAGAAGGAAACCAAATTGCTAGTATTATAAATGAAAAAGGTGAAATCACCACTAATGAGGAGGAAATTAAAGTAATGATTTGAAATTATTTTGCCCAACTCTATGCCAATAAATTTGATAATCTAAGTGAAATGGATGACTATTTACAAAAATATAAGTTGCCCAGGTTAAATGAAGAAGAGATTAAATACCTAAAAAACCCTATCTCAGAAAAAAAAATTCAACAAGTCATCATTGTACTACCTAAAAAAAATCTTCAGGGCCTGAAGGATTCACAAGTGCATTCTACCAAACATTTAAGGAACAATTGGATCCAATTCTATATAAACTCTTTGGAAAAATAGGGAAAGATGGAACTCTGCCTAACTCTTTCTATGAAACCAATATGGTGCTGTTACCTAAACCAAGAAGAGTTAAAACAGAGAAAGAAAATTATAGACCTATTTCTCTGATGAATATAGATGCAAAAATCTTAAATAAAATCTTAGCAAAACGATTAAAACAAGTTATCACCAGGATAATACATATTGATCAAGTAGGGTTTATTCCAGGAATGGAGGGTTGTTTCAATATTAGAAACACTTTTAGTATACTCAATTATATCGACAACAAATATATCAGAAATCATATGATCATATCAATAGATGCTGAAAAAGCTTTTGACAAAATACAGCATCCATTCCTATTAAAAACACTAGAGATTGTATAAATAAATGGACTGTTCCTTAAAATAATTAGCAGTATTTACCTGAAACCATAAACAAGCATTATATTCGATGGGGTGAGGCTAGAGGCATTTCCAATAAGATCGGGGTAAAACAAGGGTACCCATAATCACCACTACCATTCAGTATTGTATTAGAAATGTTAGCATCACCAGTCAGAGAAGAAAAAGAAATTAAAGGAATTACAATTGGGAAGGAAGAGACAAAACTCTCACTCTTTGCAGATGACATGATGGTCTACCTAGAGAATCCCAAGAAATCATCCAAAAAACTACTGGAAACAATTAGCAATTTTATCAAAGTTGCAGGTTATAAAATAAACCCTCATAAATCCTCAACTTTTCTATATATGTCTGGGAAGATACAGAAGAGCTAGAAAGAGAAATCCCATTCAAAGTAACCTCAAACAATATAAAATACTTGGGAGCCTATTTGCCAAGACAGACGCAGAATATTTTTGAAAACAATTATAAAACACTTCTCACACAAATTAAATCAGATTTAAATCACTGGGCAAATATCTACTGCTCATGGATAGGTAGAGCTAAGTTAATAAAAATGACAATTCTACCAAAACTAAACTATCTGTTTAGTGCCCTACCAATTAAAATTCCAAAAACTTACTTTAATGAGTTAGAAAAAATTACAAATAAATTCATATGGAGAAAGAAAAAGTCAAGAATTGCCAGGAGCTTAATAAAAAAAGTGCAAAAGAAGGTGGCTTAGCCCTACCTGATCTAAAAATATATTGTAAAGCATCAGTCATTAAAACTATTTGGTATTGGCTAAGAAATAGAGTGATGAACCAGTGGAATAGACTAGGTGTAAAAGCAGGAGATGATTATAGTAATCTGCTGTTTGATAAACCCAAAGAATCCAGCCATTGGGATTAAAAGTCCCTCTTTGATAAAAACTGCTGGGATAATTTTAAATTAGTATGGAAGAAACTTAGATTAGACCAAAACCTAACACCCTTTAACAAGATAAGACCATAAGACCGAAATGGTTACAGGACGTAGACATAAAAAACAATACTTTAAGCAAATTAGAAGATCAAGGACTACTTTACCTGTCAGATCTATGGAAAGGGGAGCAGTTTATGACTAAGGAAGAGTTGGAGAACATCACCAAAAACCAATTAGATGATTTCGATTACATTAAATTAAAAAGCTTTTGGACAGATAAAACCACTGTAACCAAGATCAAAAGAAATGTAGTAAATTAGGAAACAATCTTTACAGCTAATGATTCTGATAAAGGACTCATTTCAAAAATATACAGAGAACTGAGTCATATTTTTAAGACAAAAAGCCATTCCCCAGCTGACAAATTGTCAAAGGATATGCAAAGGCAATTTACAGATGAGGGGATCAAAGCAATTCATACCCATATGAAAAAATGCTCTATATCATTAATTATTAGAGAAATGCAAATTAAAGTTTCTCTGAGGTACTGCCTCACACCTCTCAGATTGGCCAATATGACCAGAACGGATAACGATCATTGTTGGCAGGAATGTGGGAAATCTGGGACACTATTACACTGTTGGTGGAGCTGTGAACTCATCCACCCTTTCTCCAGAGCTATTTGGAACTATGCCCCAAGGGCAACAAAAATGTGCATAGCCTTTGACCCAGCAATACCACTACTGGGTCTATATCCTGAAAAGATGAAGCAAAAGGGTAAAAACATTACTTGTACAAAAATATTTATAGCAGCCCTGCTTGTGGTAGCAAAGAATTGGAAATCAAGTAGCTGTCCTTCATTTGGGGTATGGTTAACAAACTGTGGTATATGTATGTCATGGAATATTCTATTAGAAACCAGGAGGGATGGGATTTCAGGGAAGCCTGGAGGAATTCGCATGAACTGATGCTGAGTGAGATGAGCAGAACCAGAAAAACACTGTATACCCTAACAGCAACATGGGAGTGATGATCAACCTTGATGGACGTGTTCATTCCATCAGTGCAACAATTGGGAGTAATTTGGGGCTGTCCCCATAGGAGAGTGCCATCTGTATCCAGTTAAGGAGCTGTTGAGTTTGAACAAAGTTCAAAGACTATTTCCTTTAATTTAGGAACAAAACCAGATATCTTATTGTCTGATCTTGTTACCTCTTTGAATTCTTGTTTCTTCTCTAAGGAAATGATTTCTCTTTAATCACATCCAATTTGGATCAAGGTACAACATGGAAACAAAGTAAAGACTGACAGATTGCTCTCATTGGGGTGGTGGCGGGGATGGAAGTAAGATTGGGGGTAAATTTGTAAAACTCAAATAATATCTTTAATACAAATTAATTTAAAATGTAGTTAATTATACTCAAATATAGCCATAATTTTTTCAAGTTTATAAATTTCCAGATGCCTAATCTAAGACTATAAATTTTATTTTAATTTTAACCTATTTTTATTTTATAAAATAAGCAAAAAACATTATGTGCAGAGCAAAACATAAGAGAAATTTCATAATATAAAAAATTAATTTTGATTTCAAGAAAGCCTATATAATGAATACTATGCATTGTGAAGAAAAAATTGGTTATCTTATTGCTGATATAAATTTGCTTTTTCTTGTTAGTTAAATACTGAATTATTTTGTATTATCTAAAGTTATTGAAGATCGAATTTCCCTTTCTATCTGTGTTACTGGGCCTTGTTGGTAATACGAGGATATGCTGATGACTATTTGTGTTCAATTTTTATCCTGAAAAGTTACTAAAGTTTGCTAATTGCTTTATTTCATTTTTAGTAGATTTTCTAGGATTCTTTCTATATACCATCATATCATCTGCCAAAAGTGAGTGTTTTATTTCCTTGTTGCTCATTCTATTTCAATTACTTTTTCTTCTCTTAGTCCTATGTCTAACATTAATAGTACAGTATTGATTAATAGTGGTGATAATGGACATCCTTCTTTCACCTCTGATATTATTGTGATTCCTTCTGTTTCTCAACATTTCATATAATGCTTTTCAGTGGTTTTAGATATATACTGCTTCTCATGTTAAGGAATGCCTCCTTTATTTATAAGTTCTTTCATATTTTTAATAGTATTAGATGCTGTATTTTGTAAAAAAGCTTTTCCAGCATCTATTGAGATAATCAATAGTTTTACTATTGATATCGTAAATTATGATAATAATTTTCTTAATACTGAACAAATCTTCATTCCTAGTATAATGCCTATCTGATCCTTGCATATTATCCTAGGAATATCTTGCTCTAATTGCTTTGTTAATATTATATTTAATTTTTTAATATTTAAAATTTTTGCATTCAAAGGGGAAATCAGTCTGTAATATTCTTTCACTGTTTTGATTATTTGTGCTTTAGGTACCAACATATGATTAGAAAAAAATGACTATTTTTTTCACATGACTAATATAGAATTAGAATTAATTGTGCTTCAATATTTGGTATAGTTCAATTGAAAATTTATCTGGTCATGTCGACTTTTATTCTCAGCAAGTTCACTGATGGCTTGTTTAATTTCTTTTTTTCTTTAATGGGTTGACATAAGTCTTTAATTTCATATTTTGTTATTCAATGCAGTGTATGTGTTTTGTAAATATCCATCCATTTCAATTAGATTGCCAATTTTATTGGCATACCATTTGGGCAAAATAGTTCTGAATTGTTATTTTAACTTCTTCTTTATTGGTGATTAAGTAAATTTTTCATTTTTCAAACTGGAATTTTGGTTTTCTATTTCCTTTTTTCAAACTTAAATTTATTTTATTTTATTTTTCCTTAATTCTATGCAAAATAAATTTGAATATTTACTTTTAAAACTTTATGTTCCAGGGGCAGCTAGGTGTGGTAGTGGATAAAGTACTGGCCCTGGAGTCAGGAGTACCTGGGTTAAAATCTGGTCTCAGACACTTAATAATCACCTAGCTGTGTAGCCTTAGGCAAGCCACTTAATCCCATTTGCCTGGCAAAAAAACCTAAAAAAAAAACAACCCTTTATGTTCCAAATTGTCTCTTTTCCTTCATGTCCGATCCCCACAAACTGAGAAAGCAAGTTATTTGATATAGGTTGAAAATGTGTTTTCATGAAAAATGATACTACAATAATCATATTGCAAAAATAAGCATGAGTCTTAAATGTGGAAGCTGCTATATCTTGTGTTATCCTCACTCTGGAACTACAATAATTAAATTCTCTTTTTCTGACTCCTTGCATTATTCTCTCCTTGACCTGGGTGCTCTGAAATTTGACTATAATATTGCTGTACGTTTTGATTTAAAGATCTCTTTACGTAACTGATTGATGTATTCTTTCAGTTTTTATTTTGCCTGCAGCTTCTAGAATATCAGCACAGTTTCCCTGGATACTTTCTTGAAAAATTATGTCTAAGTCCTTCTGGTCATGTTTTTCAAGTAGTACAATAACTTTCAAATTATCTCTTCTGGATCTGTTTTCCAGGTTATTTTTCAAATGACATGTATATCGCATTTTTTTCTAGTTTTTTATTCTTACGGTTTTGCTTTAGTGTTTTGTGATTTCTCATAAAGTCATCATCTTCCCTTTGTTCCACTCTATTTATAAAGGAATTCTTTTCTTCAGTGAACATTTTTTATCTCCCTTTACTTTTGACCATTTTTCCATTTTAAGGCATTCTTTTCCTCATTGGCTTTTTGGACATCTTTTTCCTTTTGGTCATGTCTGGTTTTTAAGATGTTAAGTTTTTCAGTATTTTTTGGTGTCTCCTTCACCAAGCTTATGACTGAATTTTCACGATTTTTTCCACATCATTCTCATTTCTCTTCCCACGTTTTCCTCTATTTCCCTTACTTGAATTTCAAAATCATTTTTGAGTTGTTCCATACTCTGAGACTAAGTCATATTTTTCTTGGAGGATTTGGATTCAGAACTTTTGCCTTTGCTATGTTCAGATTATGTATGTTGAGCCTCCATTGAACAAATGTAAGTGTCTATGGTTGGATTTTTTTTATTCTGTTGTTTGCTTATTTTCCCAGACTATGACTTGATTTTATCTCTTTGTTAAGGTGAGGCTCTGCTTCCAGAGTGGAGGATGCACTGTCCCAAGGTTTTGAGGGTTTTTGTAGCTGGTTTCAGGGCCAGCCCCCACCCAATAACTGCAAGTTCTCAATTCTTTCAAGGTTTCATGAGAGGCTATGCCTCCTCTTCTGGCCTGTGCTATTGTCTTTGTATGATCACAAGCACTGCTTTCTGCCCTGGAACTGTGAGGAGAGTTCCTGCTTCACTGCAAACTGCAAGCTCTACTGTACTTTTGTCCCTCTTCCTGACAATGAGATCTCAGACCAAGATCTCCATAGGTGTATGGGTGAAGTCATAGAGTCCTGACTCAGGAATAGCAAAGAGAACTGTGCAGTCTCACAAAACTCCCTTCCTGTTACTGGACTGAGTGCTCTGGAAGCAACTACTGAGTGTCTCGCTAGGATTGCTCCTGGGACCGGGTCTGTACTGAGGCCTGCACTGAACTTCCTACTGACCTTCCCAATTGTATTTGTCAATCTCTGGACAGAGACATCTGGAAACTCTCACCACCTGGACCCAGGTGCCCCACGGTCTGTTACTGCAGCCATGGAGCCCATTTACTCTACTCGGGATTAAACCAGGCTGTGCTTACTGCCTTGTCTAACTCAGATGTAAGAGACCCTTCCAAACTGTCTTGGGCTGAAACATTATTTCACTAAGAATTTGGGGATTTTACCACTCCAGAATTTGGTTAGAGTCATTAATTGAATGGTATTTCGAATGGTTTGGAGGAATGCTTGAGGAGTCCCTTCCTTTACTCTGCCACCTTTTCTCTGTTCTCTGAAAAGGTACTAAATGAGACAATTAACAGTCAACAAATTCCTAAGCTACAAAATAGATTCTCAAAAATCAACAATAACTCAATTTTATTATAAGAACAATACAAAAGGAGAAAAGGAAATCTGGTTAGAAATAACTATATAATGCATAAACTATCAGGCATTCAACCTCCCAAAAGAAACACAAAAAAAGATATTCCATATATTCAATTATAAAATACCAATTTGAAAATATGAACAATCTAAATCCCAAATGCAGGTCATACAAATGTTGCAAAAATGACAATGTTACCAAAATTTAATTATACTTTTCATGTTATGACAGTCAAATTACCAAGATAATTCTTTACAAAACTTGAAAAAACAACAAAATTTGTGGAAACCAAA
The DNA here is from genome assembly GCF_037893015.1 of Macrotis lagotis. Classification (NCBI taxonomy): domain Eukaryota; kingdom Metazoa; phylum Chordata; class Mammalia; order Peramelemorphia; family Peramelidae; genus Macrotis; species Macrotis lagotis. The sequence goes on along the minus strand of NW_027422056.1, from coordinate 317,631 downwards.
ATATCTAGAATATCAAGAGAAATCATGAGGAGAAAAGAAGTGCAAAATTATTTGCTGACCTTCCTTTAAAAAAGTTATTATTCTACTTAAGTAGAATTAGGTATTCATGGTCACACCAGTAAGATTACTCAAAAATTATTTTATAGAATTAGAAAAAGTGGTGGCAAAATTCATCTGGAGAAAGAAAAGAACAAGAATATCAAAGGAATTAATGAAAAATATAAAAAGGGAGGTAGCCTAGCCATACAAGATTTAAAATTGTATTCTAAAGCAGTAGTTATTAAAACTTTTTTGGAACTGGCTAATAAATAGAGTGCTGGATCACTGGAATAAAATATGTACAAAAGAAGTAATAAATGAACATCGTATTTTATTGTTTGATACACCCAAAGACTCCAGGTTTTGGGATTAACAACTTGCTATCTCATAAAAAATAAATAAATAAATAAATAACTCCTGGGAATGCTGTAACGTACCATGACAGAAAATAGGCATAAGTCCACATCTCACAACCTCTGCCAAAATGAGTTTGAAATGGGTACAAGATCAAGACATAAAGGGTGTTACAACATGCCAATTAGGAGCACAAAGAATAGTTTATCTGTCATATCTATGCAAAAGGGAGGATTATATGAGAAAACAAGGGACAGAAAGCAGTGTAAAATGCAAAACTGATTGTTTTATTACATTAAAGTAAAAAAAAAGTTTTGCGCATATGTAGGAAATGATTGACCTGGGAAAAGTCAGATACTAATCCACTGTTGGTAGACTTGTGAACTGATTCAACCATTCTGCAGAGGAATTTGGAACTTTGCCCAAAAACCAATGAAATTGTGCACACCCTTTGATCCAACAATACCACTACCATGAATTGACCTACTCATATTTTGTTACAGATCAACAGTATTACATCACATTTATATACCACAATTTGTTTAGTCATTCACATATTGAGGGATATTTTCTCAATTTTCAATTCTTTCCCAAGCAAAAAATGTTTTCCAGCATGTGTCTTTTCCTCTTTTTGTGATCTCTTTGAGATACAGACCTGGTAGTGGTACTGTTGGATCAAAGGATGTGCACAATCATTTCCCACTTTGATCAATTTTGGCATATTACTCAATCTGATACCTCAGAATTACCTCAGAATTGTTTTTAATTAATATTTCTCTAATCAATTGTGTTTTGAAACATTTCTTCATATCTATATAGACAGTTTTAATCTCTCCATTTGGAAATTGCCTGTTTATAACTTTTTATATCTTGACTTCTCGTAAATTTTACTCGATTATTTATATATTTAAGGAATGAATGTATTATCAGTATCACTAGCTGGAAAAATTGTTTCCCAGTTTTCTGCATTGCTTCTAACTTAGTTTGCATTGGTGTTATATGTGCAAAAGTTTTCTTTTTCACTTTAATGTAACAAAAACAATCAGTTTTGCATTTTACACTGCTTTCTGTGGCTTGTTTGCTCATATAATCCTGGCTTTTGTATAGATAAGACAGATAAACTGTTCTTTGTTCTCCTACCTGGCTTTCTGTAAAACCTTTTATGTCTTGTACCCATTTTAACCTCATTTTGGCAGAGGGTGTGACATGTGGACTTATGCCTATTTTTTGTCATACTATGTTACAGCATTCCCAGGAGGTTTTTTTTTTTATCAAATAGCAAGTTTTAAGTCCCAAAAGTTGGATTCTTTGGGTTTACCGAACAATAAAATGCGATATTCATTTATTACTTCTTTTCTATTTATTCTATTCCACTGATCCAACTCTATATTCATTTGGCAGTTCCAAACAGTTTTAATAACTGCTGCTTTAGAATAAAATTCTAAATTTTGTACGGCTAGGGTACCTTCCTTTTATTTTTTTTCCATTAATTCCTTTGATATGCTTGTTATTTTGTTTCTCCAGATGAATTTTGCCACCACTTATTCTAATTCCTTAAAATAATTTTTGAGTAATCTGACTGGTGTTACCCCGAATACATAATTCATCTTAAGCAAAATAATAACTCTTTTAAAAGAAGGTCTGCAAATACTTTTGCACTTCTTTTCTCTTCATGATTTCCCTTGATATTCTAGATATCTTACTTTCCCTAAATTTGTTGTTTTATCAAGTTTTGTAAAGTATTAACTTGGTAATTTGATTGTCATAACATTAAAAGTATAATTTAATTTTAGTAATGTTGTCATTTTTACAACAATTGTATGATCTAGTTTTGGGATTTAGATTGTTCATATTTTTAAATTGGTATTTTATAACTGAATCCATGGAATTCATTTCTTTGTGTGTGTTTTGAGAGGTTGAATGCCTGATAGTTTAAGCATTTTATAGTCATTTCTAGTAAGACTTCCTTTTCTCCTTTTGTATTATTCTCATAATACAATAGAATTATCGTTGATTTTTGAGAATTTATTTTGTAGCCTAGTCATTTGTTGACTCTTAATTGTCTCAATAAGTATCTTTACAGAGGACAGAGATTTTACCAGAGTTGAATTAAACAATAAGTGAATGTTTCTGCCCTTTTTATTTTGGGGGAGGGTGTTGCAAGGCAATGGGGTTAAATGACAAGTTCTCACACCTAGGAAATGATTCAGTGTCTGAGGGTAGATTTGTACACAGGTCCTCCTGACTCCAGGAGTGGTGTTCTACCCACTATGCCACCTAGTTACTCCTAGAATGTTTCCGTCTTTGTACTGAGAGAAATGCCAAACTTCCTTAATATTGTTAAGAAGCAGAATCAGCCAATGAAAGAAATGTCAGCTTTAGAGATTGTATAAAGTGGTAGAACTGGGGATGGAATCTGGTTCCTCTGTCACCAATTCCTATCTTTGTAGCAGCTTCTCCATTTGTCTCTCACTGGCGCACTCCATTCTGAACAGAACTGTCCCTCTCTCCTTTGAGTCATTGACAGACTTCTCAAATTGTGGTTTCCACCTGCTGTCTTGATTCCCTCCCTATTCAGTCATTGATTAAAGCCCCAAATAGTCACAGAATCAAAGTCATAAATATGGGAATCAAGGGGATGTGAAAAACCATGAATCACATCCATATCTTTTTTAGTAGAAGAGGAAACTAAGACTCAAGAATGTATAATTGTTTGTCCTAACTAATTGTAAAGATAACCGATCTAAGCCTGGTAGGAGTCTAAGAGTGATTTTGTCTAAGGCCTTAATACATTTTTTAAGGCACTGGGGTTAAGTGGATTGTCAAAGGCCATACAGCTAGGTAATTATTAAGTGTCTGAGACCGGATTTAACCTCGGGGACTACTGACTCCAGGACCAATGCTCGATCCACTGCACTGCCTAGCTACCCCTAAGGCCTTAATTTAAAGAGGAAGAAACTGAGGCCCAGGCCATGGAAGTAACTTGTCCATTCCAAACTAAAGATGCCAGCTGGAAGGGAAGTCCCAGGTAATCTGGTCAAACCCACTTAGTGCCTCAAGTATAAGAATGATGCCAAGGCAGATGATGAGTCTTCTCTGAGATTAACCAGTTATCTGGTGGTTTAGGGTTGATTATATCTGTTATTAGGTCTCTGCAGTCCTACAACAGATCCATTGCTGCTTCCTATGCTCTCATTTCTCTTTATGTTTTAATAGTGAAATGAAAGGCATGAGTGGTGTCTTACAAGAAAAACTGAATTTTCTCCAAATGTCAAGTTTCTTTTAATAAACATTCGATACATTCTATTGATACTGATTGGCACAAATTTAATTCTTTGACTTCTTATCTATATAAACTCTATATGTAAGTAAATATAAATAAGTAAATTATACAATAAATAAATCCCTGGACCCAGTTTTAGATTTTGATCAAATATGAAGTTTGAAAGAATTTTAATAAATATTCAAGTTATAAAATCAAAGGCTTCTAAAAATCACTAGCTCAGACACAAAGATTATGGCAAAATATCTGTAGGAATTCTATCATGGATACAACTCACATGCTGTGATAGTCATACATGCATCAGAGCCGGCCTAGGGTATCATGGTTATGCCACTGACCTACTATAAAGTCTGAAGAAATTTTATTAGCTGGTGTATGTCAAATGCTGAGTATCTACTCATGAGTTAGCTTAACATGACTGACCACAGCAATAGATATCAATGTTCCAAGTAACATGATTAAAGAGTGAAAGTACATAATGTTTTTAAAACATGAACTCAAGGTATAAGCACTTCCTGATAAAAAGTCATTCTTTGGGGCAGCTAAGGTGGTACAGTGGATAGAGCATAAGAGGATAAGGGCAGTACTCTCTGGGGTGGATAAGGAATAGAAGGGCAAGGTAGAGGGCAGAAGTGAATCACATGGTTATCTTTAATATTTTAAGAAGACCACAACATCAGGGAGATGATGCCATGACAACAACAACAACTGAATTTGAGAGACTAAAATGGTGTTTAGTCAGTGGTTTAGTAACAGTCAAGTGTCTGAGGTAAGATTCAAACTCCAGGCCTCTTGAATTCAAGCCTAGTACTATATCCATTGTGCCACATTATCTGCCCTTAGAATTAAATTAGAATGAGGATGGAAAGGGTAATTAGGGCTAGAAGTGTAATGGGGAAAATAAAAGGAATGAAATATACAAGAAATTATGATATACAATGAGAATGGTATATAATATCCAAAATTTAGAAACAGATAGCAGAACTATCTGGCACTAACTAAAAAATGCAGGAGTGTATTAGTGCAACAGCCCAGATGTACACTACCCAGGAGAAAAAGACATTAATAAGGTTATATTTGGTAAATGTAAAGATTTAAGTTTGGGGACTAAGAATTCATTATTTGAAAGAAAACATTGAGAAAACTGGAAAACAATCTGGTAGATATCTGGCTTAGACCAATATATTAAACCATGATATGGTCAAAAAGCTTACATATCAGTTATCACAAGAAAAGAACATGGGACATATTTCTCAGAATCGTAGACAGGAAAATAAGGTGAAGATGAAATAGACAGCACTGTTGAGGCCTTACTTTCTCTTCCAGAGTCATCTAGTCCGGTGGCCAGATATGGATTTGACTGGAGATGGCACTGGATTCAATGGGAGACCTTGGTCATTTTAAGATAATATCTTTAAGGTGGTTAGGTAGCATGGTATAGTTTATAGATATTCATGCATATATGTTTTTGTATTGCTACATGCATTTCGTTATAGACTTATCTAGGATGGGGAAAAGAAAGGAAAATAAAACAGAATTAAAAGTTCCCAGAAGAAAACAAAACAAAGCCTATAAGGACACACAGAAAATCTGGATTGCTTTGAAAACACATGGAGATCCTCTTATTTCGAAGGGGTTTTTTCTGAAATCCAAAAAAATCCAAATTTATGATTTTATATTGAATCCTTTCTTATACTAATAACATTGAAATTTTCTTTTATTTCTTCATTTTGTATTTAAGTTCAAAATGGATCAAAATAAAAGTAGTAAAGTTGAAGACATTAAAAATACACAAAAAATTTTATTTAAACCAAAGTATTCTCCATTCAGCTCACAATGTTATTTTCCTTAAGTATAGGACTGATCATGCCACCACTGTTCATTGTCTCTCACCATGCAAACTCTCGATAAACTCAATAGACTCCAGAATGAAAAATAAACTCCTTTAATGTTCAAAGATATCAATAATCTAACTCTTTTCAGTCTCCTTAAACCTTAAAGCCATTGTCCTCTCATCCAACTCCCAGTACTAATTTTTTAAGTAACATTGGACTCTGTTATTTGACAAATAAGAAACTTCTTTCACCTCTACCCATTTTATCTGGTTACCTTTCATGCCTGGGATTCTCTGCCCATTTCATCTCTGCCTCCAAACTTCCATGTATTCCATAAAAGAACAACTAAAACATTTCCCATTCAGCTCCTTCAATGAAGTGGAATGTAGAAAGACGAGGCAGGGATGAATGAGCCTTCATTCTCATCAGAAATGTTTCAAAGAGGAAATAACATGCACACTTAATAGGGTATAGAAATCTCTATTTGCCTAGGAAAAAAATGAAAGGAAAGGGATGGGACAAGAGGGATGTGCGGAGGGAAGGATGGAGCAGGTGATAGAAGAGAGGAAAGGCAGTGGGAGAGGGTACTCAGATACAACCCAGTTTTGAACAGGGACAGGGTAAAAGGAAAGAGAGAATAGAATAAATGAGACTGGGAAGGAAGAGAGTGGAAGCAAAGACAGCTAGGAATAGCTACTGCGGAAAAAATATTGAAGCAACTTCTTTGGTGGACTCGTGATAAAGAAGTCAATTTATCCCAGAGACAGAGCCATTGGAATGTGAAAAGAAACTGAAGTAATTTTTTTTTTCATTATTCTCGAAATTTCTCATTTTTGGAGGGGGCAAGGGAAATTTATATTTACTCTCACAACAAGATTGTTGTAATAATATAAAATAAATAACCACCCAAAAGGTAAATGAATATGGGAATGAAAAAATAACACAACAAAATAAAGGTTAGTCAAGAATATCAAATTGTACACAATCCTAAAGGGGAAGATATAACACTTGTAATTCTTGAGATCCTTACTTCTCTTAGCATAATTAAAGGGTCCAATATAATTGAAGAGATTGGACTTAAAGCATATGGGTATAGTAGGGTCTTGTCTCTACATTGAAGAGGTCCAAGAAAATAACACTATGTCTGAGACAAAAAGCCTTGTTGAAAATCAGAGGTGTTAGATAAATGGTGAAAGGAGACAAACGGGCAATTTTCATATGAAGAAATTTAAACTGTCTATATATGAAAAGATGCTCTAAATCACTACTGATTAGAGAAATCTCATTAAAGCAACTCTGAGGTAAATATCACATTGAGTAATATGACATAAAAGGAAAATGATAAATGTGGGATAAGTGGGACACTAATGCATTGTTTGCATGAACTGATCCAAACATTCTGGAGAGCAGTTTTGCAATGTGGCCAAAAGGCAACAAATCTATGTAAACTCTTTGATTTTTGACCAAACAAGAAACAGTGTACATTGAAGATTGCAAAATAGGTGATTGTGACTACATTAAATTTTAAAGGTTATGAAGCAACTAAAGCAGTCAAGATTAAAAGGAATGAAGAAAGCTGAGAAACATTCACACCTAGTTTTTCTGATAAAGAACTAATATCTAAAATGAATAGAAAACTGCATCAACTTCATAATAGTATAAGTCATTCTCCAAATGATAAATGGTCAAAGGATATGAACAGGCAACTTTAAGAAGAAGAAATTAAAGATATTTAAAGTTATATGTAATAAAGGCTCCAAAGCATTACTGATTAGTGAAATGCAAATTAAAACGTCCCTGAGGTAATGCCTCACACCCTATCAGATTGACCAAGGCAACAAAAAAGGAAAACTATTAATGTTGGAGAGGATGTGGGAAAGCTGACACTAATGCACTCTTGGTGGAGTTGTGAACTGATCAAACCTTTCCAGAGTTTAAGGAGAGAAATTTGGAACTATGCCCAAAGCACAATAAAACTGTACACATTGATCCAGCAATACTAGGTATATTTTTCAAAGAAATCCTACAAAAAGGGTAAAACACCCATAAGTGCAAAAATATTTACAGTTTTTTTGTAGTAGCAAAGAATTAGAAAATAAGGAAATTTCCACCAACTGGGGAATTTCTTAACAAGGTATGCTATGTGAATGTAAAATCATGAGGGGTTAGACTTTAGAAAAGTCTGGAAAGACTTGCAAGAACTGATATTGAGTGAAGTGAACAGAATCAGCAGAATGTTACACACATTAACAGCAACATTATGAACTAGATCAGCTATCATGGATGCAGTGCTCAAATACATCCTAAAGGGGACTGTTATGGAAAATGACATCCACATCCAGAAAATAAATAGAACCACTCCCCCCCCCAAAACCAAGAAATACATCTAAAATAGCTGTATTGTCAGAATCTAAAGCAATGAATACTATGTGCACTTTTAAAAAAAATTCTTTTAGGTGTTTTCATTTTTCCTCATGAATTTTTCCCTTTGGTTAAAATTCCTCTCTCACAACATGGCTAATATGGGAAGACAGTAAACAGGAATGTATGAGTAAAATTCATACCAGAATCTTTCACTGCCATGGCGGTGCTTGAGTGAAGGGAACATGATAGCAAAATGTGGAACTCACAAATTTGCAAGTGGATGAATGCTGAAAACTACTTTTGTATTGAATTGGAAAAGAGAAAATATTTTGCAAAAAAGGAAAGTCACAACCCAATTGCTGAATGGTCAAAAGATTTGAACATACAAGTTTTCAATGAGTAAATTAACCCTGTATATAATTATGTGAGAAAATCTCTAAATATTGATTGATTAGTGAAATACAAATTAAATAAATTTGAGATATCACCTTTTGCCTATTAGATTGGCTAAAACTATACTTACTTTACAGCAGAGGGAAAGGTTAAGTACTATGACTGTGGTGGGGTACTATGATGGGTCTAACAAATGATGAGCAGTTGATTTAGGGAGAAAAAGGAAATACTTGAACCTAAGAAGGGATAGACTATCCACATTCAGAGATATAGCTGACAAGCACAAATATGCATAATATGATTGTACATATATGTATTTGTTTATGTATAAATATATCTACACCCACACAATTGTAACCTTCTTCAGGGAGGGTGTTAAGGGAGAGAAAAAAAATATAAAATGCACAGCATAGCATAAAAAATGCAGAAGATCACATAGAAAATCCAGATTGTTTTGAAAACAATGTGTAGAATTTATTACATAGGTTTTTGACAAATATTATAGTTTTGTAAAGAATCCACTGCTATATTCTGTTGTATAAAAAATTTTTTTGTGTTTAAGTGTAAAATGAAAAAAAAATTAAAACAAAAATAAGAAATATTGAAGACATTAAAAATATAAAAGTCTCAATGTACTCCAGTTCATTTTCCACTTAGCCACAATGAAATTTTAGTAAAGTACAGGATTTAGCACAACACCTTCCTTCACCTTCTCTCAGTACACATGCTCTCAATAAACCCCGTTTCACCTCCAGGTTTAAAAACAAAATCCTTTGGTGTCCAAAGATCTTAATACTTGTCTACCCTTTTCATTACTTTTTAACCCTTAAAACACTTGTACTCCTACCTCACTCCTGGTACTACTAGATTCAGTAGCATTGCCCTGCTTGCTGTTACCTGAACAAAAATGCCCATCTTCTACCTCTACACATTCTCTCTGGTTGTCCTGCATGCCTGGGATTCTGTGCCTCTTCATCTCTGCCTCTAGGCTTTCCTGGATTCCATCAAGTGGCAGCTAAATTACCATCTTATACTGGAAGCAGTTCCTATTTCCCTTTAATTCTACTGCCTTCCCACTGATTGTTATGTCTGATTCATTCTTTATCTATCTTGTTGGTAAAGATATGTATGTTTTTGTATTACTGTTTGTACATCTCCTACCCTATTAGAAGTTGGAGCTTCTATCATGTTTTTGAAGTAAATGTTGCAAAGGTAAGCATTGTTTTCGTTTTTGTTTTTGTTTTTTTGCAAGGCAAGGGGGTTAGGTGATTTTCCCAAGGTCATACATCTATGTAATTATTAAGTATCTGAGGCAGAATTTGACTTCAGGTTCTCCTGACTCCAGGATTGGTGCTCTATCCACTGAAGCACCTAACTGCAACAAAGTTATGCCTTTTTGTTGTTTATTAAAGAAAATTTAAAACTGGTAGATTCTCAGTTCAATAGTATGCTTGTTAAAATGTTTGAAACAGTCTTTCTTTTTAAAAATAATATGCGTATCTATATACATATATATATATATATACATATACATGACTTTATTAAGGTTTCTACCGACATAAAGGATTCTAGCCCACAATTCATAGTAATAATAATAATAATAATAACAACAACAATAATAATATAAAGGCTGTACCCTTTTTTTAACATCCCATAGAACCAACTGACTTCTACAGAATGCTTTTCTTAGGGCTTACCTCTTGTGTCTATAGCCAATCTCTGGATGAAATTCAATCAAAATTGAAAAAATAAAGCTGAATTTCAATTTATTGAATGTTAATCCAATAACTGAAGTGTCATTATTTCAGATATGTGATCAAATGTTTGTCTATTCCTCAGTTCAAAAATTTTTATTAAGCTAACTGTTCTTTCAACTTTGACTAGGGAATGCCATCGTGATGACTCTTTGTTAATGTGTATTTTATCGTTGCAGTCTTTGAAACATTGTTTAATTCTATATTATTCGACAAAAATCTAGAAAGCCATTTAAATCAGTTTTATGTTTATATCATTTGAATGATTCCATTTTCTTACTTCTTTCCACAGTTAAGTCTGTTCTTCACAAGGCCAATTAGAGAATCCTAATCAATTAAAATACTTAAAAATAGTTTCATCATTCCTTCTGTTTGAGAAAAGAGATAGATTCATCTCTGCAATTATATTTCCTGTCACCATATTCCTAGGAAGAGCATTAAATTTATTATCTTATTAAATTAAATCTTTATTCTTATTTGATTTAAATTTATTGGAAATTCATGCTTTCCAGGATCAATTCTCAAGTGTGTATGATGAAATGATTAACTTTTCTTCTGTCTGAATGTTGCTTGATGGTGACTGCAATTTAAATGAATGTAATCAAAATTCTTCAAGAATGCCAATTAATGGGACAGTTAGGTGGCCCAGTGGATAAAGCACTGGCCCTGCTCAGGAGGACTTGAGTTCAAATCTGGCCTCAGACATTCAATAACTGCCTACCTGTTCAACAGTGGGCAAGTTACTTAACCCCATTGCATTAAAAAAATAAAAAAGTCAATTAATGAAATTAAACTTTTCAAGAACTCAGTGTCAGTTTATTTCAATCCTAGAGTCAGGAAGATCTGAATCAAAATTTGGCCTCTGATACTTACACGTTTGTGGCCCTGAGTCAGTTATTTAACCATGTTTGTCTCATTTTCTTTATATATAAAATGATCTAGAGAAGAAAATACCAAACCTCTTAGGTGTCTTTGACAAAAAACCCCAAAGGGAGTCATGAATAATAATTAATGACAGAAAGGAATGAAAACAATAATAACAGCAATCTATTTGTGTAACTTTATTGGAAAATAAATGAGCAAAAATCCATATGTAATACTGGATAATTCTGACATATAGTGGTTGTGCCTCCTAAAGAACAAAGCACTCATTTCAGTGCCAGTATTGGACCAGTTTTCATGATTTCAATGTTATTCTTTAGCAGTAACTTCTAGTTTGGTTTGATGTTTTAAAATTAGATAGATGATAAATAGAATGAAATTTACTTAGGGACATTTGAAAATTATCTTTTTGAATTTGAAATTGATGGGATGTTCTTCAATTGGGGAATAATTTAACAAGCTATGGGATATGAAGATTATAAAGTGCTATGGTTCTGTGAGAAATCATAAGCAATCAGCTTTCAGAAAAGCATGGAAAGGCTTGCATGAACTGACGCTGAGTGAACTGAACAGAACAGAACATTAAATAAACTAAGAGAAACATTGTGAGAAAGATCATCTCAGCTGCTCTCAAGAGTTCAGTGATCAAAGACAATTCTGAGGCAGCTTATGGAAAATGCCATACACATCCTGATGGGAAAAACTAAGGATTCTGAATGCAGAGGAAAACACACTCTGTACATTTTTAAGAGAATCCTTTATGTTTTTTTCTTCCATTCTCATGTTTCTCTCCCGTAGTTCTAGTTCTTCTTTCACAACTTGACTAATATAGACATATGTTAAACATGATTTTAAATGTACAAACTATATCAAACTTTTGCTGTCATGAGTAGAATGGTGGCAATGGAGGATGGTGGAAAAATGTGGAACTCAAAAACTTGCAAAAGGATGAATGATGAAAACTAGGAAATAAATAAATAAGGAAATAATGATCTTTTTTATTTTAGTTAGGGAATTGTCAAATGATAATCACAATCACGGAGAGAACTGTGACAAATGAGGAATTCAGAAATAACTTCTAACAACTTCCTTGCTATTCCAAGCACTCTTTCCAGCATTGGAGACCAGTCCAATAAGAACAACATGCAAAAATTTCATGTTCTAGTAGCATTGTTGCTTGGTCATATGCAAGGTCTGATACTTTTTCACCCCATTCAGGGTTCTCTAAGCAAGGATACTGCCATAGCCTTCTCCAGCTCATTTTATAGATGGGAAAACTGAAGCAAGAAAAATGAAGTGACTTGGCCAGGGTCACACAGCTAGTTCAGATATGAAATCAAGAAGGTGAATCTTCCTGACTGCAGGTCAAGAACTTTCCCCATGAAGCCCCTAAACTATCCGTAGACATAGCAACTACTTAACAAAGCCTTCCTATCTGACTGACTGACTTCATATCCAAAGTGGAAAATTCCTGAAACCTGACAGTCATGTCCTAAAAACGCCTTAAGCCTTTGACCAGTGTTTGTTATGCTAGGGTCTTAGGCAAAATTTGAGATATTTGTTCACAAATATACTTCTAAGTGAAGTTCAGGGATTTTCTATGATGTGTATCCTCGAAATTTAGTCTTGTGAATGAAAATATTAATGGGCAATATTAATATTTAAACGAGGGACAAATGACATGGTAGTATAAGGCCTGCTTAGTATTAATATTTAGATGAGTCATCAGTGAGACTGCTGTGTGAGGCCTGCTCAATATGAATATTGAAACAAGGGACCAGTAACACTGTAGAGCTAGGCCGAGAAATTTTGATATTTGGACAAGGGACCTATAACACTATAGTGTGAGGTCCACTGAAGGAACAGAGTCATTGTATTGTCGGTCTACTCAGTGTTAATATTTAGACTAGGGACCAGCGACACTCTACTCAGAGTCCTGATGAATATTAGAAATTAGATGAAGGACCAATGACACTGCAGTGTGAGGCCTGCTCAGTATTAATATTGAAATGAGGGACCAGAGACACTGAAGTGTTTGACCTGCTCAGGATTAATACTTAGATGAGGGACCAGCGACACTCTAGTCAGAGGCCTTCTCAATATTAATATTTAGATGAAGGCCTAGTGACACTGTAGTGTGAGGCCTGCTCCAATGCTGTCTCTGCTGTCTTTTCTTCTCCAACTCTTTCCTATGTGCTGTGAGAGAGTCTGAATTCCTATTTAACACTGAAGGAAGTCATTACTTGATTTACCTCAGAAATCAGTTTTCTTTGTTTCCCTTCTAGCTAGCTGATCAGCCTAAGAGCTGTCAATATGAAAAAAGTCAGTAAAATCATGTATTGAAAGGGTGCAAATATAAGACCTGTTGCAGTGCCTGAAATGATCAGAAAAAGACAGGTGCCTGACTGTGTTTCCAGTGAGCTGGAAGATCCTGGTTGGACATGTAATGTCAACCTAAATTTGCCTATCTAACAACTTGATCCTTAATTATTTAATAGGAAATTATTAAACCTCTACTAAACTTCCACTATTTCTCTAGTTGTGTCAGATGCTAAAATAAATACAGTTTCAACCCTTACCTTGGAGGAATGTTGATCCTCTTGGAAAATTCCAATTCTTTTTAGATAACAAATAACATTAACTCCTGGAGAGCTGATTAAACCATGCTCTAAAGGTTTATCAACCACCTTGAAAAATCCTGGAAATTTAACTATCTGTTGTTGTCGGAAGCTTTAAGGATGTGATTCCAACTGGGACAATTTTCTCCATCACATTTTGACATTTATTTCATAAACTGTCTTAAATGACCAGATCTATGATATTCTTGTTTTTCCCCACTTTTGCTCATGCAAATTGGGAATTAGTGTTACTCAGGATCAGGAACTGTAGTGAGAAGCTTGCTCCAGTTTCACGTCGCTGTTGTTATACCTTAACCATTATCATGTCTCTTGTGACAAGATTAAGATTGTAAAGCATGAGGTAAATGGTGACTATTAAGTCTGAATTTCTATTTCATAGGATAGAATTCCTCCCATACTTCAGTAAATAAATCCTGGATTTCATTCAGCTCCATTCCACCTTTCTAAAAAGCAAGTGATTTCTCCTAAATGCCAAAATCCATTAAAAACGGAATTTAAAATGGGAGTTAATGCACTACAAGAGTTTGGACAGGCGATGGCAGCCTGTAACTGTAATGACATTTTTGGCCACAAGAGGGCAGGGTGCTTCAAACAGCACATTAAATGACCTGCAATATTGTTATTGGACACCAGATGGCGACGAAGGTCCATGATATAAAACTCAAAGGCGAACAATTGTTCAAAATAAAATCATTTCTTGAGCACATATGATATTCCAAGGGGTTGCTCTAGGTTCGGGGAATGCAAGACAAAAAGCAGGCACTCTGTAGCATTAAAAAAAGATAGATCCAAAGGCCTATACAAAACATCAACCAAAGGCAGGGGAATGGGATGGTGTTCTAATAATTTGAAGAGAACTTATCAGCAAGTCAATAAGCATTTAAGAAGTTACTGGCATGTGTCAGACACTAGGCTATGTGCTGGATAGTCTGCTGGAAAATACAGGAAGGAATAGGATTGTAAGAGTAGGTAAAGCACCTGGTCTGGTTAACATGTAAGAACCCATTATCTGGTGATACAGTGGTGAAAGAGAAGACATTGGATAAAGACATAGTTTTGTTTTAAGATGATAGGTTAACAAAAGAGGTCAAGGTGAATGACCTTAATTGTTTTCTATAAAAGTGGAGGCAAGGTCTTCAACTGAGAACTTGGGAGCCCTTTTGAAAAGAGATGGAAAAGTTTGGCAGAAGTACCATGAAGAATTGGTAAGAGAGGTATAGTCGATTTTTCAAGCAGCAATGAAGGTACAGTTGGAGATGCAAGACCTTATTTATTAGTGGATTCAGCAGAAATGGTTTTGCGACTTTCTCTTTCAGTCAGCAGCACAAGTGGAAGAGAAAAAGTGGAAAATAATAGAAAAAGGGATCCCAGTCTGAGTTATGGCAAAATATTATTAGTGAACTGATGATCAGCTTAAGAAATCAAGGGCAGAGAGAAAATTATAGAATTGAGTAGTTCACCAAGGGAAGTAGCTGGGGAGATGATCTGGGAGAGAAGTGAGAGGTGGATGGAATGCAGATCACATTAGGTGTGAAGAATAAAGTTTAGTAATGGAAGTCATAGAAAGAGAAACACAATAAAGTAAATGGGGATTCCTGAATATGGAGGCAGGATATTTGTGGAAATTGGAAAATCAAGGATATTGCCATTATTGGATTTGGCTAATGTGATCTGCTGCAGTAAGTCAAGGGAAACAAGTCGACTGAGGAACTATGGGGTTAAGTGTGTTAGAGGGAAAACCAATATTTAAGTTAAAGTCCACTTCTATGAGCCATTTAGTTAATCAACTGAGAAAGTAAGGGAGAGTGATCAAGATCTGTAGACAACTGCTATCAAGATTCTGATTGGGGATAGATTTGAAAAACTTGTAGCTCAAAGGAAAAAAAAACCTTAATAAGGGAGAGATTTGGGAAGAAATAAATAGTTCAAATTCCCTTTCCATACATGTGTACTGGAGTGATGTGTGAACGAATAGCCAAGACTAGACAATGTGGATTGAAGTAATGGGAGAGGGAAGAATTTAGAATGAAGAAAAGTTTATTATCTAAGGAAAGTACATTTCAAAATACAGTGGAAGGGATGGTGGATGCTTGATTGGAAAATGATTTGGATCGTTGAGGATAGAAATAATGAATTAAATGATGAAGATCAGGATTTGTACAATCTCCCAAAGTATTCAGCATTATTGGAATATGCACAATATGACAATGCATGATGTGAACCCTAAATACGTAAACTTTAATAATATAGGGTTAAAATAAAATGGCAGAAAATATAGATTAGACAGAAAGTTTTATTCTCTCAGATTGCCATTAACTTATAGGTAGAGGTCATGTGTCACTGATCTAAGACAGAGAGGGGAAAATTTCTGTAAAAGCACCGGACAGGGGAAATCATTGATCTCCTTGGTGGTCTAACAATGAAGGAGACACAATTGTAATTTGTCCAATTGCTCCTCAGAGACTATCAATATTATCTGATGAATTGCTATCTCTTCCTAGACTTTAAGCATCATGAGGCCATCCTGAACACTGTCTTCCTAGTTTATAATCAAAATGGGGGAAATGACCACAAATCTTGACTTTTTACCTAGTGGCATAGGTGACATATGTAAAAGGCTAAGTACCGTTAAAAGGAATCAACTTTTTTACCAAGAATATAGTTGTGAAAAACATGTTTATATCATCATTATTATTACACTTAGACATTTATCCCATTTTGATTAGAGAGGACATCATTATATCAGAGATAGATCAACTAAAGATGTGTAGAAGAAAGAAAATGAGGGGTGTATTGGAGGGAGAGATAACATATCTTGATGACCTAAGATGGCTAGAAGATCAGGAAGGCAACATGAGGTCTTATGAGAACTGTATGACTGGAAGATGCATGTACAGATACGTGAGGAAAAGTACATAGATGTGAAGAGGACAGTCCCCTTTGATTAAAAAACCCTTAGAAATAAGAAACACAAAATGGAGAAAGTAAGGAATCAAAATTTTGTTCCTTTCCTTCTTCTGGAGACATCTCCAGGAGTCTGTTAATGACCAAACCTTTCTACATAATTCAAATTCCTGGTAGATTTCTTCCTTTCTAGTAATGCAATATCTCAAGATAAAAATGCTATAGAGTAAAAACATGATTTTAGAACATCTTTCATTTGTCAGTAGTCACACAGAGAACATAGCTATGGATAGAAAATTTGAGAACCAAACCACCTTTTAAAGACTCAGTTAAATCCTTGTTATTATTATTTTATTTCCCCCATCTGGAAGTTGCTGTTCTATTAAGAAAAATAGCTTTCATCATGATAAAGTATCATTTTGGGATCAGTGTATATCTAATAGTTGATTTAACAATGATTTTAATCTTTTGCTCATGTTTAAAAAGAATCAGAAAAATATTTAGCTGAAAATGAATTCCTCTATAAAAAACACAACAGAAAGGAAAACATAGACTGCAGGTCATCTTCCTTTTGATAGTTGACTAACATTCCTTTCCTTTAAACAGAAATTAAGATAGTTATGTTAAATAATCATAAACTGATGAGACAAAATCTTTATTATATTTGCCTAAATAGCTCCTTAACCATTTGAAAAGTTAAAGGATTTTAATTCTCACAGAAATATGAAGCTGAAAACAGATGACAACATTATCTACTAACTTGGTTGTCTTTCAGAATCAGATAGTTGTAAGCATGTTATTTTTTTTTATCCTGTTCACATGGCAATTTTAATACAAGAACTAAGGGCATAAAAAAGGAAAACATTCATTTTTTTTTCTTTAGAGGTTAGGCAAAGCTATTTGTATGACCAAATGCCTTGAACCAGATTTTAACTTACAGGTGAGACTTTTTCAAATGTCTTGTTTGAGGAACTGAATTAGTTATGTCCAGTCTCAGAAATTGTTGAACACTGGTTTTTCCAACCTTTGCCTATGAGCTTGTCTCCCACACTATGCATGTCTAAATCCTATAGGGTTTTAAAACTTATAGGCATTGTTCCAACCTAAGTTTCAAGCTCAAAGTCAGAAAGAAGGCCAATTCACAAGCTTATGAGGTCTTTAATAGCTATTTCCTGTAATCAGAAAGAGTTAGTCTTAACCTTTTTATTCTAAAGGATTAAAATATGCCACATGGTGATTATAGTCTTACAGAGCCAACAATAATATATTCTCACAGAAAAACTCACAAGTAATGCTATTGCTGCACATGAGGAATCTGCTCAAAAATGAAACATAAATTTCGGATTAAAAAATGATCCCAATTGCTTAGGAGCCAGGATTTATAAAAACAAAATTTATACTATAATATGTTTGGCTATTAACCTTGTTTTAAAATAGACATAAATATCATCATTTGTACAAAAATATCCATAGCAGTTCTGTTTTTGGTAGCAAAGGATTGCAGTTCAAATGAATGTTCATCAATTGGAGAATGACTGAACAAACTGTGGTATATGCATGTTATGGAATACTATAGCTCTATTAGAAACCAGGAGGGATGGGAATTCAGAGAAGGTTGAAAATACTTTTATGAACTGATTCTGAGTGAGATGAGCAGAATAAGAAGAACACTGTACACCATAACAGCAAAATGGGGCTACTGATCAATTTTAGTGACCTTGCTCATTCTATCAGTGAAATAATCAGGGGCAATTTTAGGCTATCTGAGATGGAGAATATTGAATGTATCCAGAGAAAGAAACGTGAAGTTTAAACAAAGATCAAAGCCTATTGCCTTCAATTTTTTAAAAAAAGTTGTCTTATGTACTACATGATTTTATTATTTCTAATATTTTATTTTTTCCTCAAAGATATGATTTTTCTCACAACACACTCAATTTTGGTCCATGTATAGCATGGAAACAATATAAAGATTATCAGACTACCTTCTATGGAGAGGGTGAGGGGAGGTAAGGGAGGGTGGGGGGAAATTGTAAAATTCAAAACCCTATAAAACTGATAGGTAGAAACTATATTTTAGTTAATTTTATATATTTTTATTTTTCTTTATTTTATATAATTGGAAAACAAATAAAATATGTATATGAAATAGAATTAAATGGAAATCATTGCTTTCAGATTCCTTTTATAGAAATGGAACATTCTAGGTATTTTAAAAGTTTCAGCAGGTTTTACAGATTTCTAATTTAGCAAAACTGTCATAATAACAATTAGATTTCCATGTCAGTTAATAGAGGAATTGTTTCATTTCACTAAACATATTGTTTTCATGCCCAAACCTTATTTCTTTGAACAACAGTCAAAGAAGCCTATAGGTTTTCTCAGCTTTAACCTAATAAAATAATTGTTTTCTATATTTTGTTTTTTAAGTTTATTTACTTTTATTCAAATAAATTCATCATTATATAAAGATATAAAAATCAGATAATTTCAGAATTTGAATTTTATATACATGTGATAAAATTCAAAAATATCAAGGGAATT
Organism: Macrotis lagotis; assembly: GCF_037893015.1. Classification (NCBI taxonomy): domain Eukaryota; kingdom Metazoa; phylum Chordata; class Mammalia; order Peramelemorphia; family Peramelidae; genus Macrotis; species Macrotis lagotis. Next base: position 298,640 of record NW_027422056.1, on the reverse strand, counting down.
AATAAAATATGCAACAGAAGACAGCTTAGCCATACCAGAGCTAAAATTATATTTTTAAGCAATCAGTCATCATAACTGGCTAAGAAATAGAATAATAAATCAATGTACCAGATTACATGCAAAAGAGATGGCAGCAACTGTATATTAAACCCAAAGATTGCAACTTCCGGGATCAAAATTCACTCTTCAGTAAAGTGGAAGATCATATGTCTGAAACTAGGCATAGATCAATATCTCCCATCTTCTACCAAGATAAGGACAAAATGGGTGTAGGATTTAGACATCAAAAGTAATATTATAATCCAATTAGGAGAAGAAGGAATACTTTACATGTTATCTCTATGGGAAAGAGGAGTAGTTTATGACCAAAGAAGAGATATAGGACATTATAAAAAACAAACTGGAGGGAAGGGAATTCAGGGAAGCATGGAGGGATTTGCATGAATTGATGCTGAGTGAGATGAGCAGAACCAGAAAAATCACTGTACACCCGAACAGCAACATGGGGCCGATGATCAACTTTGATGGACTCAATCATTCCATCAGGGCAACAATCAGGAACAATTTGGGGCTGTCTGCAATGGAGAATAACATCTGTATCCAGAGAAAGAATGTGGAGCTTGAGCAAAGGCCAGGGACTCTTACCTTTAATTTAGGGGAAAAAAAACCGATATCTTATTGTCAGATCCTGTTATCACTTATACATTATGTTTCTTCCTTAAGGATAAGATTTCTTTCTCATCACATTCAATTTGCATCTATGTATACCTTGGAAACAATATAAAAACTGTCAAATTACCTTCTGCTGGAGTGGGGGGGGGAAGTAGGATTGGGGAAAAATTGTAAAATTCAAAATAAAATATTTAATAAAAAAACTGGATAATTTTGATCATATTAAACTGAAAAGTTTTTGCACTAACAAAACCCTGCAACTAATAGCAATGAAAGCAGTAAGATGGAAAACAATTTTAACAACTATTGTTTCTGACAAAATACATTTCTAATATATGTTGAAAACTGAATCAAATTTGTAAAAAAATAAGTCATTACGTATTTCATAAAAGGTCGAAAGATATGGGAAGGCAATTCGCAGACAAATAAATCAAAACTATCTATAACCATGTGAAAAATAGCTCTAAACCATTATTGATTAGAGAAATGCAATTTAAAACAACTCTGAGATACCATGTCACAGCCTATCAGATTAGTTAAGAAGACAGAAAGGAAAATGACCTATGTTGCAGAGGATGCAGAAAAACTGGAACACTAATGTACTCCTGGTGGCATTGTGAACTGGTCACAACTTTCTGGAGTTTCTAGAGAGTCATTTGGAACTATCCCCAAATAAAACTGTGCACCCCCTTGATCCAGTAATAGCACTACTAGGTCTATATCCCAAAGAGATCCTAAAAGGGGAGGGAAAGACCCACATGTACAAAATTATTTAGAAGAATTCTTCTTGTAGTGGAAAAGAAATTGAGAGAATGTCCATGAATTGAGGAATGGTGAACAAATTGTGATATACTATTGTGGAATACTAATGTTCTATAAAACATCATGGGAGATGGAATTTCAAAAAAAAGACTGGAAAGACTTGCATGAATTGATGCTGAGTGAACTGAGCAGAACCAGAAGACAATTCACTAACAACAACATGGAGTCATGACCAACCATGATGGACTTGTTCATTTCAGTAGTACAATAATGAAAGACAATTCTAAAAGAATTGTGATGGAAAATACTGTCCATATCAGAAAAGGAACTGTGGAGTTTAAATGAAAACCAAAGTTTATTATCTTCAATTTTTAAAAATTTTCTTATTTTTATGATAATATTTCTCTGATGTTATCTTTCTTCTGTTTATCGCTCACAACATGATCAATATGGATCTATGTTTAGCATGGTTATAAATGTAGAGCTTTTATCAGACTGCATTTGGTCAGGGAGAGAGGGTCGGAAAGGAAGTTAAGGAGAAAAATGTAAAACTCACAAACAAATGAATGGAAAAAGCTATTGTTATATATAGTTGGAAAAGAAATTAAAATATTTTAAAAATAATAAAAAATATTTCAACAGGTGCTACGAAATTCTTTTGTAACAAAGCAATCGGATTTTCAGGTAGGGTAACATATGCATTATCATATTTCACCAAGTTTAATGTTCTCATACTCAAATCTTATATCTTATAGCAACAGACAAAACAGCATAAAGATTATCTTAACTTCAACCTTATAAACATAATGAATTTACATACTGTGATTTATAAGTTTATTTACTTCTACTCAAATTTGCTCAACATTCTTAAAAAAATCAACAAAAAATTAAAATCTTCAAGAATTTTATTTATGTACTGGTGATAAATTCAAAACATTAAGATATTTGTCACCTATGCTGTGGAAATGACAAAGATCAAATTTTTTTTTTCAATTCAGAGCAAAATCTTTTCTACTGACAATAGTTTACATGACTTTAATAAATGACAAAATGTTTCACTTTTACTATCTTGAAAAATAGAATCTTTTTAATCAGTCAGGCAAGACCTATAGCATTCTAGCAGAAATATTCAAAGTTTTCATTAAAAGGGAATTCAAAATTGTTTTGAGACAAATTCACTGAGGGTAGAAAAATTGTTATCAACAGTTAACATGAAAAGTCCTTTGATTTTTCCTTTTGGGCAGCTGAGTCATACCTTTTTTGTGTCTTTGTGGCACTGGATATGACCCATGTGTTCAATAATGAGAATTCAACCAGGAGAGATGCGTAACAGGTTTTATTAACAGGACACTACATCTCTACATCGCTACATCTCTAACTCACATAGTTGAGTAAGGGTATATATAAGCCTAGTCCCCCTGTTATCAGCATTCCTCATCTCCAGGCACTATGAAAGATATATGTTTTTAAAAATTCTTTTTAGATTTACAAGATTTTCTTTGTACTTCAGTTAATAATCTTATGAACTTTATGAACTAAAACTAAAATATTCTTAAATAAACTTTGTTTGTTATAGAACTTGGGATGACAGAATACTCCCAGGTAATGATTATTCCTTTTAGGAAGGGAAAATGGCTCACATTTCTCCAATTGAGAAGAATACTGGAAGCTTATTATTGCCCAAATAGTAAGATAAAATCAGTTACAATTCCCATATGCAAAATGTTACTAATTACAACTAAGGACAAGATACTTTTGTTATTTTAGTTACAATGAATGTATAGTAGGTCCATAAATAGTCAACAAGCAATTTATTTTACTTAAATTTTCTAAATTAATTCATTCTGTTTCTCATAAACAGTGCAATTTAGCATTCCAAATGTTCAGTTTATGAAAGAATCTGTCCATAGTAATGATCCTACCTGTAACAACTATTTACCAATTTTTATCTTAGTATTAGAACATTAAGAACACTTAACATTCTATGATCACATTTATGCATTTTAAAACTTAAAAATATCTTGGGTCATCTAGATAGTATAGTGAATAGAGCACAGAACCTAGAATAAGGAGGACCTGATTTCAAATTAATCCCAGACACATAATAATCACATAGCCATGTGACCTTGGGCAAGTCACTTAACCCCTTGCCTAGCAAAAACAAACAAAAAAAGCAAAAAATATCGTAATTTAATACAAAATTGTAGATTACCTACCATGCAAAATTAGCCTATAAATTATTGCTTCCTAATAAAAAGAGATCATATAGTCCAAACTTCCAATTTTTAAATTTAGGTAGTCCTGTTCCTTTTCCCTTTAATTCTAAAAATGTTTTGTTCTGAAATCAAACCAAATCTGGTTTGATTACAAATGGTGAAGTATGTTGCTGCTTTTCTTCTAAAGCAAGGTGTGGATAACTTCAAAAGGCTTCCTATAGGTATTTATCATGAACTTTCTCCTAGTTTATTTTTTTTTAGGTTTTTGCAAGGCAAATGGGGTTACGTGCCTTGCCCAAGGCCACACAGCTAGGTAATTATTAAGTGTCTGAAACCGGATTTGAACCCAGGTACTCCTGACTCCAGGGCCCATGCTTTATCCACTGCGCCACCTAGCCGCCCCTCTCTCCTATTTTAAACTTGCTTTATTGACTGATTTTTCATGGGAAGCAATTATCTTTGTGCAGTTTTTCAGAGAAATAAAATCATTGCACCTTTCCTTAAGGCAGCAAGAAGTTGAAATCTTAAAGATGACCACATCCTAAATTAGACAATATTCTACTATTTGCTTTATAATTTTAAATTAATCTTTTTTTTAAAGAATTAAATCCCAAGCCCAAATAAATAAATGGAGTAATTCATTATTTTAGAATTTTTATTTCATTTAGACTGGGACTAGAAATGTCAAATAGAGTTTTGATTAGCAATTAATAATTCTAAGATAAATATGTATATATATATATATATATGTATATAATTAAATATGGGCATATATCTATACCTATATCTTTATTTAAGGAAGTTAATATGAACATAGGATTTTTTCAGTTTCCATCCTTTATTCAGAAACCCAAAGCTTGATGTCTCCCTGAAACTCTGCCAAACTAACAGTGCTCACTTTCATGGATGCTGGGATTCAATTAACTTCAAACATGTGCATATGCTAAAACATTTCAAATCTGGTTTCCACACTCCAAGAAGTGTTTCATAACTTATCTTTTGATTTATAGTTCTAATACTCACACTGAAAAACTTATACATATGTGTGTGTACTTAAAAATCAAATTACAGACATTTCTAGAATCTATTCAGTTTTTAGTCAAATTTGGAGAAATTATTCTCAAAATATTTTTATATTACATAGCTAAATGATTAGCTATTTCTGTTTTCAGTTAGTTTTACAGATTATGAAACTGAGCCAAATTGGCTTAAATGACTTGCCAAGGGTTTCACAATTAGTAAGTGTATGAGACCAGATTTAAGCTCAAATCTTTACACTGCAACTTATGAACCCTTCCCTAGATGTAAATAAGAAGATAAGAGTTCCATAAGTTAAGTAGAAATATTATAATAAAAGCAATATATTTTTAAAGCACATGAAAATATATTGTATCTCACAGCAAAAGTTACTGACCTGACCTGTAAAACAGATCAGAGAGATAATAGAAGAATAAAAAAAAACTAGAAACAAACCATGACCAACAACAGTCACACATTTCTAGAGACCTTATAGCTGATCAGAAATCATAAAATATGGTTGCAAAGTAGAAATAAAAATAATCCATCAATCATCTTCTGAATGAAACCTCAAAACCACCATCTCAGGTACATTTTTTCCATAAATTCAAAGCTTCCAACTCAAATACAAAATGTCACAAACTAGCAGAAAGAAAGAAAATTCCAAGGAACCAGTCAGTATTAGAAAAACATTATCTGCCACTATAAGCAAAGACTGGAGTGGGGCAGCTAGGTGGCACAGTGGATAAAGCATCAGACCTAGACTCAGGAGGACCTGAGTTCAAATCCAGCCTCAGACACTTAAAAATTACCTGTGTGACCTTGGACAAGTCACTTAATCCCATTGCCATGCAAAAACAAATGCAATAAAAAAAAAGAAAAGGAATGGATATTGGAGAGTGTCACAACTCAGTAAGGAAAATGTGCAAACAAGAAACTTGCCTAGGAAAACTATGTTTAAATATATAAGAGGTTTCAGGGTTGGAAGAAATCTCAAAATTCTCAAAATTCCTAATGGGAAGGCCAGATTTATATAGACACTTTGAAATACAAAGAGAAAAATACAAATGTAAATATAAATGTGAAATTATAAGGATCCTATTCTAATGATTACAGTTAATGATAATTATTTATCACTATCCCCCAATCAAACCTTGGCATATTTTAACAATTTTTTCAATATTAAATTTCATTTTCAATTTATGGATTGAAACAAGCATTTTTTATTGCTCAGTAAAATAAAACTTATGATTGCCCATTGAACTGCAATTTTCCAATGAACAGCTTGCTATTCCCTTCAAATATACAACACAATTGATATAAATATATATATATATATATATGTACATATATGTATGTATATATTTGTAAAATTATTCTGTACATATGCCTATTTATTAGTTCTTTCTCTGGATGCAGAGCGTCTTTCTTTGGACATTCATAGTAATCAAAATAATATCAATTAAAGATTATGCTTAAAAACAGTATTTCTATTACTGTTTACAATGTTCTCTTGGTTCTGTTTATTTCATGCTTCCTTATTTTGTGTGCTTTTCCACATTTTATTTATATGACAACTTATCTAGTCATTCCCCAAATAATGAGTATCCCTGAGGTTTTGCAGTTCTTTGTCACCATAGAGAGCTATTTTGAACATTATAGAATATATATATATATATATATATATATATATATATATATATATATATTAGTTTTTGCAAGGCAGTGGGGTTAAGTAGCTTGCCCAAGGCCTCACAGCTATGTACTTATTAAGTGTCTGAAACTGGATTTGAACTCAGGTTCTCCTGACTCCAAAGTGGGTGCTCTATCCACTGCGCAACCAAGCTGCCCCAGAACATATAATTTCTTATCCTTCGTTAAGAATTATCTATAGAAATAGGCCAAATAGTGATATTGCTGAATCAAAGGGTAATTTTATAACTCTTTGGGAGTAATTTCAAATTACTTTCCACAAATGTTGGCTCTGTTCACAATTTAACCAACACTGAGTTAATTGTGCCAGTTATCTACATCCCCTATTTAGTTTGTCCTTTCCCCTTCTAACATTTTATAAATTCTCAAAGATTTGTAAACTTTTACTTCAAGGTTTTTATTTTCAGTTTTCTAATCAATAAAAATAGAGATCATTTTTTCACCTTTCTAAAAATTGCCTCAATTTCTTCAAAAACTACCTGTTCATATCCTTTGACCATATATCAATTGGTTAAGGCCTCATTAAAAGATTTGAGAAAGTTCTTCATATGTGTTAGATGTAAGATCTTTATATAATCGACTGTCTAGAAAAAGTTTTTTGCAATTTTCTCCTTTCCCTATAATCTTGATTAAATTTGCTTGATTTTTACAAAACCTTTTCAATTTAATGTAATTTAAATTGTCTATTTTATACCTAACTTTGCTCTCTGTCCTTTCTATTTATAAATTGTAACCACATAAACAAGTTTGTTCAGCCTTTCCCCAGTTGATGGGCACCCCCTCAATCTCAAAGATTTTGCCATAAAAAGAGTTGCTCTCATATTTACACAAATTGGACCCAGTGGTGATCTTCCTGGATCAAAGGCTATGCATGATTTAATAACCCTTTGGGCTATATAATACAAATTGCTCCACATTATGGGTATCAATTCACAACTCCACCAACAGGGTATTAGTCTCTCAATTTTCCAAATTCCCTCCAACATTTGTCTTTAATGGTTAAATATTAGAAAAATCAGAAAAATAGATATCTACTTAAGTAATAAGAATGACAAACATCATATTTTATCAAAAAGGCAGGAAAGACTTTTCATAAGTTGCAAAACCCCCTTGTTCTTCCTTTGATTTATTTTAATTTTTTTTGATTTTTGCATGGCAATGGGTTTAAGTTACTTGCCCAAGGTCACACAGCTAGGAAATCATCAAGTGTTTGAGGCTGAATTGGAACCCAAGTCCTTTTGACTCCAGTGTTGGTGCTCTCTTCACTGTGCCACCTAGCCACCTCTACTTTTCAATTTTTTAAAGTTCTTTTTTATTTCATTTTAAACTTGAAAAAGAAAAAGAAAACACTGGCATTTGGACAGTAGAATGTAGGAGAGGATTCTAAATGTAATGCAATAATGTAATGAAGAAGATGTCATTATTTTGACTTTTATTTACATTATTTACATTCCTATTGCTTATCAGAGGGACTGACATATGGAACATGTTAAGTAAATGTTAAATTGACTCACTGATGTAAGAAGTGGCTAGTTTCTGTTTCCACAATAATCACATGCCACCCAAGAAATGTTACCTAAGGTTTAAATTGATAGAGAACAGAAATAACTGTGGGAAGATGTAAGGCTGGAGACTCTCTTGAGGAAATTAGGTCATATGAATAGGCTGTAACCTCTCTATAGTATCCAGCCTATGGGCAACCAGGGGAGGGCCTTGCATTTCAAGACAAGAAATAAAAGGCTTTGCTTTCATGTATATAGGGTGTGCCTATTTTCAGGTCACCTGTTCTTGCAGAAAAGGTACAGAAAAGGATCCTCTTTGCATCCCTGATGGCTGTCCTGTGTCTTGGAAAGGCACTTGTTTCTTGAACTGATTCATGTAATGTCATTTTTATCACTTGGACAATTGCAATGACCTTCTGCCTAATCTACTTGCTTGAAGTCTCTCTACTCATCTCACATCCATAGACTTTTTCACACCCCACATCTATTCATGTTATCTCATGTTCAACGAAATCTGATAAATCCCTACAGCTATACCATCACACATGGAGCCTATTTGTGACTGAAAAACATTTATAACCCAACTACATTCTTCCTTGATAGCTTTCCATCATAGTATAATATTCCTCTTTACTTGCTTTATTGTCCAAAAAATTTGTTTTCTCTTCCTTAACAATTTATTTCCCATCTATGTTCATTTGCAAATGGAGTAATCCATGCCTAAAAAGAATTTTCTCTTCCCCTCTATCCCTCTAACATTCTTGCTTTCCTTCATAACTGAAAGAACTTGCCACCTCTTCCTATCTCAAGAGGAATCTGACCATGTACCTCCTATTTCATACTGCACCTATTTTCAATCAGATTCCCAGTCTTATTTGGAAAGAAAACTGGCACATTCCACTCAGTGATGAACATTCTCATTGTTAAAGTATAATAACATTATAATAAATTTAAAAAAGTTTTTCACAACTATATGTCTATGATAAAGGTTGTTTTCTTTTAACAGCATTCAACCTTTATTTCTCAGTCACCTTTGCCATTAAGTATAGAGTCAAGACCTCTCGGTTTTTTGCCCTATGTTAGCTACAAACTCAAGACAACAATCTTCAGGATGCCAGAAGACTTGCTCTGCCCTCATGAAGCTTAAATTTCAGGCAGAGAAAAGAATTCATCAGATACTATTGCCTCTGAATAGTAACTGAGCAACTTAAGGGTGTGCAACATTCATTGTCAGGCCACCAAAGCCTGATTAATGATTTTCCCCCATCCTTTGCTTTTAGATAAATATTCCCCTCTGTCTCAATTTATGGTGGTTATCTTGGATAGATAGCCTCCACCTGTAGGTCAATGCTTAATCTCGGAGAAAAAAAAATTCACGTCTAATATATTTTCTGTCATTTTATTTTAACACTATATTGTTAAATTTACAGTTCAAGCGTTCACAGTTTTTGAGCCCTGACATGAAGATAGGGACAGGAAGGCTAAGGAGGAGAGATCCACAGTCTACACCCAGGCACAATCCTTGGAAGGAAAGAGGCCTGTAACTTTTCAAATACCTGCTCTCTTCCAAACCCATGTTTTAGTTGATAGATATAGGATTAGACAATTTTGACTTGTAAATGAAGTAGAATCTCTTTCAACAGCTCTGGTTATGGGATCCCTAAAATAAGCTTGAGAGATTTTGAGCCTAACCAAAGCTGGCCTTGAAATAATGTTGATCTGCCAAGTTTTCAACTCAACTGCTTTGTTTGAAATTGAACTATTTTCTGGAATTCAACTTGGAGCTTAATGGGAATTCTTGCTTCTTTTTGGAGGTAGGAATTTTCTTGGTTTTGGACTTAGTATCCACATAGGGCCTCAGGCATGCCTCTAAAGAGAGAATTTATTCAGGGGTTCACTCTATTTGTGTGTGTTTGGGGCCTTCCAGGGTAAAAGCAAATCAGGGGTTCCCCTTGTGTTGTCTGTGTCTTTTGGGGGAATTTGTGTCTTTGGCACCTCAATATACAAAACTTTGTTTGGGTAATCCTCCTTTTTGTTTATGTGCATATCTCTTCAGCTATCTGTGTTTATTTGTTGCTCTTCTAAATACCTGGTTTCAATTCTGTGTTGTTTTTTTTTTTTTTTTCTGTGCCTTCATTGGTTGTGGCAATCAATTGTGTTTTTTATTTTGTCTGTCTGTTTTCGCTTTTATATTCCCTTCTCTGCCAATATATGGCATCTAGGCATCTGTCAACTTGACTCTATGATTTTTTTATCTGTAAAATGGGGGAAAATTAGAATTTCTGCTTTTAGCAGACATGGATTATTTTAATCTAGAAACTGAGGTTTTGAAGCGCGTGTGTAGTTTTTTTATTCCTACCTTGGGTAGAAGAGGTCATTCACTTTTTCTTTTTTTCTCTGGTAATCATGCTATTAAGCAGTTTCTCATTCATTTGGAGTCTGTCTTCCTTCCCTCCTCTCTACAGCTGTGCTTTCTCTATAAAGAAAATTTCTTTTAAGAAAATGGGATTCAAAATAAAAGAAAAAAAGAAAATGAGATTCAGAGGCAGTTGAGTGGTACAGTGGATAGGCCATCAACCCTCGAGTCAGAAGGACCTGAGTTCAAATTCCATTCAGACACTTCATAATTACCTAGTTGACTGATCGTGGGCAAGTCACAACCCCATTGCCTTAAATTAAAAAAAAATGAAATTTTGTTAAAAAGAGAAAAAAGGAAATGCGTTTCAAAGATAATAGCTTTTGATTGGTATTTTAAAGACTTCAAGTTAAAAATTAAGGATTATTTACCATAAAATGTTCTGTTGACTTTAAAAGTATATGGACATTCAGAATTTGACTGCATGTTATGTTGGAACTTAAATCCATTTTAAAAATCTTCATTTTTAATTTTAAAAGAAATGTTTTATTCCTTTTCATACAAGACAGGATGTAATGTGAAAATATTTCTAGAATAATTTATGGAGAATTTAACTAAAATCTGACTAGATTCTGCAAGGGCTTATATTGTGATTTGTAAGGCAAGTTTATGAGTATATATATATATATGTGTGTGTGTGTGTGTGTGTGTGTGTGTGTATGTGTGTATACTTAAATATGTATATATGGATGCATGTGTGTCTCTGTGTATATATTAGAACTATAAATCAAAATATAAGTCATGAAATCTTCCTGGGAGTGTGGAACCCAGATTTGAAATCATTTAGGATGTGCTCATGTTTGGACCTGATTGAATCCTATCGTCATGAAAGGGAGCACAGTGCTGCTTTGGAAGACTCTCAGGGAGAAATCAAGTTTTTCTTTACCAAATAAAGGATGAAGCTGATAAAAGTTTATGCAGAGGTTAACTCTCCATTTTGGGAAAACAAGATCCATGGGCAATTGAGCAACTTCACAAAGATCATTTTTGCCTTTAGAAATCAATCAGTAAATCAGAATTAAAAAAGGAGAAAAAATTGAATATAACTATCTAGAGGAAGCCTTTTGAAGCTAGCCACACCTTGCTTTAGCAGAAAAGCAGCTTCCTAATTCACCATGGTCTATCAAACTAGATTTGGTTTGATTTCAGAAAGAAAAATTTTTAGTCCTAAGGGAAAAGGGAAAGGACTACTTAAAATAAGATTTTTGAAATTTAGACTATATGAACTCTTTTTGTTAGATAACTATATTTTATGGGCTGATTTTTTGTGTAAGATAATTTTAATTTTGCATCATATTAAATTAAGATATTTTTAAGTTTTAAAGTGCATGTCAATTTAAGGGTCTAAAATTTTTTTTCTTTGAAATTCAAAGTTTTTCATTATATAAATGTTTTGTTTTCCAGTTATGGACAACAGTATTTTCTAACTATCATTTTTGTAAGGCTTCGATTTTACAAATGTCCCCACCCTCCCTCCCCCCATCCCCCACAGAACACAGTCTGGTATACTTTACCTTGTTTCCATGCTATGCATTGATCAAAATTGAATGTGTTGAGAGGAAAAAAAATAACCTTGAGGAAGAAATAAAATATTAGAGATAGAAGAAAATTATGTTGCATGTAAGACAACTTTTTTTAAAAAAATTAAAAGGAATGGTTTTTGGTCTTTATTTAAACTCCACAATTCTCCCTCTGGATACAGATGTTATTCTCCTTTGCAGACCATCCCAAATTGTCACTGGTTGTTGCACTGATGGAATGACCAAATTCATCAAGTTTAATCATCACCCCTATGTTGCTTTTAGGGTGTACAATGTTCTTCTGGTTCCGTTCATCACACTCAGGATGAGTTCATGTAAATTCTTCCAGGCGCCCCTGAATTCCCATCCCTTCTGGTTACCACCTCAAAGCTTTCAGACTGGCCAATATGACCAGAAAGAATAATGATCATTGTTGGAAGGGTTATGGTAAATCTGGGACACTATTACACTCTTGGTGGAGCTGTGAACTCATCCAACCTTTCTGGAGAGAAATTTGGAACTACGCCCAAAGGGCAACAAAAATGAGCATACCCTTTGATCCAGCAATACCGCTACTGGGTCTATATCCTGTAGAGATCATGAAAAAAGGTAAAAACATCAGTTGTACAAAAATATCAGTAGCAGCCCTGTTTGTGTTGGCAAAGAATTGGAAATCAAGTAAATGTCCTTTAATTGGGGAATGGCTTAACAAATTGTGGTATATGTATATAATGGAAAACTATTGTTCTATTAGAAACCAGGAGGGATGGGAATTCAAAGAAGCCTGGAGGTATTTACATGAAGTAATGCCGAGTGAGATGGGCAGAACCAGTAAAACACTGTACACCCTATAAGCAACATGGTGGTGATGATCAACCTTGATGGACTTGCTCGTTCCATCAGTGCAACAGCCAGGGACAATTTTGGGCTGTCTGCAAAGGAGAATACGATCTGTATTCAGATAAATATCCATGGAGTTTGAACAAATTTCAAGGACTATTCCCCTTAATTTAGAATAAAAACAGATATCTGATCTTGTTATCTCTTTTACTTTTTGTTTCTTCCTTAAGGTTGTGAATTCTCTCTCATCACACTCAATTTGGATCAATGTACACCATGGAAACAATATAAGGACTGACAGATTGCTTTCTGTGGGGTGGTGGGGGGAGAGAAGTCAGAATGGGAGAAAAATTGTAAAACTCAAAACTCAAATAAAATCTTTAAAATAAAAAGAAAAATAATGTTCTGTGACATACATATACCACAGTTTGTTAAGCCATTCCCCATTTGAAGAACATTTAATTTCCAATTCTTTGCCACCACAAACAGGGCTGCTATGAATATTTGTGCACAAGTGATGTTTTTACCATTTTTCATCATCTCTTCATGGTATAAACACAGTAGCGGTATTGCTGGATCAAAGGGTATGCTCATTTTTGTTGTCCTTTGGGCGTAGTTCCAAATTTCTCTCCGGAAAGGTTGGATGAGTTCACAGTGCCACCAACAATGTATTAGTGTCCCAGATTTCCCACATTTCTTCCAACATCGATCCTTGTCCTTTCTGTTCATATTGGCCAGAGTGAGAGGTGTGAGATGGTACTTCAGAGATGCTTTAATATGCATTTCTCTACTAATTAATGATTAAAAGCAATTATTAATATGACTATAGGTAGCATTGATTTCTTCATCTGCAAATTGCCTTTCCATATCCTTTGCTATATAATATAAAGAATAATTGAAAAATAATTGTTATAGCTAGGTTTATTAGTAAGGACATATTCTCTTGTAAACTAAACATTTGGAAATTTAAAATTGCACAATTTGTAATAAAAAGAATTAATGAATAAAGGAAATTTATGTAAAATAAATCTCTTATGAAGTACTTAGGTATTATTGCTTACTATAATATTGTTGTAACTAAAATAATAAAAGTGTCTCACCCTTTGTTGTTATTAATAACATTTTGCATATGGGGTTTATAACTGAGTTTATCTTACTATATGTACAATAATCAGGTCCCAGTTTTCTTCTCAGTTGGAGAAATGTGGGCCATTTTTCCTTCCTAAAAGGAAGAAACTACCTGGAAGTATTCTCTCATCTATATTTCTATACAAAAGGGAGTTTATTTAAGGCTATTTGAGTTAAACTTTATAAAGTTCTTAAGATTATCACCTGATTTACAAAGAAAATATTGTAATCCCATAAAGGATTTTAAGAAACATCTAGGTGTAAATAGTCATTGAAAACATTCTTTGTTAAAACTTTGTACAAAATTGGGGTGTGCTTCATAAGTTTGTGATTACCAAAAATTATATTTGTAGATGCAAGTCAGTTTCATCTAATGTTGATATTATATAAGTTAAATTAGAATATATACAATAAATTAGTCAGTGCTATTCAAATGAACTCTCTGTAGAATTATTTCTAGCCACCAGCTAAATATAAAAATACATTAACAAGATTTTACATGTCTGGTAAAATTTTGTGATAATAGGAATGCTTTCATTAGTTTTTTCCTCCTTTCTCTGACAGAAACCTGAGTCACTCTAAAATCTTAATCTACTTCATTTGACTAAGGGAAAGTGATTCTTAGAGACTTTGGGATTAAAGTTTATTGAAGTCACTTCCTGTGAAAAATTTTCATCTGTAAGTTAATACATTGCAATAGTAATCTGATATTGATGGTAGCAGTTGTGTTCAACTTACTTTGATTAATAAAATCAGGGACAGGGAACCCTTTATTTTTTCAGAGATGCTGTTTTGGTGCAGATTTTGTTATGATTCAGCTGAAGTTAATTGCTAACAATTTTTCTGCTCTTTGGTGAACTTGATTCAAAACAATTTTGAATTTCCTTTTGAAGAAAACTTTAAATGTTTCTGCTTACATACCTTAGATCTTGTCCATCCGATTACAACGTTTTTATTTGCAAAGTAATAAAGGTGGAAACTTACTATTTGTGAAACATTTTATCATTATGTAAAAGCATTTCAATTAATGTAAGTAGAATTTAGTTTGCTGTATTTGATCTACATTTGTTGCTATTTTCATGGCATAGGGATCAAATATCTTAGTGGGGTGAATTTATCACCCATAAATAATGCAAATTTTTGAAGAATCTCATTTATTTTGCAGGACTTTTTTGATAATGATGAATATATTTGTGTAGAAATAAATTGTTGGGGGCCACAGGTGAGTAGAACTCTGACCATGATGGCTGAATAAACCTCAGCTGCTCTTTATGCCTGGATTGGTTCGCTACTTCCCAAGAAACTTAAGTGGTTACTTTCTAAGCATATAATGTTTCACAATGATAAGTGATTATGCAGTTATGATGCATTTGATATGCCAGAACATACAAGATGGCCTGTGAACAAGGGATGTATTCAGTGTTCTCAGGGGATTAGATAAAGAAGGGACCTTGTGGTTTTAGCAATATATAAGCTTGTGCACAGATCAATAAATCAGACTCTCTTTTCCATCACTCTGGAATGCTGTCTCTTTGTTTATTAGACAGTCTTCAAATCAGGACTCTTTCCTCACTCTGTCTTGGGTAGGTGGATCCCTCAATAATAAATAAACTTCTAAAATAAAATATTTAAATTCATTATGTTCATAAGATAAAAGCTAAGAATATTCATATGCTTTCAGACTGTTGTTCTAAGGAAAGAAATCTGAGTATGAAAATATTGCATTTAGTGAAATATAATAATTCATGTGTTAACCTACCTGGAAATCTGATTGTTCTAACTATCATTTTGTTACATTATAAGTTAGTAACACCTGTTGAAATTTTTAAAAATATTTTTACAATTTTTTGTTTTTCCAACTACACGCAATAGTAGTTTTTATCAATCATTTTTTGCAAGTTGTTTTACATTTTCTCCCTTCCCTTCCTTCCCTCCCCCTGACAGAAAGCAATCTGTCTCTACACTTATAGCCATGCTAAACATAGACACATATTAATCATGTTATGACAGAGGATTCAGATCCAAATGGAAGAAAGAATACATTGGAGAAAAAAAAAAATTACATAATACACAACGACTTTGAGAACTTAAAGATAATAAGCTTTGGTCTACATTTAAATGCCATAGCTCCTTTTCTGGATATGGATGGTATTTTCCATCACAAGTCTTTTAAAATTGCCTTTTATTAATGTAATGCGGAAATGAATAGATTCATCATGGTTTATCATAAGCCTATATAGTTCTTAATTTGAATAAGGTTTTTCTGGTTCTGCTCATTTCACTCAACCTCAATTCATGCAAGTCTTTCCATGCTTTTCTGAAATCCCATCTCTCATGAATTTTTTTTATAGAACAGTAGTGTTCCATAGCATACATAATACCACAGTTTGTACAGTCATTTCTCTGAAAGGAAATTTCCAATTCTTTACCACTACAGAAAGAGCTCCTATAAATATTATGTACATATGATTCTTTTAGGATCTCTTTGGAATATAGACCTATTAGTGATATTGCTGAATCATGGATATGCATAGTTTTATTGCTCTTTGCTTTCTTCTGAATCTCCATAAAAGTTTAATCAGTTCACAGCTTCATCAAGAATGAATTGATGTCCCAGTTTTCCCACATCCTCTCCAACATTAATCGTTTTCATTTTCTTATCTTAGCCAATCTGAAAGAGAATGAGTTGGTACCTCAAAGGTGTATTAATTTGCATTTCTATAATCAATAATAATTTGGAATGATTTTTCTTGTAACTATAGATAGCTTTGATTTCTTTGTCTGAGATTTGTCTTTCTATATCATTTGACCATTTCTCAATTTGGAAATGACATGTTTTTTTTTATAAATTTGACTCATTTCTCAATATATTTTAGAAATGAGTCTTTTGTTAGTAACAGTAGTTGAAATTGTTTTCCAACTTACTACATTCCTTATAATCTTACTTGCAGAGGTCCTCTTTGAACAAAATCTTTTTTAATTTAATATAATCAAAATTATCCAATTTGGTTTTTGTAATATTCTTTATCTCTTATTTGGTCATAAACTGTTCCCCTTTCCCTAGATCTGACTGCTAAACTTTTATTTGTTCCCTAATTTGCTTCTAATATTACCTTTTATGCATAAATACTGCACCCATTTTGACCTTTTCTTGGTGTAAGGTGTTAGATGTTGGTCTACACCTAGGTTTTGTAATACTGTCTTCCAATTTGCCCTTTATGGAAGAGTGAGCTTTTATTCCAGAAACTGGAATCTTTGGATTTATGAAACATTGGATTATTTTTGTTTTTTACTGCTCTCTCTTTTGCACCTAATATATTCCACTTATCCACCAATCTATTTCTTAGCCAATACCATACAGTTTTGATGACTTATTCTTAATAATATAATTTGAGATCTGGTCTGGCTAAGCTGCCTTCCTTTGCACTTTTTTCATTAATTACCTTGAGATTCTTGAATCTTATCACCACTATACAATCAAATTCCTAAAGAATCTCATCAGTTTTTTTGTTTTTTTTTTCAGAATGATGAGTATAATCTGGGTAGATGTAAATAAATTAATAAAACAAAATATGCAAAGTCCTTATGTTTATTATGTTAAAGAAAACCTCCATGCTATTTTGATTGTTGTTCTGAGAAATTACATTTGAGATTAGTGAATTACCAAACACAAATTACCTTGTGTTCAGTGAACTGTAATAATTCGTATGTTACCCTACTTGGAAATCTAAATGTCCTTATGAATGTTTTGTTACATTAGAAGTTATTAACACCTGGTGAAACATTTAAAGTCACCTGAGATGTTCTATTTCTTTAAAAGAATTATGAAAGGAATGATTCGTATTTATGTCTATATTTAAACAATTTATAACTAAACATATTTTATTATAAAAGCTTTTTTATAAAGCCTGATTCTAGAGGCAACTGGGATAATTTTAATCCCAAATTTATGTTTCTTTTTTAAAAATAATCCTCATGAACAACTATGGAATGAGTTGTGATGTTCTCTGTGATAATATACTATTGTGACCCTTGTAAGATTATAGTTACTATCTGGCACATTTTAATCCTTTGTACTAAAAAGCGTAGAACTAAATCTGTGTGATAATAAGAAACTGCTATTAAAGACTTCATGAGATTGAAAATTGGCCTTCTATCTTAATTTTCCCAGGCTTGATACATAGGTTGGATCAATGCCTATGAGTACCACAACATTATGGGATTTAGACATGGATAGTGTACATGACATGCTCCTTGAGGAAGTTCAACAACTTCTGAGATTGGACTTTTCTAACTTCATTTCTCAAAAATTATATTTGGGATTGTCTCATGGGGCAAATGTAAAATCTGCTTCAAGGCAATTGGTCATCTATAGATCTTTAACTGCATACTAACATCTAAATGAAAAAAATGGTTTCCTGTCAAGTGATCAGGATTAAAAAAAGCTACTTACAGCAATCCAATTCTATCAGCCACCCAGACTGCTGTATAGCCTTTACATGTGTTGTCAGTTGTCAGTTTCTATGAGAATCAAGCTCCTTTAACTTTTCAAAATGCTAAGGAGATAGTTACACAAATATGATAAAGTTTTGTGTCATCAGCATATGATTATCTATCATAACTATCTGAATTTCTGTTCAAAGGAAAGGAATGACAGTTAACTATCTAAAGAAGGATGCCCTGTGGCCTTTGTTTTCATTTTAGTTGTTTTTTTTAATAGAGGAATCCATGTTTAGCTGAAATATTTTTTTCTGATTCTTTGTAAACATTGGCTAAAGGTTAAAAGTTTTTTAAATCCTCTATTAGATACACAATGAAGCAAAAATGATACATTATCATTATGGAAGTTATTTTTTAGTAGAATAGACTATTTCAGATGGGAGAAATGATATAATGGCAAGTATTGAAGTGAGTCTTTTAAAACAGGATTTAATAACCCTGGTTTGTTCTTAAATTTCCTACTCATAACTGAGGTCACTGTGTGATAATTGGTAAAGTGAAGAGTTTCCAGTATCATGTTATGACTCGACAATATTTTGTCTTGAGATTTCTTAACTAGAAAGGAAGATATATACCAGTCATATCTACCTGAAATATGTGAAATACCTGGTCATTAACAGACTCCTGGAGATACAGAAAGATATCAGATGTCTCCAGAAGAAAGAAAAAATGGACAAGATTTTTATTGTTTACTTTCTCCCTTTTGGTTTCTTATTTGTAAGGGATGTTTAATCAAAGGGGACTGTCCCTTTTGATCTATGTCCCTTTCCCCTATGAGTTTGTAAAGGAAGCATTCAGTCATATAAACCTCCTAAGACCTTATGTTGACCGCTTAATCTTCTAGCAATCCTAGGTCTCCAAGAGATACTAATTCTCCCTCCAATATGCCCCTCATACTGTTTTCTTCTAAATCTCTTTACTGGATCTATAGCTGACATAATGATGTCATCTTTGATCAAAATGGGTAAATATCAAAGTA
Organism: Macrotis lagotis; assembly: GCF_037893015.1. Lineage (NCBI taxonomy): Eukaryota > Metazoa > Chordata > Mammalia > Peramelemorphia > Peramelidae > Macrotis > Macrotis lagotis. Next base: position 279,375 of record NW_027422056.1, on the reverse strand, counting down.
TAATACTAATAATAATAAATAAAATTTTTTCATGACTATATTCCTGGTGAAAAAGGATGATGCCACTTGGTGAAAAGTCAAAATTTGTGGTTATTTCCCCTTCTGTTAGTTACAAACTTGGAAGACAGTGATTAAAATGCCCTCATGATGCTTAGAGCCTAGGAAGAGATAGCAATTCATCAGATAAGGATATAGGTCCTTGAGGAGCAATTGTCCAATTTAAGATGGTTAAGATGTCAGGCCATCAGGGAGGTTAATATTTGCCCCTAGTCTTGGTTTTTAGATAAATTTTCCCCTCTCCCTCAGTTCAGAGTAGTCATTCTTGGGCAGATGACCTCTACCTTTAGGTTAATGGTCAGTCTCAGAAAATAAAACATCATGTCATTTTATTTTAACCCTATTTATTAAGGTTTACAGGTTTGGGGTACTCAGCATAAATTATCATATTGTACATATTCCATAGATTCTGAATACCTTTAGGCAATTGTCCAAATCCTGATTATCATCAATTAATTCATTATGTCTATTCTCAAGTGCTCAAGCCCAAAGTCCTAATCAAATACAAACTATCCCTTCCACTGTACTTTTGAAATGTCCTTTCCTTAGATAACAAGCATCTCTTCATTTTTATTGTTTCCTCTCTCCTTCAATCTACTAACTAAAGTTCAAATCTGGAATTTCTTTAAAAGCTATAGCTTCCCTAGGCACCTCCCTAGTCTTGGCTCTATTGTCACATATCCCCCTTGGCTGCCATGTATGGGAAGGGAATTTCATTCAACTTTTTGAGCTTACATAAACCAAACAAAGCGTTGATTTTACCATGTTCCACAAATATCCCACCTCCGTGTTCAGGAATCCCTAAATCCACTGTCTTTGTTGTGTTCCTTCTTCTAAAGGAAGAGTGTGACTTCCTTTATTAACCTTATTCTTCACTCCTAATGTGATCTCTAATTCCTCTACCTTTTACTTCTCTTCCAGAGAATCTCTCCTGCTTTAATAACTTTATCCCCATCTTGCTCCCTTGGTGAGCCACTCAGTTCTATACTTTTCTCCTCTCTTGAATTCTTAGGCTGATCATCATTGCACTAATTATTTTTTGCCACATCACAGACTGGGAGCACTCATTGCATTTTCCACTTTGTCTTCCACTTGTGCTACTGAATCAAGGTTAGGAAATTCACAAAACCATTTCTGCTGAATCCACTACCAAATTAGGTGACACAGTTTCAACTGCATCCTCATTGCTAGAAGGTCTTCCAAAACTTTGTATCTCTTCTCAAACCTCTCAGGACTCCAAAGTTCTCAACTGGAGATCTTGCCTCATCTTTTACAGAAAACAATTAAGACTATTCACCCTGACAGCTTTATCCCCCATCTGTCATGTTAAAATGAACCTATTCCTTCATCCGGTACTTTCTTTTTCAGCACTGTAGCATTTGATAATTTGTCCTTACATGTTTACTAGGTGAGGTGCTTTACATACTCTTGCGATCGCATTGCTTTCTGTCTTTGCCAGCAGTCTGTTTCCTCTGTCATCACCATTATATCATTAATTCAGAGACTCTCCCTGAAAACTGGCTTATTCCTTTATTACTTTATATCTCTTCTGGTTTTTTTTTTTGCTAAACTCTTTGAGAAGGCTGTCTAAAAATGGTGCTTTCTTTTGCTTCTTAGTCATACCTTACGATTTGCCTTCCAACTTTATCATTCTGCTAATATTCATGTCTTCAAAATTAGCAGGGAATTCTTACCGCAAATTCAATATTCTCTTCCCCATCCTCAATCTCCCCAAATTGTCTGCATTCCTTTGACACTGCTAATCATGTTTCTTCTTTGATATTCTTCTGCTTCTAGGTTTTTCTCTTCCTCTGTCCTCTGATTCTCTTCCTTTGAACCTAACTGTTCCTCATTCTCCCTTAGTAGATTTTCATCCAGATAATATCCTCAAGCTGTACATGTCACACACAGATCTGTCTTTAAGCCTGTTCTCTTCTCTCTTTATGCCATTTCCCTTGTGATTTCATCAACTTTCATGTATTTCTGTACTCTAAATCCTTTCCTGTCATCTATATTATGAGAAAGACCACCATCATCCTCTCTGTCCTTCAGGATATTAATCTAGCTGTTATCTTTGACTACTTACAATCTCTCACTCCACATGTCAAACCTGTGTCCCATCACTTTTTGCTTCTGATTTTACAAAATCTGTCCAATACGCCCCTTTCTCTCCTCTCACACTGCTACCACACTCCAACAAGCTTTCATCACCTCTTACATTGAAAGAATTTGTTCTTGCATCTGCACTTCCCCAAGTCTCTCCTCATCCCAAACCATTTTTCATTCAGTCAGAAAGCTAATTTTCCTAAAGCACAGATCTGGCCATGTTACCCCCCTCCTCAATAAACTCCAGTGACTCCAAACCACTTCAAGGATTAAATACAGTATTTTCTGTGTTTCACATTCAATACCCATTATAACCAAGCAGCCTGCTATCTTTCCTATCTTCTTATCCCTTATTCCCTTCCACTTGTTCTTTGTTCTTCTGATAATTGTTCCCTTGCCGCTCCATGACCTAGAAACTCCATCTATTGACTCCCCTCATTTTCTCTTCCTATCCAAATGCTGGCATGGTTTTCTTCCTTACTTCTAATACAGGTTCCCACTGTTACCAAAATGCCTCTCAATTGGGGTGCCCTCCTTCTGTAAGTGACTTCCTATTATCCTGAATATAACTTTATTTTGTTTACTTCTTAATAATCTACTTTGTTTAAAAGCTAGTTGGGGCAGAGGTGTTTTATTGTACTCTTTTCCATCTAAAGCACGTAGCACAACATCTGGCATATAACAGGCACTTAATAAATGGTTATTGTCTTGCTAATGTTGTTGTCCCCACTGATTATTAGACCAACAAACTATTCCCTTGTCTTCTGTTGATATTTTGTATAGTCATTTGGATGTATACCTTCGTCATGTTGCAGAGTGCCTCATTTTTGTCTTTATATCCTCAGAACCTCGAGCAACCACAGGGAATATGTACGTAAGAAATGTTTTTGAACCATTATTCGCCATTGAGTTTTATAAGATGATATTTCTTTGACATCTGGTGTCCATTAAAAATGTTGCAATTCATTGAAGGTGCCATTTGGGGCCTGCCTGCCCCTTTGTGGCCAAATTCATCATTACAGTCTCAGCCTGACATTGTGTGTCCAAACCCTGGTAGCACATGATCTCCCATTTTAAATTCTGTTTTTAATAGGTTTTTGCACTTCTGAGAAATAACTTGCTTTTTAGAAAGTTAGAAAGGAGACAAAGACACCCTGAATTTATTTACTGTAGAATGCAAGGAATTCTTTCACCTGAAATAAAAATTCAGACAGAATTGTCATCATTCATTTTAACCATTTTAATCTTAATCTGGATACAAGAGACATTATAATTTAAATTACGATATAGGGGTGGCTAGGTGGCGCAGTGGATAGGGCACTATCTTCAGAGTCAGGAGTACCTGAATTCAAATCCGGCCTCAGACACTTAATAATTACCTAGCCATGTGGCCTTGGGTAAGCTACTTAACCCCATTGCCTTGCAAAAAATAAAAAATAAAAAAATAAAAAAATAAATTAAGATATAACAGCAAGCAGTGAAGGGAAAATGGAGCGAGTCTCTCACTACAGTTCCTGGTCCTGGGTTTCATTAATTCCCCATTCACATTAGCAAAACTGTGGAAAAGCAAGTATATGTTGGATCTGAACATTGAAAGTAATTTATGAAATAAGTATCAAAATATGATTAATAGGTTGTACTAGTTGGATTCAGCTCCTAAAGGCTTCCAACAACTGATTGTTAAAATTCTGGGAGGTTTTTGAGGTGGTTGGTAAATGACCAAAACATGGTTTAATCTACTCCTGAACAGAACATGTTATCTTTTACTTGAAAAGAACTGGAGTGTGCCAAGAGGAGCAGCATTCCTCCAAGATGAGGGGTGAATTATCGCTATTTTTGCATCGGCAACAGCTGGAGTAATAGTGGGGACAGAGTAGAGGTTTAATAATTCTTTAGTGAAAAATTCAGGATCATGTTGGTAGATAGGTAGATTTATGTTGACTATACGTGTCCAACAGGATCTTCCAGCTCACTGAAAACAGAGCTGAGCATTCATGTTTTGGAGATCATTTCAGACATTACCACTAGTATTCTATTTTCACCCTTTCAGCCCACTATTTTAATGGGCATTTTCACACTTGGCTGCTTTCTTGCTGTCCAGCTACCTAAAAGGGCCTTAAAGGATGGTAATGATATCTGAGGTAAATGAAGTAACTTTCTTCTGTGTAAAATAGAAATTCAGCCTCTCTCACACCAGATAGGAAGGAGGTGAAGACTTTATAACAACTGAGACAGCACTGAGCCGGCCTGACTACAGTGTCACTCGCTGGTCGATCATCTAATTCTTAATGCTGATCAGGCCTCAACTAAATAACAACAATGAGAAGGTCTCACACTACAGTGTCACTGTGCCCTCATCAAAATATTAATATGGATCAGGCCTCAGACAGCAGGGAAACTAGTCCCTCACCCCTATATTAATGTTAAATAGGCCTCACACCACAATGTCAAGGTTACCTCATTTCAGTGTTAATATTCAGCAGGCCTCACACTGCAATGTCTCAGAACTCTCATCTAAATATCAATATTGAGCCAGCCTCACACTACGGTGTGACTGGTCCATAATGTAAATATTGAGAAGGCTTCACATCGCAGGGTCACTGGTCCCTCATCTCAATATTTATAATGAGCAGGCCTCCCACCACAGTGAGAACCTCATCTAAATATTAATAATAAGAGGCCTCACATTACAGGGTCACTGGTTCCTCATCTAAATATTAATACTGAGCAGGCCTCACACTACAGTATCACTGGTCCTTCATCAAAATATTACTATTGAGCAGGCCACACTACAGCATGACTGGTCCTTCATCTCAATATTATTATAGAGCAGACCTCACACTACATTGTCACTGATTCCTCATCACAACATTAATATTGACCAGGCCTCACATTACAGTCTCACTGCTCCCTCATCTCAATATTATTACTGAGCAGGCCTCAGTACAGCATTACTGGTCCCTCATCTAAATATTCATATTGAGCAGACCTCACACTACAGTGGCACTAGTCCCTCATCTATATATTCTTTAGCTTTTTTACAAGACAAATGGAGTTAAGTGGCTTACCCAAGGCCACACAAATAGCTAATTATTAAGTAACTGAGCCCAGATTTGAACTCATGTATTCCTGACTCCAGGGCCAGTGCTCTATCTACTGCTCCACCTAGCCGCCCACTTAAATCTATATTTTCTTATTGAGCTGGCCTCACACTGTAGTGAAACTGGTCCTTCCACTAAACATCAATATTGAGCAGACCTCACACTACAGTGTCTCTGGTCCCTCATCTTAACATCAATATTGAGCAGACCTCACAATACAGTGTCACTGGTCCCTCATTTAAATATTAATATTGTGCAGGTCTCACACTAAAGGATCACTGTTCCCTCATTTAAATATTAATATTGAGCAGGCCTTACTACAGTGTCACTGGTCCCTCTTTTAAATATTAATATTGAACAGGCCTCACTACAGTGTCACTCTTCCCTCCTCTCAATATTAATACTGAGCAGGCCTGACAATTCAGTGTCACTGCTCCATGTTTTCAAAACTTATATTAAGAAGGACTCACTACAATGTCAAGGCTACTAAACTAGCAGGCTATTAGAATTAGATAATTGTAAGATATTTTTGTCCTGTTCACCTGACATGATTACAGGATCAAGGACAGAAGAAAAGTAAAATTTCCTTCTTTATTTGGATGTTAGTGTCCAGGTAAAGCTATATGGATAACCAAGTATCTTGAGCCAGATTTTAAATCTGCCGGGTGAGACATTTCCAAATGTCATAGTTAAGAAACCAAGTTAGGATCAATTGAACAGTTGTGCAGGCCTCATACTACAGTGTGAACAATTGCTTTCCCAACCTTTCTTAATGATCCTGTCACGCACACTATCTCTGTTCAAAACCATTAAGGCTATAGGCCTCATAGACATTTGTCCAACCTAAGTGTCAGGACCCAACAGATTCAAATAGAAGGCCAATTTTCAGTCTCATAAGGTCTTTAATAGCAATTTCCTATGATCAGACAGATATATTTCTATATATTTTAATCTAAAGGAACAAAATATGCCACACGGTGACTGTAATCTTAAAGTGGCAATAATAATATATTATCACAGAAAAACTCACAACTCCTTTTACTGATGTTCATATAAACTTAGATTAAAAAAAATAGCAATTGCCTCTAGAACCAGGCTTTATAAAAACCAAAAGAAAATTTATAGAAGAATATGTTTAGTTTTTAACCATGTTTAAGAATTGCTTTTAGAATCCCTTGAAAAAAATAGAACATCTTAGACGACTTTAAAAGTTGCAACAGGCATTGCTAACTTCAAATCTGAACAAACAATCATTAGAACAATTAGATTTCCAAGGAGTATAACACATGAATTATGACATTTCACTAAACATAATGTTTCATATTCAAAGTTTATTGCTTTTTTATTTTTTTATTTTTTGGTTTTTGAAAGGCAATGTGGTTAAGTGACTTGTCAAAGGTCACAAAGTTAGGTAATTATTGAGTGTCTGAGGTCAGATTTGAACTCAGACACTCCTGACTCCAGGGCAGGTGCTCTATTTACTGCACCACTAAGCTGCCCACTCAAAGCTTATTTCTTAGTACAACAGTCATAACAACATAGAACTTTTCTTAACTTTAATCTTATAAACATAATTTCTTTACATAATTTGTCTTATGTTTATTTACTTCTACCTGAGTATACTCAACATTTTCAAAAAAACAGAAAATGAAAACAATGTATTCTTTAGGAATTTGAATTACATATTGGTGAAAAATTTGGCACATTAACATAATTCTTACCTAAGTCATAGAACTGGCAATAAAATTCAGATCAAAAACAGTGAAATTTTTTCTATTGACAATAATTTAAAGGCTCTTGTCTAATGACAAAGTAGTGAACTTTCACTTTTACTACCTTGAAAAATAGAAAATTTTGTATAAGAGATGTAAAAAGGGTCATAACTAATCAGATGGAGAAGACCTAGGGAACTACCATGGAAACAAAGTCTTACTTCATTATAGAACTCTCTATCAAAAGGGAATACAAAATTGTTTTGTTTCAAGGTCACTGAAAGAAGAAAAGTTATTATCAACAATTAACTTCAACTGAATCAGAACAAAACCTGCACCAAAATAGTGACACATTAAAAATATAACAGGTTCCCTGTCCCTGATTTCATTAAACAAAATATATTGGACACAGCTGTTATCATCAATATAACATTAATTTTGTAATGAATTAAGTTATAGATGAAAATTTTCCACATAAAGGTCACTTTTGGAAACTTTTGTTACAAAGTTCCATGTATCACTTCCCCTTGGTGAAAGTAAAGAGGTTAAAGGTTTTTAAGGGGGCTTAGCTTTCTAAGACAGTGGGGGGAGGCAGAAATACCTAATATAAGCACTCCTATTATCACAAAATTTTACCAGACCTTTAAAATTTACTTACTGTATTTATGTCATTAACTATGTCTCTACAAATAATCCTATATAGATAGTTCACTTATATAGTACTGACTAATTTGTTGTATAACTTCCAACTCATAAAATTATATCATTAAATAAAACTGTCTCTGATAGAAAAATGTATCTTTTTGGTAAGAACAAATTTATAAAGTTCATTACGTACCAAGTTTTATCAGAATATTTTCAATGAGGGGTTGCAACTGGATGGTTCTAAAAATCCTTTTTTTTTTTTAGTTACAAGATTTTCTTTGTACTTCAGATAACAATCTTAAGAACGTTATAAACTATAACCAAAATAGCCTAAATAAATTTTCTCTAATATAGAAATATATATGAGAGAACATTACCAGGTAATGATTATTCCTTTTAGAAGAGGTAACTGGCATGTATTTCTCCAACTGAGAAGAAAACCAGGACGTAATTATTGCACATATAGTAGGATAAAGTCAGTTACAGTCACCACCCACAAAATGCCACTAATTATAACTTAGGTTCAGGTAGACTTATTATTTTAGTTACAATGGAGATATAGTAAGCAATAATACATAAGTAGTCAATAAGAGATTTATTTTACATAACTTAACTTAAATCAGTCAAATTCTTTTCCTACAACAGTACAATTTGAAATTTGCACATGTTTAGCTTGTGAGAGGATCTGTCTTTATTAATAATCCTAGTTGATACAATTATTTACCAATATTTCCTAATGATAGAATATATAGGACTCTTAAATACCAAGATCACATTTACATGCTTTAAAAGTTAAAAATTTCGTAATTTAAATGAATACGAAATTTTAGATTATCTTGCACGGAAAATGAGCCCATAAAAATTAAAAGAGATAATATAGACTAAACTTCAAATTTCTTAATTTAAGTTAGCCTGGCTATTTACCTTTTAGAACTAATTTTTTTTCTTTCAGAAATCAAACCAACTCTGGTATGACAGCACATAGTTAACTAGGAAGTTGCTTTCCTGATAAAACAAGGTATGGCGAGCTTCAGAAAGTTTCTACAATTTTAGATCTTGAACTGTTTCTCCTAGTTTAAAATTATTTACTGAACTCTTTCTTTTTTCTTTTTCATTTTTTAACTTTTTTATTTATTTTGAGTTTTACAATTTTTTTTAATCTAGCATCCCTCCCCCCACCTCCCACAGAAGGCAATTTGCTAGTCTTTAAATTATTTCCATGGTATACAATGATCCAAATTGTATGTGATGAGAGAGAAATCACTTCCTTAAGGAAGAAAAATAAAGTATAAGAGATAACAAGAATACATAATAAGATATCATTTTTTTTCCTAAATAAAAGGTAATAGTCCTTAGTCTTTGTTCAAACTCCACAATTCTTTCTTTAGATACTGATGGCATTCTCTGTCACAGATAGCCCCAAATTGTCCCTAATTGTGGCACTGATAGAAGGGGCAAGTCCATCAAAGTTGAAAATACTCCCCATGTCTTTGTTAGGGTATAAAGTATTTTTCTGGTTCTGCTGATCTCACTCAACATCAGTTCATGCAAATCCCTCCAGGCCTCCCTGAATTAGCAACCCTCCTGGTTTCTAATAAAACAACAGTGTTCCATGATATGCATATGCCACGTTTTGATAAGCCATTCCCCAATTGAAGGACATTTACTTGATTTCCAATTCTTTGCCACCACAAAGAGGGCTGCTATCAATATTTTTGTACAAGTGATGTTTTTAACCTTTTTCATAATCTCCTCATGGTATAGCGCCAGTAGTGTTATTGCTGGATCAAAGGGTATGCACATTTTTGTTGCCCTTTGGGTCTAATTCCAAATTGCTCTCCAGAAAGGTTGGATGAATTCACAGCTCCACCAACAATGTATTAGTGTCCAAGATTTCCCACATGCCTTCCAACATTGATCATTGTCCTTTCTGGTCATATTGGACAGTCTTGAGAGGTGTGGGGGGTATCTCAGAGATACTTTAATTTTCATTTCTCTAGTAAGGAATAATTTAGAGCAATTTTTCATATGACAATGAATGATTTGATTTCATCATCTGTAAATTGCCTTTGCTTATCCTTTGATCATTTGTCAATTAGTGAATGACTTGTTTTTTTTTAATTTGACTCAGTTCTCTGTATATTTTAGAAATGAGTCCTTTGTCAGAAATACTAGTTGTAAAGATTGTTTCCCAGTTTACTACATATCTTTTGATCTTGGTTGCAGTGGTTTTGTCTGTGCAAAAGCTTTTTAATTTCATGTAACCAAAATTATCTAGTTTGTTTTCACTGATGTTCTCCATCTCTTCCTTAGTCATAAACTGCTTCCCTTTCTATAGATCTGACAGGTAAACTACTCCTTGATCTTCTAGTTTGATTATAATATTGTTTTTCTATGTTTAAATCCTGTATCCATTTGGATCTTATCTTGGTATAGGGTGTGAGGTGTTGGTCTAATCAAAGTTGCTTCCATAATAATTTCCAATTTTCCCAGCATTTCATAAAGAAGAGAGATTTTATCCCAATAGCTGGACTTTTGGGGCTTATCAAACATCAGATTACTATAATCATTTCCTACTATTGCACCTTGTCTATTCCACTGCTCCCCCACTCTGTTTCTTAGCCAATACCAGATAGTTTTGATGACTGATGTTTTATTATATAATTTTAGATCTGGTAAGGATAAGGAACCTCCTTTTTCACTTTTTTTCACTGAATCCCTAGAAATTCTTGGCTTTTCATTTCTCCATGTGAATTTACTTGCAACTTTTTGTTACTCATTAAAGCCATTTTTTTGGAATTTTTATTTGGCAGGGCACCAAACAGGTAGTTTAGTTTTGGTAGAATTGTCATTTTTATTATATTACCTCAACTCATCCTTGATCTGCTTTTATTTGTGTGAGAAGTGTTTTGCAAATGTTTTCAAAAAGTGCTTGAATCTGCTTGGCAAATAAGATTCCCAGGGATTTTATATTGTCTGAGGTTACTTTGAATGGGATTTCTCTTTCTGGCACTTCATACTGGTAGTAATACATAGAAACATTGAGGATTTAAGAGGGTTTATTTTATATCCTGTAACTTTGGTAAAGGTTCTAATTGTTTCCAATAGTTTTGAGATGATTTTTTTTTAATTCTCTTAGTATATCAACAAGTCATATGCAAAGAGTGAGAGTTTTGTCTCTTCCTTCCCAATTCTAATTCCTTCAGTTTATTTTTCTTCAATTATTATTGAAGCTAACTTTTTTTTTAGGTTTTTGCAAGGCAAATGGGGTTAAGTGGCTTGCCCAAGGCCATACAGCTAGGTAATTATTATGTGTCTCAGACTGGATTTGAACCCAGGTACTCCTGACTCCAGGGCTGGTGCTTTATCCACTATGCCACCTAGCTAGCCACCCCTGAAGCTAACTTTTCTAATAAAATACTGAATAGTAGTGGTGATAATGGGCATCCCTGTTTCACTCCTGATCTTATTGGCAATGCCTCTAGACTATCCCCATTGCATATAATGCTTATGGATGGTTCCAGATAGATAATGCTTATTCTAAGGTACAATCCATTTATTCCAACACTCTCTAGTGTTTTTAATAGGAATGGGTGCTGTAATTTGTCAAAAGCTTTTTCAGCTTCTATAGATATAATCATATGTTTATGACAGGTTTGTTATTGACATAATTAATCATACTAACAGTTTTCTTAATACTGAAATAGCCTTGTATTCCCAGGATAAATTGTACTTGATCACAATCTATTATTCTAGTGATAACTTGTTGTTATAGTTTTGCTAAGATTTTATTTAAGATTTTTTGTATCTATATTCATCAGGGAGAGAGGTCAATAATTTTATTTCTCTGTTTTAACTCTTCCTGGTTTAGGTATCAGCAGCATATTGATGTCATAGAAAGAGTTAGGCAAAGTTCTGTCTTCACCTGTTTTTTCCAAAGTAGTTTTACAGAATTGGAAGTAATTGCTCCTTAAATGTTTGATAGAATTCACTTGTGAATCCATCTAACCCTGGAGATTATTTTCTTAGGAAGTTCAACAATGGCTTGTTGAATTTCTTTTTCTTACATAGGGTTATTTAGGTTTTTAATTTCCTCTTCATTTAACCTGGGAAACTTATATTTTCGTAAATATTCTACAATATCACTTAGACTGACAAATTTATTGGTATATGGTTTGGCAAAATAATTTCAAATTATTACTTTAATTTCCTCCTCATTGGTGGTGAATTCACCTTTTTTCATACATGAAATTAGGTATTCTTTCTTTTCTTAATCAAATTGAGAAGGGGCTTATCAATTTTATTGGATTTTTTCCATAAAACCAATTCTGGGTATTATGTATTAATTCAATAGTTTTTTATTATGATTTTATTAATTTCTCCTGTAATTTTTAGAATTTCTAATTTGGTATTTGGAGGTTTTTAATTTGTTCTTTCTCTAATTTTTTAGTTGCATGTATAGCTCATTAATTTCCTCTTTCTCTAATTTAATCATGTAAGCATTTACAAATATATTTTATCCCCTGACAGCCATTTTGAGTGAATCCCATAGGTTTCGGTATGTTGTTTCATTTTTGTCTTTATCTAGAATGAAATAATTCTTTCTATAATTTGTTGTTTGATCCACTCATTTTTTTTAAAAAATGGGGTTATTTAGTTTCCAGTTAGTTTTAGGTCTGTATCTCCCTGGTCCAATATTGCATATGATTTTTATTGTATTATGATGGGAGAAAGATGTATTCACACTTTCTGCCTTTCTGCAATCTAAGTATAGGTATAGGTATAGGTATAGGTATAGGTATAGGTACAGATATAGGTATAGGTATAGGTATAGGTATAGGTATAGGTATAGGTATAGGTACAGATAGAGATAGAGATATGGATATGGATATAGATATGGATATAGTTATAGATAGAAATAGTTATAGATAGAGATAGAAATTGCATATATATGTATACACACACACACACACACACACACACACACACACACATCTGCTTCAAATGAGTTTTTTGTAAGCAGAATATTGTAGGATTCTGGTTTTTAATCCACTTGGCTATTTGCGTACATTTTAAGGGAGAGTTCAACCTGTTCACATTCAAAGTTATAATTGTTAATGCTATATTGCCCTCCTCACTATATTCCTTCTGATTGTATGTTTCCCCTTTTTCAGATTATTTATATTCTCCATTATTTTGTTTCTGAATACTGCCACCTTCAGTGTGTTTGCCTTCCTATATTCCCCCTGCTCTTTCTTTCCCCTTTTCCTTCCTTTCCTTCTTTTAGTTCCCCTTTTTTATCCCCCTCCCTATCTCTGCCCCCCTTCCCCTTATGCCCTTTTAATACTTGAAAGATAAAATATTTCTTAAGTTAACTGAGTGTTTATGTAAATTAACCTTAAGCCAAGTCTGATGAGAGGAAGATTCAGGTGTTTGTCATCTCTTCCCTTCCTACCCTCTATTATAATAGGTCTTTTGTACCTCTTTATTTAATGAGATTTACCCCATTGAGTCCCCTCCATCTTCCCATCTCCTTCCTGTTCTTTTTAAGATTGTAATGTTTTTAAATGATTCTGCCTGAGTCACAGCAAATCATGAGTATCCATCACTTCTGGCTAAGTTTATTATCTCTAATAGAGTTAGAGTTCTTGAGAGTTATTAGAGTCTTTCTCCTAAGTAGGGATATAGCCAATTTCTTCCCATGTGGATAACCGCCTCACAGATAAGTCATGAGTGGCCATCACTTCTGGCTAAGTATATTCTCTCTATTAGAGTTACAATTCTCAAGAGCTTTGTGTATCTTTCACCCAAGTGGGTATAAAGCCAGTTTCATCTTATTGGATAACAGTTCCCCCTCCTTTTTTAACGTTTTCTCAAGTCTCTTGAACCTCCACTTCGATGTACAAATTTTCTATTTAGCTCTGTTCTTTACATCAGGAATTGTTGGAAGTCTCCGTTTTTGTTAAAAACCATCTTCTGCCCAGGAAGAGAAGGCTAAGTTTTGCCATATAGTGGATTCCTGGTTGCATTCCAAGTTCTCTTGCTCTTCAGAATATTTGATTCCAGGCCCTTCAATCCCTTAATGTTGATGCATCCAGGTGCTGCATAATCCTTACTGTGCTTCTTTGGGATTTAAATTGTTTCTCCCTTGCTCCTTGCAGGATTTTCTCTTTTATCTGATAGTTCTGGAATTTGGGCACAACATTACTTGGTGTTTTAAATTTAAGATCTTTTTCCGGAGGGGATCAAGGTATTCATTCAATAACTATTTTCCCCTCTGGTTGCAAAATATCAGGGCAATTTTCCATCACTAAATCCTGTAATATAAAGTCTAGGCTTTTTTTTTCCTCTTCAATGTTTTCAGGAAGACCTATAATTCTCAGGCAGAACCTTCTCAACCTATTATTGAGGTCAGTGGTTTTGCTGATAAGGTATTTTATATTTTCTTCTGTTTATTTGATATTTTGGTTTCAATTAACTGATTCTTGCTGTCTTATTAAGTCATTAGTTTCCATAGACTCCATTCTTTTTCTTAGAGTAGAATTTTCTTCATTTACCTTTTGCAACTCCTTTTCTAATTGGTTAATTCTATTTTTGTGAAAGTTTTCTATTAGACCAATTAAGATTTTGAGAGAATTGTTTTCTTCTTGCAAGGTCTTAATTTTCTCTGCCAAATTTTCCAACTTATTTTTAAACTCCTTCCTTATTTCTTCAAGGAAGTCCTTCTGTGCTGGAGAGCAGGTCATATTCTCCTCAGAGGTTCTAGTTCTGAGTTAGTGTCTTTTCCTTCCGAGAATTTTTCTATGCACCCTCATTTGTGATGGCCTGTCTTCATTGTCCTAAGACCTTGAGTGGGGGATGGGTAGGTTCCCAGATGTTTGGACTTGGGATCCCTAGAGGCTTCACTCACTGAGTGTAATATCTCCAGCTGGTCAGTAGGTGATGCTAGAGGTTTTGCTCACTGAGTATAATATCTACAGATGGCCAGTAGGGGGTGCTGATTGCTTTCTCTGGAGTGTCTGTGACCTTGATTGAAACCCTCTCCCTTGGCCTGGAGGGAGTGGTTGTAGCTGTTGAATACTTTTATCTTTGATCAATGGAGGACTATAACCTGGGGTAAGGTAATCACTCTCCTTATTCACAACTCATGTGGTTCTGTTGCTAGCTCTTAGCCTGGGGTGAAAGGTGGGCTGTAATTGTGTTTGTTTTGGGAAGAGGCTTCAGCTGACATGAAGGTACAGATTCTGAGTTCCTCTGCACCAGATGAGCCCAGGGATCTATGTCTGCAGCTCTCCTTCACAGGAACATTTCCTCCAGCCCTGTCATCAAGCTCCAAATCGTCAGCACCACAACCAATGCCTCTGGTCCCTAGCTGGCCCCTGCCCCTGTGGCCCATCAGACTCTAGCCCCACTGCTGATCAATCCAGTCCAGTTCTCAGACTCTCAGGTTCCTAGGCTCCTGCACTAATCAGGCCAATCCAAGGCTAATCCAGGCTTCCAGCCTCTCACCCTGTCCCATAATCCAAGCAGAATCCAGCTTCTCTGGATTTACCCACAATCTTGGAAGACAGATCCTGAGGTAGATGTTCTTTTCCTGTCTTTTCTTTCTGGGCTTTGTAGACCAAATTTCTGTTAAGAGGTTTGTTTCATATTATATATGAGGGAAGATCAAGAGATCTTTGCAGTGTTTCTTATCCCTAACAAATCATCAGATTCTCCTTTTACAGTTCACTATGTTGCCTTCCTCTCTTTACTGGGATGTTGAACCCTAATTCTAACCCATTCTAATTCAGAGTTCCAATTGTTTTTTATACAGTTCCCTCTGCCCTATCCTTTTATACATTTTCTTTCTTTGATCCCATGTTCCTCTTTACAGAGGCTGAGAGAAAAGTAGGAGGTGTGGTCAGCAGTAATGAATTCTACTTCTAGTGCCATCTGCTGCTGTTCGATTTCTCTTCTTCTCCCTCCTCAACCAGTCCTGGCTCCCATATGATTTCTTGTTGAGCATAATGTTTTGGCTTTCAGAATCCTTCATCACTGAGCCCCATCCTGCCTTTACGGTATTCTTATCCTTCTCACCCCCACACATACTTCTCTATCCAATGATGCCATCCTCCTGGCTCATCCATGATCAAGACCCTCATCACTCTGTGTCAGGAATTTTCTTTGCTTTTCCCCAAAGTTCTTCCCTTTTCACTTCTACTGTTGAGTTTTCCCTCCGTCAAGTCCCAACCAAAATCCCACTTTCTACAGGAAGGCATCCCTAACTCCTCTTAATTCTAGAGCTTTCCCTCTCTTAATTTTTTCCTATTGATCCTGTATAGACATTTCTTTTTGTATATTTGTTAGCAAGTGGGGAATGTCTCCACCATCAGACTGTAAGCTCCTTAAGGGCAAGGATGAGTTTTTTCTTCTATTTGCATCTCCAGTACGGAACCTTGGCACTATGGAGGTACTTGGTATATGCTTATTGGCTCAAATTGAATTGACCTAAGTACATATCTGACTTCAGATATTTACTATCCTTGTAATGCTGGGTAAGTCACTTACCTTTATCTGCCTAGGATTGCTGATATGTAAAATGGGGGTAATGATCCGACCTCCCTCCTGCGGTTTTTGTGGGGAGCAATTGAGTTAGTAGTTGTAAAACACTTGCCAACTTAAAGTGCTGTATAGACATTCTCTGTCTCCATCTGTCTCTTATTACTGTGTTGATGTTGATTGATGTTGATGTTGATTCTGACGATGACGATGACAGTCCTTTGTAGGTGGCAGTGTCCCTACTTCCCTGGGATGCTACTGGTCTCTTATTAGAGCAGCCAAGGGGTCAAGTTTCAGAGAGTCTTCAGTGGTTCATCCCAGAATTCTACAGTTTTCTGCATTGTCTTTGAACCAGTCTATTTTGTATCAAGGGTCAGAGCTAATCCCATGATTGGGACAGAATGATATAATATGGCCTTTTGAGCATGTGAATTTCAAGACCCTTTGTCCACACTAAATTGGTGCAATGACCATAAGTGAAGTCCACAACCAGGGGAAAATTTTATATTAACTCTACCCAATTATTATCTGCTATCCATAATATACAGACAACTGACAGAAATATTGAGAACAAAAACCATGCCCCTAACTGACCATGACTATAATGATGGAAGAACCACAATAGAACAAAGGAATCTGCATTTTGTGGAATTAGAATCAACTGGTCCACGATCCCCCAGAAACTAGATGAAAAGCTTCGTCACCCCACCCCCTTCATGAGTACTATGGCTGAGAGCTTCTAGATAGCTCTCTTCTCCCAAGGCTAGGCTGGCCTCAGAAGACACTGCAAGGTTTTTCCAATTTCCAGTGCTATAAAATCATGAGGAAGAAGAGGAGGAATTGTAGTTGTCTTTATCTTTGTCTTTTTAGTCCTCATTGTCATTGTTTTTGTTTCTTGTTTCTAATCTCTTGTCCTGATACGAATTTCTCAACTTCATTGGAGAAAGGCATACAAGCCTTCCCAAAGTTTTCAATGCCCCAGAGACCATCTGGAAAAAACATTGGGACATTTTTGGTGGCAAATCAAATGGAAAACTCCCATGGTTCTTAGGGGGAGGGGCAAGATTTCATCACTGAATCTTCTTTAAGTCCATGTCTACCTATAAATCCATATCTGTTCTGTTGTTGATCCACTAGATGTTGCCAAGGATTTTGGTGGGAGAATGTTTTATTCTAGGTCATCAGGAGCTACTGTGAAGGAGGGTTCCCAGAAGGATGCATGGAGGCCCATGTTGGAAGCTGCACTGTTCCTGGGCACAGCACCCTGAGCAATCCCCATCAGGGCCCCAGGGAGATGGGTGGTGATTGAGGGTGGGAATGACACTCTGTATTGCCTGGCACAAAGGGCTGCCCCATGGCCCTCCCTCAGGATGCCTTGGTGCCTTAACTAGACTGTCTGTTCACACTTTGCACAGCAGTTGTTGGCTATGGCTGACACCTCATGCACAAAGTCCATTTTCTGTATGATGGTTATGAGGGCTGGACTGGACTCAGGAGGACTGGACTGGGAGCAGTGTGGCTAGGTACTGCTCCTCCCAGGCCTCCTGTTCTGTCTGTTGATGACAGTCAGTTGATAGTTTTTGCTAGTCAAATAGCCACATTTTGTGTCTGAGGTGGGAACTGAACTTGGGGCTTTCTGACTTGTAGAGAATCTGTCTCTGTTTCTTTTGTCTCTTGTCCTCTCCCCATCTCCCCTTCCTTCCCTAGGCTTCCTTCTCCCCGGTCCCTCTTCCCTCTCATCCTTTCCCATGACTCTCCTTTCTCTTCTCTCAATTATGGCACACAGTCTGGTGATGTGAGAATGAGGTTGGAGGAGAACATTGAGATTCATGAACAGAGCATGGAGTTGGCAGCTCCCAGGGAAGCTGCCATGTGTTTAGATGGTAGTAGGCCAGCCTTCCCACTATCCCACCAAGTCTCAGTTTCTGTCTGCAGAGCCAGGTCATTGTGATGTCTGTCTTCAGACAAGTGAGGATTCTGCAGTTTGATTGATGAGATGTGGATGCCGCTGACTGCCAGGAGGAAAAAGCAATAGGTCTACAATGGAGACATAATTTGTGTGTCCCTCTAGCCAATGGAAAGCCAGAGGTATTAGTGGAGGAAAGAAATACAAAGGAGGGCGGAAACTTCAGCTCTAAAGGGCCTGAGTGGCTTCGGATGTTTAGAAAAAAAGAAATTTGACTATGAACTGAGATTAAACAGCTCCTGTAAGGTAAGAGAATGGTAGAATCCCAATTATCCATGAAACCATAGTAGGCCATTGATTCATGGCACTATGGTATCCCATTGATCCATAACACTATGATAGGTATTTGATTCATGACACCATAGTAGTCCATTAATCCATGTCACTATGAAGCTCATTGCTCCATGACACCTGGTATCCAATTGATCCATGACATTATGTTAACCCATTCATCCCCGACACTGTGCTACATCTACATCAGACACTATTTGAGCAGAGCCAATGAGAGGAAAACACAGCACTGGAGAAGACTGGTGATATATGCAAATTGATACGATGTCTTTAGACATTTTTCAGCATTGTTTATGCCTCAGGCTGGCCAGGTACCTCTTGAGCATGGAAGGCATCAGCATTAGGAGAATGTCAAGAACCTTGTCAAGAACCTGACTGATTTCTGTTTTAAATGTAAATATGTTCCAACAAAGGTAGTCTACCCTTGTTACCCTGGTTGTATTTGTTTACAGAAAGTATTGTTTTGAAGCCTCTCCTCCCCAAAGGAAAAGCTTGCCATTTACCCATGATCAGCAGGCAGCCTCAGTTACTTGGGAAACTGCATCTTTGGTGGAGAGTTGAAAATGCCTTCATAGAATTTAGAGGCTAAGATATCCCCCCAACCCAATATAACTACAGGAGAAAAAGAGATCAAGGAGACTGAAGGAACTCTTGTGAGAGCAACAATAGATTCTGAGTCATAGAGCTGACAAGATCTTAAAACAATTTAAGCTACAACTTGTTATAATGGAAAACAATCAATAGATTAGCAAGCAAACAATCTTCATTTTTGAAAAAAAAAATGTAGTCTTTTCTACATAATTTTTTGGATGGATCTTTTATTGTTTCATAGTAAATCCTGTTATGCTGGGATGTTTACTTGGTGTAGTTTATTTACTCTTATCTACTTTTGTATTTAAGTTTAAAATAAAAATAAACAATATGACCCTTCTGTGAATTTAGGGACTATAGCTGAAAGACCTTAAGAGGTTTTTGAATGGAAGACTTCAACCTTCTGTGACTATAGGGAAAACTGAGGCTTAGGGAGCTAAAGGGTCTGATGTAAGATTACTTACAGGCTCTTAGGGATAGAATTGTCAAAGATTTCTGAAGTTTAAGAAGATAAACCATTCCAAGGACTACAGAAGAAACCAAGGACAAGAAGGAAAGAGGAATCTGACTGAAATAACTACAGGATCCTAAAACTAGAGATGACCTTATGAGGTTTTAGAGTCCAAGAAACATCCCCTCTGTGGGAAAACTGAGTCCCAGGGAGCTGAAGGGACTAGCTGAAATAATCTCTGGCTCTTTCACCAAGAGCTGAAAAATCTTTGAAATGATTTAAACTATACGCTATTAAACTGTAAAATAACCAACAAGTAAGCAGAAAAAAGTTATTTTATTATATTTAGATTCTTTTTATTATATAGCTTTCTTGCAAAGGATGTTTATTTTCATATGTTAAACTTATATGGGAAGCTGTGTACATGACAAAGTTTTGATTTTCTTACTACTCTTGCCTTTATATGTAAAATTCAAAAATTTTGTCAGAAACACTAGTTTTAAAATTGTCACCTAACTTATGACTTTCCTTCTAATCTCAGTTGCACTGGCTTTATTTGCAACAAAACTATGAAAATTAATGAAGACAAAGTTATTCGTTTTTCATTTTGCAGTGTTCTGTATCCTTTCTTTGGTCATGAACTATTCCCCTTTCCATACATTTAACAGGTTTGATGTTCCTTGTTCTTCTAATTGGCTTAGTATATATCATCTTGTATGCCTAAATCCTGTACATGTTTCAACCTTATCTTGGTGTATGGGCTGAGATGTCTGGTTTCTGTCAGACTGTGTTGCAGTTTTCCCAGAAGTTTTTATCCAAGAGTGAGGGCTTATGCCAGAAGCTGGGATGTTGGATTTATCAAACAGCAGATTACTGTAGTCATTTACTGCTGTTTGTTTTGAAGCTAATCTATTCTACTGATCCACCACTTTTTTCCTTAGTCAATACCAAACAGTTTTTGTGACTGATGCTTTATAATATGAGTGTAGATCTGTTTTGGCTAGGCCATCTTCCTTTGTGATTTTTTTCATTAATACTCTTGACATTCTTGACCTTTTGTTCCACCATATGGATTTAGTTACTTTTTTAGTAAGTTAATTTAGTTAGTTAATTGTAGTTAGTTAATTTTTTCTCTATAAAAGTAATCTTTTGGAAATTTCATTAATATTGCATTGAATAAATAATTTGATTTATGAATTTCTCTATCACTTGCTGCTGTATATTATGAATAATATATATAAATATTGAGGATTTTCCATTTTATATCCTTAAAGTTTGCTAAAGTTGTTAATTTGTTCTAGCAGTTGTTTAAAAAAATATTAATTTAAGGCAATAGAGTTAAGTGACTTGCAAAAGGTCATACATCTACACAATTATTATGTGTCTGAGGTCATATTTGAAGTCAGATCCTCTTGACCTCTTTCCACTGAGCCACCTAGCTGACACTCAAGTAGGTTTTTAGATGATTTTCCAGGGTTCCATGTGCATACCATCACAACCTCAGTAAAGAGTGAAATTTTTGTTGCTTCATTACCCATTTTAACTCCTTCAATTTCTTTTTCTTCTCTTATTGCTAAAAATCATATTTCTAATACAATAATGAATAATAGTGGTGATAGCAGATCCTTATTCCACTCCTCATCTTATAGGGAATATTTCCTAGCAAGTTGCCATTACATATAATGCTTATTGATGTTTTTAGATAGCTACTGCTTGTCATTTCAAGGAATGCTTCAGTTGTTACTATGCTCTCTAGTATTATTTAAAATTTTAATGATTTATCTATTTGTATTTTCCAACAAAATACAACAGTTTTCACTAATCATTTTTGCAAGGTATTGAGTTTTACATTTTTCTCCTCATCCCTCACCACAAAGACAAAGCAATCTAAAATGGGTCCTACATGTGTAATTGTGATAAACATAGATTAAAATTAATCTTTTTGTGAAAGAAGAATCAAATCCAATAGGAAGGAAAAATATTAGAGAGGGGGAAAAAAAGAATGTAAAATGTAAGATATCTTTTAAAAAATTTAATACAGTGTGTTTTAGACTGCATTCAAACTCCAGTTTCCTCTCTGAATATGGATTGTATTATCCATCACAAGTCTGTTAGAATTGTCTTTGATTATTGTACTGTTGAAATGAACAAGACCATCACAGTTAATCATCACCCAGTGTTGTGCTTACTGTGTATAATGTTCTTCTATTTCTGCTCATTTCACTGAGTATCACTTCGTGTACGTCAGTTGTCTATATATTTTTGAAATGAGTCCTTTATCAGAAACACTAGCTGTTAAAATTATTTCCCAGTTTAATATATTAATTTTCATCTTGGTAACATTGACTTAGTGCAAAAACTTTTTAATTTGATATAGTCAAAATTAATCATTCTGTCTTTCATAAGGTTCTGTATATTTTCTTTGATCATATACTCCTCCCCTTTCCATAGATCTAAGAGGTAAAGTGCCACATGTTCTCCTAATTGGTTTATGATATCATCTTTTATGTTAAAATGCTATATACATTTAGATTTTAGCAAACAGTGGAATCTTATAGTCATTTACTTCTGATTTTCTGATATCTAATTTTTCCACTGATCCACCACTCTATTTCTTAGCCAGTAGCAAACATTTCTGATAACTGATGCATTAAAGTATAATTTGAGATCTTGGTATGGTTAGACCTCCCTTTGCATTTATTTGCCCTGATATTCTTGAACTTTTGTTCCACTATATGAATTTAGTTACTATTTTTCTAGTTTACCAAAAGCACTTTTTGGAAGTTTGATTGATTTGAAACTGAATAAGTAATTTAATTAAGGTAGAACTGTCATTTTTATTTTAATAGGCTGATGTACCCATCAATAATTTGCATTTTCACAATTATTTTGATATTATTTTATTTGTGTGAATAACATTTTATATTTGTTTTCTTATAGCTTCTTAGTCTGCCTTGGTGGTCAGGCTCCCAAGTATTTTATGCTGTCTACCATTACGTTGAATGTGATTTCTCTTTTTGTCTCCTGTGAGCAATATTATGTAGATTTGCTGATTATTTTTTGTGAGTTTGTTTTATAATCCTTCAAGTTTGCTAAAGTTGTTAATTGCTTGAAGTAAGTTTTTAGAAGATTTTCTAGTGTTGTCTAAGTATAACATCATGTCATCTGCAAAGAGTAGGTGTTTTGTTTCTTTGGGGGAGAGGGGTTGCAA
Organism: Macrotis lagotis; assembly: GCF_037893015.1. NCBI lineage: Eukaryota > Metazoa > Chordata > Mammalia > Peramelemorphia > Peramelidae > Macrotis > Macrotis lagotis. Next base: position 256,703 of record NW_027422056.1, on the reverse strand, counting down.
GGTAAACAGAGTTAAGTGGCTTGCCAAAAGCCACACAGCTAGGTAGTTATCCAGTGTCTGAGGCCATATTTGAACTCATGTACTCCTGACTCCAAGGCCAGTGCTCTATCCACTGTGCCACCTAGCCTCCCCAAGTTTTCTTTCATCATAAGTGATTCTAATTCCTTCAATTTGGCTTTCATCTCTTATTGCAAGGCTAGTATTTCTAATACAATTTTGAATAATAGTTGTGATAATGGCTATCCTTCTTTCATCCATTATCTTATTGGAAATGCTTCTAGCTTCTTCTCATTACATATAATATTTGGTGATGGTTTTAGATAGATACTGATTATGATTTTAAGGCAAACTCCATTTATTCCTATTTCCATTAGATTTGTAAATGATATGGTCAATTTTGCTGATAGTTTTCCTAATATTGAACAATCCCTGCATTTCTAGTATAAATCCTACTCAATTATAGTGTATTATGATAACTTGCTACAATTGATTTGCCAAAATTTTATTTAAAAATTTTGCATCCTTAAGCACTAGGTAAATTGTTCCATAATTTTCTTTCTTTTGACTCTTCCTGGATTAGGTATCAGCACAATATTAGTATCAATGAAGGAATTTGGCAGAAACTCTTCTTTGCTTATTTTTTCAAATAGTTTATGCAAAATTAAAACTAATTGTTCCTTGAATGTTTAGTGGTATTCACTTGTGAATTCATTTGGCCCTGGTTATGTTTTCTTAGGGACTTCATGGATAACTTGCTTAATTTCTTTTTATAAGATGGATTTATTTAAGTATTTAGTTCCCTGTGCTTTTAACCTGGAAAGCTAATAGTTTTGTAAATATCCATCCTTTTTCTTTAGATCGTCAAATTTAATGGCAAAGTTGTGCAATATAGCTCCAGATTATTGCTGTAATTTCTTCCTCTTTAGTGATGAATTCACCTTTTTTTGTTTTTTTTTTCATACTGGAAATTTGGTTTTATTCTTTCTATTTTTTACTCAAATTAACCAAAAGTTTAGCTACCTGATTGCTTTTTCATGAGAACAAATCTCAGTTTTGTTTATTAATTCAATATTTCTCTTACTTTTGATTTTATCAATTTCTCCCTTGATTTTAAGAATTTTCATTTGACATTAAATTTGGGGGTTTTGATTTGTTCTTTATGTAATGTTTTTAGTTGCATGCCCAATTCATTGATCTCCTCTTTCTCTATTTTATTCATGTGTGCATTTAGAGATATGGATATTTCCCCTGATTATTATTGTAACTATATCTGCAAAGTTTGATCTGGTCTCCTAATTTTCATTGTCTTGGATAAAATTATTTATTATTTCTGTGATTTGTTGTTTGATCTACTCATTCATTAAAATTGGGTTATCTAGTTTCCCATTAGTTGTAATTCTATCTCTCCATGGTCCTTTATTGCACATTATTTTATTTGCATCACGCTAAGAATAGAATACATTTAGTATATCTGCCTTTCTCCATTTGATTATGATGTTTTTATGCCCTAATATGTGGTCAAATTTGGTGGATGCCTTGAACTACAGGCAAAAATTGGTTATAATCCTTTCTATCCCCATTTAATGTTTTGCAGAGAGATATATCATACCTAAAATTTCCAATACTCTATTCACCTCCTTATCTTCCTTCTTTTCTATTTTATGGTTATATTTATCTAATTCTGAGAGAGGAAGGTTGAGATCCCTCACCAGTAGTTTTGCTTTCTATGTCTTCCTGTAACTCATTTAACTTCTCTATGAATTTGGATTCTAACCCACTTGGTTCATATATATTTATTATTGAAAATACTTTATTGTTTATGGCATCTTTTAGGAGTTCTTTATCCCTTTGAATGAGATATCTTTTTCCTATATCATTTTCTGAGATGAGGATTGTTCTCCCTACTTTTTTCACTTTAACCAAAGAATAATATAGTCTCCTCCATTCTTTTACCTTCACTCCGTATCTCTCTGATTCAAATGTGATTCTCTTAAGCAGACTATTGTAGGAATCTGGTTTTTATCTCACTCTACTCTTTGCTTCTATTTTATGGGAGAGTTCATTCCGTTCACATTCACAGTTAGAAGTACTAACTCTGTATTACCTTCTATGTTGTCTCCCCTGTGTTTGTGCTTTTTTCCTTCCCTTCACCCTACCACTCCTCACTAGTGTTTCACTTATGAATACCACCCCCCTCAGTCTGTTCTTCCTTCTCTCAACTCCCATACCTTTTCTTCCCTTTAACACTTTTGTCATTTTTCCTTCCCTCCCTTGTATTAGTCCTTCCTTCATTTCCCTACCCCTTTCCCCCCTATTAATACTTGAAGAATAATGAAGATCAATTTCTCCCTCTTTCTCTCTCTCCTTTAATTTGGCAAGGCAATGTGGTCAAAGGACTTGCCCAAGGACACTCAGCTAAGTATTTTTAAATGCTAGGTCTTTTTGTTGTTGCATAATCTTTTTAATAATCTTTGTGCAGGAAAAACATGTGTATACTAGTAATGTACATTTGTATGCAATTGTAAGAAGCAAGAAAACTGAGTTTCAGACCACTGTCACAGAATGCCTGGTATCCAAATAAACCAGAATTTACAAAACATTACTAAAATAGCTCTCATACCATTCACTACAATGAACTCTAATGAATGTATGACCTGAATATTAAATATCATCCCTTTAAAAAGCCATTATTGTCTGTAAAGGAAATATTCATGATTTCTGCCTATCTGCATTTGATTATGAGGTTTTTATGCTCTAGTACATGGTCAATTTTTGTCTAAGTGTCATCAACTGCAGAAAAGAAGGCAAATTCCTTTCTATCCCTGTTCAGTGTTCTCCAAATGTCTATCATATCTAGGTTTTCTACCATTCTATTTAACTCCTTAAATTTCCTACTTGTTTATTTTATGATTAGATTTATCTACTTCTGAGAGAGGGAGGTTAAGGTCTCCCACCAGCAGAGTGTTGCAGTCTTATTTTCCTGTAGCTCATTCAGTTACTCCTCTAAGAATCTGGATGCTATACCACTTGGTGTATACTTAGTTAATATTGAAATTGCTTTGTCTATGGTACATTTTAGGAGGATATTGTTTCCTTCCTTATCTCATTTAATGAGATCTCTTTTTTCCGGGTACTTGTCTGAGATAAGGATTGCTACCCCTGCTTTTTTCACTTCAGCTGAAGCAAAATAACTTTTGCTCCAACCTCTTACCTTTACTCTGTATGTATCTCTCTGCTTCAGATGAGTTTCTTGTAAGCAGCATATGGTAGGATTCTGAATTTTAATGCACTCTGCTATTCACTTATGTTTTATGGGAGAGTTCATCCCATTCACATTCAAAGTTATAATTACTAACTCTATTGGCCTCTAAGCTCTCTTCCCTCTGTTTGTATTTTTAGACTTTTCTTCACTTTATCCATATTCCCCAGTATTTTACTTCTGAATACCACCCATGTCAGTGTGTTTGGCACCTTATATCCAACCCCCCTCCTCTTTCTTTCCCCTTTCCCATTCCCCTTTCTTCCTTCCCTTCCTTCTGTTAGTTCCTCTTTTCCTCCCATTGATCCATGACACTATTGTATTCCATTGATCTGTGACTCTATGGTCGCTCATTGATCTATGTCACTATGGAAGCCCATTTATACATGACACTATGCTAATTCACTGATCCAAGTCACGGTGGTAGTCCATCAATCCATGACACTACACTAACCCATTCATCCCTGACACTATGCTAGATGAAACACTATGTAAGCAGAGCCAAGGGAGAGGAAAATACAGCACTGGAGAAGACTGGACAAGAAGGAAAGAAGAACTTGACTGAAATCAACTACAGGATCCTAGAAGTATAGATAATGAGACCTTATGAGGTTTTAGAGTCCAAGATCCATCCCCTCTGTGGGAAAACTGAAGCCCAGGGAGCTGAATGGATTAGCTGAAATCATCTCTGGCTCTTTCAACAAGAGCTGAAATGTCTTTGAAATGATTTAAACTACAAGTTATTATACTGTATGATAACAAACAAGTAAGTAGAAAAAAAAATTATTTTATTATATTTAGATTCATTTTATTTTATAGTTTTCTTGCAAAGGACATTTATTTTCATATGTTAAACTTTTATGGGAAGCTGTGTACATGACAAAATTTTGATTTTCTATTGTACTCTTGCATTTATGTTTAAAATTCAAAAATTTTGTCAGAAACACTAGTTTTAAAATTGTCACCTAACTTATGACTTTCCTTCTAATCTCAGTTGCATTGGCTTTATATGTACCAAAACTATTAAAATTAATGAAATCAAAGTTATTCATTTTTTGATTTTACAGTGTTCTTTATCCTTTCTTTGGTACTACACTATTCCCCTTCCTATACATCTAACAGGTAAGATATTTCTTGTTCTTCTTATTGGCTTAGTATATATCACATTTTATGCCTAAATCCTCTACCTATTTCAACCTTATCTTGGTATATGGTCTGTTATTTCTGGTTTCTGGTCTGTTATTTCTGGTTTCTGTCATATGATTTTGCAGTTTTCCCAGGAATTTTTGTACAAGAGTGAGGGTTTATGCCAGAACCTGGGATGTTGGATTCAGCAAATGGCAGATTACTTTAGTACTTTACTGATTTTTGTTTTGAAGCTAATCTATTCTACTGATCCACCACTTTTTTACTTAGTCACTACCAAACAGTTTTTATGACTGATACTTTATAATATAATTGTAGATGCATTTTGGCTAGGCCATCTTCCTTTGTGATTTTTTTCCTTTAATTCTCTTGAGATTCTTGACCTTTTGTTCTGCCATATGAATTTAATTAGTTTTTAAGTTAGTTAATTTTAGTTTGCTAAATTATCTAATTTTTCCTCAATAAAGTAAATGCATATAAGCTCCACATGTATAATTATGCTAAACACAGATTCATATTACTCTTTTTGTGAAAAAAATAATCATATCCAAATGGAAGGGAAATATTAGAGGGGGAAAAATGACTTAATACATAAGATAACTTTTTAAAAATTTACTAGACAGTGCTCTGGACTGCAATAAAACTCCACCATTTCCTCTATGAATATGGATTGTATTATCCTTCACAAACATTTTAGAATTGTCTTTGATTATTGTAGTGTTGAAATGAACAAGTCCTTCACTTTTAATCATCACCCACTGTTGCTGTTATTGTGTATAATGTTCTTCTCTTTCTGCTCTTTTCACTCAGTATCAGTTCATGTACATCCTTCCAGGTTATTCTGAAGTTTGATCCCTCATGGTTTATTATAGAACTATAGTGTTCCTTCACATTCATATACCACAATTTATGCAGTCAATCTCTAATAGATGGGCATCCCCTTAATTTCCAATTTTTTGACAGCACAAAAAAGTACTGCTATGAACACTTTTGTATGTGAATTCCCCCACCCCACCTTTTTTTCTGGAACTCGTCAGTATACAGATCCAGTAGTGGTATTGCTGGATCACAGGGTATACACAGTTTTATTGGCCTTTGGACACAATTGCAAATTGCTCTCTCAAAATGTTGTATCAGTTCACAACTCTACCAGCCAAGCAATGCATTAGAGTCCCAACTTTCTCACATCCCCTCCAACATTGATCATTTTCCTTTTTAGTCATATTGATCAGTCTGAAAAGTGTGAGGTGGTACTTCTGAAATATTTTAATTTGCATTACCTCAATCAATAAATGATTTAGAACATTTTTTCATATAGCTGTAAGTGGATTTAATTTTCTAACCCAAGAACTGCCTTTCCATATCCTTTGACCAAGTATCATTTGAGGAATGACTTGTTTTCTTATAAATTTGCTTCAGTACTCTCTATATATTTTTAAATGAGTCCTTTATCAGAAACACTACTGTTAAAATTGTCTCCCAATTTAATTCATTACATTTCATATTGGCAACAATGGCATATCGCAAAAAACTTTTCAATTTAAAATATTGAAAATTAATCATTCTGTCTTTTATAATGTCCTCTATATTTTCTTTGATCATAAACTGTTCCCCTTTCCATAGATCTGACAGGTAAATTGTCCCATGTTCCCCTAACTGCTTTATTATATTTAATGTTAAATTCCTATACCCATTTTGATTTTAGCAAAGTGTGAAATGTTAATGTCATTTATTTCTGAATTTTTCATACCTAATTTTTCCATTGATACACAATTCTATTTCTTAGCCAGCTTTATAATATAATTTTAGATCTTGGTATGTTTAGGCCTCTTTCCTTTGCATTTTTTTCATTAATTACCTTGATATTTTTTTTTATTTGCAAGGCAAATGGGGTTAAGATGCTTGCCCAAGGCCACACAGCTAGGTAATTATGAAGTGTCTGAGACTGGATTTGAGCCCAGGTACTCCTGACTCTGGATTTTTCCACTGTGCCACCTAGCCACCCTTGCCTTGATATCCTTGACCTTTTATTCCTCCATATGAATTGAGTTAGTATTTTTTCTAGTTTTCCAAAAGAAATTTTTCAAAGTTTGGTTGATTTGACCTTGAATATAAAATTTAATTTTGGTAGAATTGTAATTTTTATTTTATTTGGTAGTTGTATCCATAAGTAATTGGCATTTTTATATTTATTTTGATCTTATTTTATTTGTGTGATTAATGTTTTATATTTGTTTTCATATAGTCTCTTTCTCTGCCTTGGCATTTAGACTCCCAAGTATTTTATACTATCTACCATTACTTTGAATGGAATTAATCTTTCTTGTCTCTTGCAATCAATATTATATAGATTTGCTGATGATTTTTTGTGAGTTTGTTTTATAATCCTTCAGGTTTGCTAAAGTTGCTAATTGCTTGAAATAAGTTTTGTATGATTTTCTAGTGTTCTCTAAGTATACCATCATATCATCTGCCGAGTGAGAGTTTTATTTCTTCATTAGAGATTCTAAATCCTTCTATTTTGCTTTCTTCTCTTATTGCTAAGAGTAGTATTTCCTAATACAATTTTGAATAATAGTGGTGATAATGGACAATCTTGTTTTACCCATTACCTTGGGAATGCTTCAAGCATCTTTTCATTACATATAATACTTGTTGATGGTTTTAGATATATACTGCTTATGATTCTGAGGAAAACTCCATTGATTTCTATGCTGCCTGTGTTTTTAATAGGATTGGATGCTGTATTTTGTCAAAATATTTTTCAGCAAAAATTGAGAAAATCCTATGATTTCTGTTAGATTGATAAATGACATAGTCAATTTTACTGATAGTTATCCTGATATTGAACTAACCCTGCATTTCTAGTGTAAATCCTACTTAATTATAATGTATTGTGATAGCTTGCAATAATCAATTTGCTAAAATTTTATTTAAAACTTTGCATCCATATGCAATAGGGAAACTGGTCCATAATTTCCTTTCTCTATTTTGACTCTTCTGGGATTAGGTGTCAGCACAATATTATGATCACAGAAGGAATTTGGCAGAACCTCAGCTTTGCTCATGTTTGTTTCAAATAGTTTATGCAAAATTAGAACTAATTGTTCCTTGAATGTTTGATGGAATTCACTTGTGAATTCATCTAGCTGAACAGATGTTTTCTTATGAAATTCACTGATGACTTATTCAATTTCTTTTTGTAAGATGGAGTTATTTAAGTATTTAGTTTCATGTTCTTTTAACCTGGAAAGCTTAGATTTTTGTAAATATCTAACCATTTTATTTAGATTGTCATTTTTTTGGCAAAGTTGAGCAAAATAACTCCACATTATTACTTTCATTTCTTCTTCTTCTTTGGTGATTAATTCACCTTTTCCTTTTTTCATACTGGTAATTTGGTTTTATTCTTTCTTTTTTTATAATCAAATTAACCAAAAGTTTAGCTATCTGATTGGTCTTAATGAGAGCAAATCTTAATTTTATTTATTAATTCAATATTTTTCTTCCTTTTGGTTTTTTATCAGTTTCTCCCTTGATTATCAGAATTTCTCATTTCTCATTAAATTTGCTGTTTTTAATTTATTCTTTGGGTAGGGTTTTTAGTTGCATGCCCAATTCATTGATCTCCTCTTTCTATATTGCATTCATGTGTTCATTTAGAGATATGATATTTCCCCTAATTATTGTTTTGACTATATCCCCCAAGATTGATCTGTTATATCCTAATTTTCATTGCCTTGGAAAATATTATTTGTTATTTCTATGATTTCTTCTTTGATCCATTCATTCTTTAAAATTAGGTTATCTAGTTTCCCATTAATTTTAAGTCTATCTCTCCATGGTCCTTTATTGCACATCATTTTTATTGCATCATGATATGAAAAGAATACATTTAGTATTTCTGCCTTTCTCTATTTGATTAAGATGTTTTTATTCCCTAATATGTGGTGAAATTTGATGGGTGCTATGTACTACAGGAAAAACCAGTATAATCATTTTTATTCCTGTTTAATTTTTTTGCAGATATTTATCATACCTAAAATTTCCAATATTCTATTTACCTCCTTAACTTCCTTTTTTATATTTTATGGTTATATTTATTGAATTCTGAGAGATGAAGGGTGAGATTCCTCACCAGTAATTTTGCTTTCTAGGTCTATGACATTGCAGTTGGAGCTGCATAATCTAATTTGTTATTTGATTCTGCAGAAATAGGTTTCCAAATTTTTTGACTTTCATTCAGCAATACAAATGGATGAGAAGAAGAGGAATAGGGAAGGAGTGCTCACAGGTTGAGGTGTGGCAAAACATAATTAGAGACCTGATGATCAGAGAGGAAATGAGTATAGAACAGTTTGGTTCACCAAGGGAGTGAGATAGGGATAAATTTACTAAAGCAGGGGAATTGATTTGGGAGAGAAATGAGAGGTAGTGGAAATGGCAATCATATTAGGAGTGAGGAATAAGGTATAGTAAAGGAAGTCCTAGACACAGAAACATAATAAACAAAGTGGAGTTGGGGATTCCTAAACATGGAGGTGGAATATTTGTGGAAGATAGCAAAATCAACAAAATGACCATTGTTGGAGTTGGCCAATGCAGCCTCAAACAGGGGGCCAAGGGAAATGAGTCGACTGAGGAATGGTGTGATCAAGTGGGTTTGAAGGAAAGTCAATATTTAAGTTGAAGTTCATTTCTTTGAGGCCAAGAGTTGGAAAGGGGAAAAGAAATTGAACCATTTGTATAATTAACTGTGAAAATAAGAGGAGAGTGATCATGGTCTGCAGACCACTGCTACCAAGATTCTGATTGAGTGATAAATATTAAAAGCATCTAACCCAAAGGAAGAGAAATTCATAAGGGAGAAATTAGGGGAAAAATGATAGAAATTACCTTCCCATACATGTGAGCTTGTGGGGGGGATGTTAATGTATAGCCAAGACCAGAGAAGGTGCCCAGGCAGGCTATATCCTTTAAAGAAGAAATCAGGATTAAGCTATAGTTAGTAGATTGAAGGAGTGGGAGAGGAAAAAATTAAGAATGATTACAAGTTTGCTATCTAAGGAAAGTGCCTTTCAAAAGTACACTGGAAAGTATAGTGGGTGTTTGCTTGAGACTTTGGACATGGACTGTTGAAGAGAATGCACAAAATGACTATAGTGATGAAATCAGGATTTAGACAGTCATCCAAAGGTATTCAATGTTAATGGAATATGTACAAATTGATAAAGTAGGATGTCAACCCTAAACATAAAAGCCTTTAAACAATAGGTTTAAAATAAAGTGAAAGAAAATACAAGTTTGATATGAAGTGTTATTCTCTGGGAAAGGTGCAATGGGAAAGGTATACAGATCAAAAGCCAACAACCCCCTCTGATTAATCAAAGAATAATCAATAAAAGTCTTGTCCATTTCTTCTTTCTTCTGGAGACATCTGATTAGTGGCCAGGCTCTTCTACATAATTCAGGTCATTAAAAACAACATATCCTCAAGGATGTCTTTGAGAAATTAAAAGCCCAAGAGGTCTAAAATGTTTTGTATTTAAATTCTATTGGCAATTGCATGTGACTTAAAGGGGTTTTTCCTGTTAATTAATGCGTTGTATCTTTCTAGTAGAATTATTCTCCCACTTGGCAGTAGATGAACATGACATTCTCCTAGACAAATATCTAGCAAGAGAAAAGCAATATACGAATACCAAGGAATGAAAAGAAAAGGCCCGAATTTCATGAATTCCAACACCAAATTCAGTTTGTGGGCATTTTTGTACATGGATGTATGAATTCAATCCACTTATTTCAGATAAAGGATGATGGCAGTCTACTTATCACAGATTTGCCTTGTCTTTTTACTCCCCCTGCTTATGTGAGATAGTAAGTTCTTCCTTCTTTCCTCTTTCTCCCCTAGACTGTCTCATTCCCATCCATATTTTATGTTTATTAATGTAATGAAAATGCAATAAATATTGACATTAGGTTCTTCATATTATTTGTTCCCTCTCATCCTGTGAAGACAGAGGAGTTCTGAGGGGACATTGTGTTTTCTCCCTTATTAGACCATGATTACTTTATCACATAATCCTTTCCATAGGCTCACAATCATGCATTTCCCCATATTGCCTTGACCCCAAGGTTTGAAATTCTCAGCATCTGCTTATTGTGAATAGTTGATACTATTCTTTTTTTCTTCTATAATAATAGCTATTTCACAGGGTTGTTGGGAGGACTAAATGGGAAAATATTTGAAATGTCCCTGCCCAGTACCTACCACAGACCAGGCAATTAATAGAAACTTACTCCATTTCATTCATGAATATTACAGTTTTCCTGGGAATACTATCCTCTGCTGTGATCGATTGGTGATAATGCAGTTTTTTGTTTTAGCTTCTATCTTCTGGAATATTACCTTCTTATCTCACATGTTCTCAACAGTGCTAGCCATCATGACCTGAGTGATACTGTGGTACATTTCTATATGTACTCTTCCTTTCTTTTTTTCTTTTTGTATTTCATTTTTGAAGTGGAGGCTTTGGATTTTGGTTAAAATATTTTTGAAGTTTAAAATATGGAGTTTCTGTGAGCAGCTGACAAATGTGTTTTATTTTTCTTTCAAGTCACACTTGCACTCATATTGGTGTGCTCAGATGTCATCTGGGATTTCTTCAAATATTAAATCTTGATTTTTTTTGTATTTGAAGATTTTCTTTTAGTATAGTGAGATTTAAATCACTTCTACATGATATATTTTTCAGGTCTTCTGTTTGTGAATTTATATCTAGTTCTGAGTCTTGAGACTTTCCTAATAGGTCTTGGTTGTGTCATGGAGATAATGATCTTGGTCTGGTAGTTTGTTATGTGAGGAGATTTTTGCACCTAAGATGTTTATTCTCTATCCCATGCTTTCCTCTGCAGAAATCAGTTTCTTCCCCATTCTGTCCTCTAAAATTTATTTATATGCTCATTTTTATAACTTCTTTCATAACCTTAGGGATTTAAAATACAATTTATGGAGAAGACATGGTTTTATTTGTGATTATTACTCTGTGGCTACTATGTCATTTCCTTGTTAGAGAAACATGCTTGATTGGGTGTTGTGGGAGTAAATTCCCACTCAGAATGCTGAGGGAGAATATAGGCCCAGTAACAACAGGTTGAGTAAAGTGACTTTAGAAATTGTGGCAATGTTCTTTTGACCAAAGGATTTGGTGTAGAGAAGAACCTTCGTGGGTAGGTAGTTCTTCTTGACATGCTGTTTCAGTATTCCTTTCTGAAGTATCCAAGCTCTTGTCTGACTTCAGGGTCTCTAGAAATCAGCAATATTAGAGCTGGAAGAGATCTGAGGACATGGCATATAATATTGTGAAGAGCTTTCCAACTTTTAATATCTAATATGATCCTTAGATCATAGAACATCAAATAGGGAAACACATCATGGATGTAATGAAAGAACTGCACTTTTTATCCAAGCCACTTACATTGATTACATTTTAATGGAAGAAGTCCTCTTGATAGAACTTTAGAAATAATGGCCAATTGTGAATAATGACTTCTTTGCTTTTGGTATTAAATTGTTTTACAGGTGCATTTTCTACCTCTCCTATGCCTTCTTCATTTATACCACCTGTCTCCTCCCATTCACTGAGAAATAAAGAATAGGGAAAACCATAAAAACATGTATAGTAAACAAAACAAATAACTCAACTTTGAATTTACAACTGTGATTTATATGGAGGCAAGGAATATGATTCATCATGAATCCTCCAGGAATTGTGTTTGCTCATTTTCTTGATCATATTTTCAAAGCCTTTCCAGGTTGAAGAATTTCATAATACCATTTTTGCATAAATTATTCTTCTGGTTCTACTCATTTCACTCCATCAAAATCATATGTATTCCTAGATTTTTATGAAACAATTCACTTTATCATTTCTTCATGATCAGTTGTATAACAATACATTCATATGCCTTAAATTGTTTTTCAAATTATTTTTATTTACACCAGTGGAGTTAAGTGACTTGCCCAAGGTCACAGAACTAGGTAATTATAAAGTGTCTGAGGTCAAATTTGAACTCGGGTCCTCCTGACTCTAGGGCCAGTGCTCTATCTATTCTGGCACCAGCTGCCTACCTTATACTGTTTAGTCATTCCTAATTAGATTTCATTTCATTGTCATCAAAAAGGAGCTTGAAATATTTTTGTGCATATCTGATTTTTCCCTTGCTCTTGGACAATTTGTAGGAAAGATCAAGCTATTTTATACTCATACCCTTCCCCGATATAGGATTTAGATAGATGTCCACAAAAGGGCTTTAGGGACATTCTCTCCTTAAATTTCAAGAAGAATGCTCATATGTAAAATAATTTTTGCCAAAAACCAGATGAATGCATTCCTGTTCAAGTCGAATCTGAGTCAATAAGAATTTCTTAAGCACCCAGCATGACGCAAGGACCTTCTAGGCTCTGGGATATAAATATAATAAAAGTAACAACTCTTAATCACAAAATCACCAAATCACAAAAACAGCTATTACTTGAGTGCCTTCAGAAGTTCATATGTTTGACTTCCATCTCTGAGAAGTCATTACAATAAGAATGTCATTTGTCTGAAGCAGGGGCTGCAAGTGAGTATGGCTCAGTGCATTCTATCCCTAGAAGATTCCACAAGGCAGACTTCATGACTCCTCTAGCACTGCAAGAATCCCACCTGCTCACTGGTCTAGTGTGTTCAAGACCATAATCTGATTGGGGTAGAGGCAATTAATGACTTAATTTCTTTAGAAGATGTTTGCTTTGGTGACAACCCACATCCCAGGATTATACCCTAGAGCTTTTTCCTGGGTTTTCTTCTCTCCTCCCTTTACATTATTGCATCTGGTCATTTCATCAGGTACTGAAAAATCAATGAGCAATCTTATGTTGATGATTAGCAATTGTGCCTTTCCTTCCTTAACCTCTCTGTTGACCTGCAGTCTTGCAACTCCAAATGCCTATTGGTCATATTGAAACAGATGTTACATAGACATCTAAAAGGCAGCATATCCCAAAATGAATTCATTATCTTTCCCCCAAGTCCTCCCTTCCAACTAACTTCCCCATTACTATTGAGAGCACCACTATCTTCTCAGTCACTCAGGGTCACAACCTGCGTAATAACAGTTTTGTTTGCTCACTCTCTCATTGCATCCCTCATCCAGTCCAATGAGTAGCTAAGGTCTATAGATTCTCCCTTTGTAACATCTCCTGTATAAACTGCTTTCTCTTCCCTGACACACCCACCTCCCTGGTACACTCATCACCTCAAACCTCCAGTATTGTAACTGCCTTCTAGTTGGATTTTCTGCTTCAAGTCTCTCCCCACTTCAATCCAGCCTGTTAGTGATCTTCCTAAAGTGAAGTTCTGGTCATGTCACTCTCTCCTATTCAGTAAAATCTCTGGCTCCCTATCTTTTCTAGGGGAAATTTGAAAGTTTTTCATTTGCCATCAAAATCCTAGAGAATCTGGTTGTCTCACAGCTTTTCCATATTCCTTTACACTGTATACTACAATTCACTGACCTCTACAAGTAGTTCCATCTTTCATCTCTGGGCATTTTCCTGGTCTGTCCCTCAGGTCTGTGATGTTCTCCTCTTTGTTTCCTGGCTTCCTTCAAGTCTTGGCTAATAATCCATCCTCTACACAGAAAGCCTTTCCTAGTCTCATTCAGGGCTAGTGCCTTCCCTCTGGAGGTTATCTCCATTAAAGTCTAATTCTGTTTCTACATTAGTTAATTACATATTGTTTCTCCCTGTAGACTGTGAGTTCCAAGACAGCAGGGACTGCATTTTTGTTTCTTTCTATCCTCTGCACAGTGCCTGGGAAATAGGAGCTGGTGTTTGTTCATAAAACAATTATTCTCTCTCTCTCTCTCTCTCTCTCTCTCTCTCTCTCTCTCTCTTAAGAGAAGTGGATGAAGCTAGGATTTTTCTCTTACAAGACCTTTGTAGTGATACCAGATGAATAAATGAAGGGCAGCATAAATTAAATGTTTTGATATTTGCCTTTGTCCTTCCAAGATCTATAATTGGTTTAATATCTATATTGTACAACCAGCAATAACGCTGTTCACTAACATTTCAGGTACAGGTGGGTAGATAATAGTGACAATATGACTAAGGATTTGAAAGAAACAAGCAGCTTTGGTAGTGTCATTTGCCAAGGGGACGAGGTTGCCATCACTAAAAATTGTTACCTTTAATTTGCTTCCACAAAGTGTCTCATTATAATGGGATGTGGAGAGTGGGGAGAGGACTTGCAACCTTTCCCAGACCTGCAGGACTTTTGAGTAGATGGAAAGCTGTTCCAGGTATACAGATGATGCCATCTCTAGGCCCATCAAAATGTGCTTTTAGTATCTTCTTCTGTAGGACTGTGACAGAGGACATGAGCACTGTTAGTGTAGTTGGGGGAGAGAATGGAACAAACTGCTTTACTAGGGGAACTGTATGATGACCAAGAAGAGAGCTGGCAATCCCCACTGTCAGCGCATAAGTCTAAGTCTCACACACAGGCTCAACTAACAGCTCATGACTGTTTCTCTTTTAGGTAGAATGCTCTGCTTGGACTCAGGATGATCTGGCCTTAGGTCTGTCATCAGAGAGTGACCCTGTTAACGTCACTTATTTTCTCCATGTCTCAGTTTTCTCCCATGTAAAACAAGGAAAATAGGGGTTCCGATATCTTACGTTGAGTGGTTAAAATCAAATGAGATGCTGTACTTAAAACATTTTGCAAGTCTTATATCACAAAATAAATACTCCCAATTGTGATTATTGGCACCCAAAAGACTTAACTTTAACATAATGATTTTTAAATATGGTACACTCCTAATATTATATTTTTGAAGGCAAAATATATAGATATGAAAGGAAAAATGATTACATAAAATTATCATATCAAAAGAATGTAGTTATTCAAGAAATTATGAAAAATCTATTTTCTATTCAAATGAATATGTTTTATTCAGTTTTATCATCACTACTCTCTTTGTTTTTATGACTTCTCATTTATGTTCACTTTGATAATCATTTATTAAGCCCTTCCTCTGTCCTGTCACTATGTCCAAGTGCTGGGAAGAGGAAAAAATTCCCCTCAAATAGTCCTTAGCTTTAAGATTAAATTGTAAGGAGGGAAAGAGCATAAATATATTATATACTTTTAAAATTGTCTCTCCTCCTATTTTCCAGGTCAGCCATTTTTTCCAATGAGATATTTTACTTTTCTTCTGGTTCTTTAATCTTCTATTTTTGTTTTATTATTTTATGATTTCTCATAAAGGTATCAATTTCCTTTGCTCCATTCTATTTGTAAAGGAATGATTTTCTTCAGGGAGATTTTGTATCTTGTTTTCCTTTATTCCACTTTTTTTAAGGTATTGTTCTCATTGCCTTTTCTGGATCTCCTTTTCCATTTGACCCAATTTGGATTTTAAGATGTTATGTTTTTCATTATTTTTTATATCCCCTTCACCAAATGGCTGTCTCAGTTTTCATGATTTACCCACAATGCTCTTATTTCTCTTCCCAATTTTCTTCTGCTGATCTTACTGGATTTTCTAAGGCTTTTTGAGGTCTTCTATAGCTTGACACTAATACCTATTCTTTCTTGGAATCTTTAGATTTAGAAATTCTGACTTTGTTGTATTTGGAGTGTTTTTTGATCCTCCATAGGACCAAAGTAATCGTCTATGGTCAGATGTCTTTGTCTTCTGTTGTTTTCTTATTTACTACATCTATGACATGATTCTAACTCTTTGTTAAGGTGGGTCTCTGTTTCCAGAGGAGAGGATGCACTGTCCCAAATTTACTAGGTTTCTGGAAATATTTTCAGGGACATGCCCCACCCAGAGACATGCAAGTTCTCAATTCCTCCAAGACCGTGTGAGAGGGTATGTCTGTCCTCCTGCCCTGTGCTCTGGTCTTTGGATAACCTCAAAGACTCCATTCTTTCCTGGAAATATTAGGAGGGTCCCTGCTTGGCTGCAGGCCATAACTTTATTGTACTTCTGCTCCATTTCCGAAGCCTGGGGCTCCAGGATGAGACCAAAAACTGAAGATGAGTGAAGTCACAGAGTCCATACTCAGAGATAGTAAAGACACATCTAGAATCTCCCTGGACCCCCTCACTGTACATGAGCTGAGTGCTGTGGAAGCTGCTACTTCCCTACTCCTGGGACTGGGTCTACATTGAGGCTGTGTTGGACTGGGATCCACTGCCATTCTGGGGTTATAGAGTTCTCCTGCTAGCCTTCAAAACTGTCCTTGGCAATCCCTGGGCTGAGATATATGGAAACTGACACTGCTACTATGGATCCAGGTGATCCAATGTATTCAGGTGGCCCATAGTCTGCTCCTGGATGGCTGGAGTCCATGTGCTCTGGTTCTGTCCAGGCTGTGCTGTGGGTCCATTCTGACCCTTGTATAACAGACCCCTACCATACATCTTCCAAGCTGTCTTGGACTGAAGAATTGTTTCATTCAGGCTGTGAATTCTGCCACTCTAGAATTTGGTTAGGGTCATTATTGAAAGCCATTTGGAGTGGTTCCTGGAAGTCCTAGCCTTTTCTCCATTATCTTGGCTCTTTCCACAATAAAGATACTGAGACACTTAAAAGTCAATAAAATTCAAGATTATAAAATAAATCCTCCAAAATCTATTGCAACTCAATATTATGACAATAGCAATATAAAAAGAAACAAGAAGAGAAAGCGAAATCCTGTCAGAAATAAGAATAAAATAAAATACTTGAAATTGACGCCATTCAACCTCTCAAAACCAACACAAAAAAATGACTTCCATAGATTCTATTATAAAGTACCATTTATTTAATGAACAATCTAAATTCCAAGGGCAGGTCATGCAAATATCATAAAAAAACAATAATACCAAAATTAAATTATACTTTCAATGTTTTGACAATCAAATTACCCAGAAAACACTTTGCAATAGGCTAAGGCTAGGGATGAGCTCAAAATATACTTTGAAAGGCAATTAAGGGGGCAGAGCCAAGATGGCGACAAGAAAGGATCATGTCTTAGGCGCTCTCTCATAAAACTCATAAGCTAAGGACTCTAACTAAATTTTCAATTGACAAAATCCACAGAGGGACCCATTGAGGCAGTTGTCCTACTCAAGGTAACCTGGAAAAGAACAGAAAAGCTCTGCTCCCCTGGGTTGGAGGGGTGGCCTGCCAGAGGGGTGGCCAACTAGAGCGAAAGAACTTCAGCCTCCTGGAGGCAGCCCCAAGACACTGGGAGCCATGGCTCACAGCAGTGGGGGAGTCTCCTGAGCTACACCCCAGGGAGCACTAAGCACAAAGTGGGGGAACAGCGGAGGGACCTCTGCCAGAGCGAACACCTGGAGCCTAGCCCTCAGAGCACAGAGCAAGCAGCATGGCCAGCACAGCTTAGATCCAGGAACAGAAACAGGTGGAGCACATAAGCAGGAACCCCCAGGGCATGAGTCCATTGAACCTAGAGAGGGGAGTGAAGAGAGAGAGAGACTGCGGAGCTCTGCCCCTGGAACAGGACTCTGGGGCTCTGCCAACAATCAGATCCTGATCATAGTCTAGGGCCCCACATAGAACAGCAGGGCCCCTTCCACCTCAGGCCCCTGGAAGAGGGGGTGCACTTATGGTCATTCACAAACCAAGAGGGAGGACAGAGCCTCACACATTGAGAACCTTGTGGGGGTGTCCCAAAAGCTCAGGAAGCACCCCAAAACCAGGCTCAGGCTGGGAAAAATGAGCAAGCAGATAAAAAAGAGGAACACCACTGAGAAATATTTTGCAAATGAGTCCAAGAAAGATAAAAATACTCAGTCTGAAGATGTGGAAGCACAAGCTTCTGCATCTAAAGACTCCAAGAAAAACAGAAATTGGGCTCAGGCTATGACAGAGCACAAAAAAAGACTTTGAAAATCAAATGAGGGAGTTAGAAGAAAAACTGGAAAAAGAAATGAGAGAGATGCAGGAAAAACATGAACATGAAGTCATCAACCTAGTCAAGGAAATCCCCCCCCAAAAAAAACCTGAAGATAATAGCATGCTAAAAACCAGCTTAGGTCAAATGGATAAAACAGTTCAAAAAGTTATGGAGAAGAATGCTTTGAAAAGCAAAATTGGCCACATGGAAAAAGAGATAATAAAATTCTCTGAGGAGAACAAATCCTTCAGACAAAGAATAGAATTCAGGGAGATTAATGAATATACCAGAAATCAGGAATCATTATTTCAAAACCAAAAAATGAAAAATTACAAGAAAATGTGAAATATCTCATTGAAAAAACAACTGATATGGAAAAAAGACTCAGGAAACATAATTTGAAAATTATTGGAATACCTGAAAGTCATGATCAGGAAGAGAGCCTTGACATCATTTTCAAAGAATTACTACAGGAAAATTGCCCTGATATTCTAGAAGCAGAGGGCAAAATAGAAATGGAGAGAATCTACTGATCTCCCTGAGAAAGAGATCCCAAAAAACCAACCCCTAGGAATATTATAGCCAAGTTCCAGAACTCCCAAGTCAACGAGAAAATATTACAAGCAGCCAGAAGGACACAGTTCAAATATCATGGAGATGCAGTCAGGATCACACAGGACTTAGCAGGAACTACATTGGAAGCTCGTAGGACTTGGAATATAATATACCAGAAGGCAAAAGAGCTTAGAATGCAGACAAGAATGAACTCCTCAGCAAGGCTGAATGTCCTCTTCCAAGGAAAAAGATGGACTTTCAATGAGCCAGGGGAATTTCAAATGTTCCTGCTGGAATGGCCAGAGCTGAACAAAAGGTTTGATCTTCTGATAGAGGACTCAGGTGAAGTACAATGATTGGAGGAGAAGGGGAATATAGGAGGGACTTAATGATGATGAACTACATGTATTCCTGTATAGAAAAATGACACTGATCATACTCATATGAACCTTCTCAGTTAATAGAGCAGGTAGAGGGAGCTTTTATAGTTGAAGCACAGGAGAAAGCTGAATTCGAAGATAACATATGGTGTAAAAATGAAGTCAATAGAAAAAAAAGGGAAATGTAATGGGAGAAAGAAAAAGGAGGGGGGGAATAGGCCAAGATATTTCATATAATAAGATTTTTCTTTATTACAATGAATTATTGCAATGATATGGAAAGGGGGAAGGCAAGGGGGAATGAGGGAAACTTTGTTCTCATCAGAAATGGTTAGGAGAGGAAACAGCATAGATACTCAATGGGGTATAGGCCTGTGGAATAAGAAGGGGGGGCAGGGGGGAGGGGGGGATGTGAGTCATGGAGGAGAGGATGTACCATGGGGGGAGAGTGGTCAGATATAACACATTTTCTTTTTTACTTCTTGCAAGGGGCTGAATTACATATTATTAATTACATATTATGTATTATAATATGTATATAATTATATACATATATATAGGTATATAATGTAATATATAATATAACATAATTACATATTACAATATTAATTACATATTATAGAATCAGAATTTTATTCTTTGTCTGAAAGATTTGTTCTCCTCAGAGAGTTTTCTTATCTCTTTTTCCATCTGGCCAATTTTGCTTTTTAAAGCATTCTTCTCCTCAATAACATTTTGAACTGTTTTATCCATTTGACCTAAGCTGGTTTTTAGCATGCTATTTTCTTCAGCATTTTTTTGGATTTCCTTGACTAAGCTGCTGACTTCATTTTCATGTTTTTCCTGCATCTCTCTCCTTTCTTTTCCCAATTTTTCTTCCAACTCCCTCATTTGATTTTCAAAGTCTTTTTTTAGCTCTGTCATAGCCTGAGCCCAATTTCTGTTTTTCTTACAGTCTTTAGATGCAGGAGCTTGTGCTTCCTCATCTTCAGAATGAGTATTTTGATCCTTCTTGGGCTCATTTGCAAAATATTTCTCAATAGTCTTCCTCTTATTTCTCTGCTTGCTCATTTTCCCAGCCTGGGCCTGGTTTTGGGGGTGCTTCCTGAGCTTTTGGGACACTCCCACAAGGGTCTCAGTGTGTGAGGCTCTGTCCTCCCTCCTGGTCTGTGAATGACCATAAGCACCCCCTTCTGCCATGGGGCCGAGGTGGGGGAGCCCTGTTGATCTATGGTGGGGCCTAGACTGGGATCAGGGTTTGAATGTGGTCAGAGCCCCAGAGTCCTCTTCCAGGGGCAGAGAACAGAGCTTGGCAGTCTCTCTTCACTCCCCTCCCTCAGCTCAATGGGCCCATGCCCTGAGGGCTCCTGCTTACAGGCTCTGCCTGGGCTGCTGAAAGACCAAGCTGCTGGCTTGTGTGCCCTGAGGGCTGGGCTCCACGTGCTCATTCTGGCAGAGGTCCCCCGCTGTTCCTCCACTTTGTGCCTGGTGCTCCCCGTGGTGCAACTCAGTAGACTCCCCCGCTGCTGTGAGCTGTGGCTGCTAGCACCCTGGGGCTGCCTCAGGGAGGCTGAAGTTCTTTGGCTTGGGTGGGCCACCCCTCCAACCACTGGGAGCAGAGCCTTTCTGCTCTTTTCCAGGTTACCTTGAGTAGGAGAACTGCCTCACTGGGTCCCTTTGTGGGTTCTTTCTCTCGAAAGTTTAGTTAGAGTCCTTAGCTTATGAGTTTTATCAGACAGCTCCTAAGACTGGATTCCTTCTTGTCACCATCTTGGCTCTGCCCCCTATAATATCTCTCTCATCACATTCAACTTAGATCAGTATATACCATGAAACCAATTTAAAGACTTCCTTCTGGGGGGTGGGGGTAGGGAAGCAAGATTAGGGGGAAAATTGTAAAGTTCAAAATAAAATCTTTCTTTAAAAAAAAGAATAGTTCTCAAACCCCTATGATATCCATCTGGCTTTGACTACAGTTGCCAGGTGCACCATCCTTTTGCATCCTCCCTTGTGTGGAGTCTCCTATATCTTTTGTAAACTGGACTCTCCTCTGAAATCCTTGCCTATTATCAATGGATTCCCTTTTTCTCTATGTTCTTGTTTTTCTCTGTGTCTCTGTGTCTAACTCTCTTGCTCTCTCTGTTTCTCTCTCCTTCTCTCTCTCTCTCTCCCCCCCCATGTTCCTCATCAAATCTTTATTGCCTTGTAATCATTTACTCCCAATAATAAACCAATAATAAGTATTTTTTCTTTCTCACTCTCTTTGTTTGCCTAGTCTACACATCTTCTCTTTTTAACTCTCTCTTTACTCATATTTTCTTCTAGAAAGGTTTTTTACCCTTACTTGATTTGCTACTTTATAATACTCTTTTTTTCTCTCAATTTTCATGCCCATGATCAGTTAGGTGGCCCTGCAGACAAAGTCAAGAGGATGGATATTCAAATCCAAACTGAGACATTTAATAATTACTTGCTGTTGTGTGACCTTGGGCAAGTCACTTGATCCTATTGCCACACATCCCGGGCCATCTTCAGTTGTCCTGATTGATTTATGGCCAGATGGATCAGAGAGGAATGTGAGGCTAGAGACAGCACAGTCCCCCTCACTCAAATCCAATTCTTGTAGTTGACATGGCATCAACCTCCTGATGTTATAGTCCTCTTCAAGAAGGAAGGACACACATCAAGCAGGTCATGATCAGACATTGAGAGATGGAAGGATCCATAGGGGCCATGCAGGCCAATTACATTATAATATAACATAAGTCAGAGGCCTAAACACACTACCTAAATAGCCAAGAAACAAATATTTCTTCGGAATGGTACCTGGGACATGTACTCAGGTCATTCTCACTTCCAGAAGAGTCTATCAGTAGACCTGACTGCTTTGTTCTTCACACACTTCTATTTCCTGTGGACATTTTCTTCTCTCCCCTCTCACTCTTCTTATCTGGTTCACCTTAACTGTCTTGTTTGCAATCCAAATTTATTCCAAAGTGGATATTTTTTTTCTCTTTGTCACCCAGAAAATCATCAAGATGGAGAGTTTTAGATGTAATTCAATCCAAGTTCATAACTTCAGTAAGGAGAAAGAAAACTGAGGCTGATAGTGGTTACAGGAGTTATCCAGGGGAATAGAACTTATCAGCACTACATGTAGGACTCTAAGAAAGTTGGTCAAGCCACTTTGTCACCTACAGGGCTTGTTCCACCCTTGCCAGGTATTGCTTCCCTTTGCTTCTCAGCCTGGCCTGGGGTCTCTTTTGTCTACTCCTCATTTACCTTCAAAAGGGTCTCTTTTCTTATTCTTTAACATGCAGTTCTCTTTCCTTCCTCTTTTTTCTCTTGTAATATCTATCTCAAGGTATTCCTTGATATTTTACTCCCACTCTCTTGCTCTGTATCTCTGTCTGACTGTCTATCTTTCCCTCTCCTTCTCAGAAGCTTTTTTTTCCTGCTCTTATTCCCAACCATAAATAAATGGTTCTTTCTTTTTCTCTTTCTCTGTATGTATGCATGTATGTATATATGTATATTAGTAACCATCAAATGCAGCCCAATAAATAAATAATGAGAGAATTAAAGATGATAGTGGTCACATGACTTCTCCAGAATAACAGATTTCTCTGCAGCTCAGGTAGAATTTAAACTCAACCAATGAATTCCTATTAGATTATTCCACCACAATGATACAAAGTTGGCTTGTTCCAAACTTGCCATGTGACTCTTCTCTCTTTGCACCTCCACCTCACTTATAGTTTCTTTGCTCTATTTCTCCTTTTCCTCTAAAATGGTCTCTTCCCTCACTTATGTGCTCACCATATTGTTGTTCTGTATGTGGGGCTATCTGTATACCTTTCTGCCTCTCTTGCTGTATCTGTGATTTTCTCTATTGCAATGCATCTATTTATCTGTATGTATGTAATTATGTATCTGTATATTTATCTGTCTCTATCTCTCTTATTCTATCTGTCTCTCTGTCTCTGAAACTTCACTTCTCAGGTAATCCTTCTCTTTCTCTCTTCTCTCTATATCCTCAAACAATTTTTCCTCTTTCTAATTCCCACTCAAGATAACTGGTTCTTTCTTTTACTCCCAACTGTCAAGAGGACCAAGAACTTAGAGCAGGAAGGAATCCTAGAGTCCACTGAGTACAACTCTGTTATAATATAATAGACAACAGAGACTGAAACTGTAATTGAATACCCTAGGGTCAGACATTTATAAAAACTATGAAATAGGATTTGAACTCTGATGTTTCAGGTCTCCAGGAAAAGTTCACCAAGATATTTAGCTGTTTTACTCACCATATTTCCCTCAGTACCCATGCTTCTATATTCTGTGTATATTTGTCCTTATCTCCTCATCCTCAGGTTCTGATTCCCTCTAACTGTGTCTCTCTGTTCCAAGATTAATCCAAGGAGGCCATGCTTTTCAATCTCTGGTTACCAGAAGACCATAGAACTGGAGGGTCATGCAATCCAACCCCATTAATTTAAAGGAGAAAACTGAGGCTGACAGTGGTTATGGGACTTCTCTAGAGGAACAGAGCTTTGCAAAAGTTCATGAAGATCTCTAAGAAGGGTGGGAACACCACTATGCTACCCCCAGGGCTTGTTTTCCCTTTGCCTGGTGACTCTTCCCATTACATCTTTTCCTGACCTGGGATCTCTTTTTTCTATTCTTCATTTCCCCTAAAAGGAACTCTTTCCTCAGTCATTATCATGCAGTTCTTTTTCTTTTCTCATTTTGTCTATGTTTCTGTCTCTCAGGCAATATGTATTTCTAAGAATCCCTTGATTTCTCACTGTCACTCTATCTCTGTGTCTCATGTCTTTCTTTATCTATCTCCTTTCTTCTTCTATTTCCTCCTCAAAAATGTTTTCTCCTTTCTCTAATTCCCACCCATCTATAAATAGTTCTTTGTTTTTTCTCTCATTGTGACTATAAGTAAACTTTTACAACTGGAAGGAACTTGTGAGGCCATGGGGCCAAATTCATTATCATAAAGCAACAGATAGTCTTAGACCTTCTGAGTGAATTCATTCTCATTTCAAAGAACAGTCCAGCAGGAGCCCTGGCTATTTGGTTCTACATATGGTCTCACTGCCACAACTCCTATTCACTGTGTACTCCTCCTATTGTTTCCCCATCTGCAGTGGCTGATTCTAACTCTATCTCTCTCTAATAGAAGCGTAATTCCAAGTGGACATCCTATTCTTGGCTACCTAGAAGGTTCATGGAGCTGAAGGGAGATGAGACAACATACAAACCAGCAAACTAAATTTAATGGGAAGAAAACTGATCCTGAGATTCATTAATTTACTTCTCCAAGAGGAATAGAGCTGGTCAGGAGCTGTATTCACATAAAATCCAAATGATTGGATTCTAAGGAAAATTTTCTATCCACAATGATACCTACACAGACTTTGACCAACTTTGACAGGTTTCTCTTCCCAACCTCCCCTGAGAACTCTCCTGTGATTCTGCCAGAATTTGCCTCTCTTTCTTTCTGTCTCTGTCTCTCTGTATCTGTCCATGATTTACTCTATCTCCCTGTCACTTTCCATCTCCACATATGGACCGGTCTCTATCTCTCTCATCTTATTTCTTTCTTTCCCTGTCACTGCTTGCCCCTCTCTCTGTCCTTCCTTTTCCCTCTCCTCTCTATCACTTAGTCAAAAGCTTTATTCCTTTCTACTAATTCCCACTCAATGATAACTGTTTTGTTTCTTTTGTTCTTTGTCATCAATATAACAGTATGAGCAAGGAACCATAGGGACCACTGAACCCAATTCCTTTGCCTCATTTTCCCTTAATCTTTCTCTATTCAAGCTTTATAAGAAGTGGCCATGATTTTCCATCTCTGGCAAGCAGAGTATCATAGAGGTGGAGGGTCTTTGAAGACACCATCAAACACAGTCTCTTAAAATGACTTGCCAGGGGCCAAGAAGCCCCATAAGATAAGATAAAAGGAGCAAAACAAATTCCAGACATACCAGGAGCCAAGAAGCCCCCTGTCAGATAAGATAAAAGGAGCAAACAAAATTCCAGGCATACCAAGGGCCAAGATAAAGGAAAGAGGCCTCACCCTCCATTATCAAGAACAAACAAACCACAGACTATCCCTTCTCTCAGGCCAAGGCATACCAACTCCACCCCTAAGCTAATCCCCTTGTTCCTTCTCTACAAAATATAAGCATGTACCTTTTTCAAATAAACTCAGACCTTATCCACCATCCTTGGGTCTCACTCTCCTTATTCTCACCCATTCCTTTTCAGGCTGGGTCCTCCTCGACACCCCACTTTTCTGTCCCGCGGGTCGGGGCACGTGGCGCCCAACGTGCGGCTCGAGGCACGGACCCTCGCCAGGCAGACCCCGTAAAGAAGAATCGTCGCGACCCCCTCTGATCGCTCTGGAGAGCCCCACGAACAGGTAAGTGACGTCTGCCTCATTCTTTTCTCATGGGTTCCAAGCTGTCTAAAGAACAGGTCTTTATACGGGATCTCAAACTGGCACTTAAAGACAGGGGAGTTAAAGTAAAGAAAAAGGATCTTGTTAGATTCTTCCTTTTTATAGATGAAGTATGCCCGTGGTTTCTGGTAACAGGACCTGAGATCCACCCAGGCAAATGGCAGAAAGTAGGAAGAGATCTTAATCAGAAATTGAAAATAGAAGGACCCGATGCCGTCCCTGTTTCAGCCCTTTCTTACTGGGGTCTTAATAAGAGACATAGTGGAAAGCACCACCAGGGACCCTACAAAACAACAGCTTCTTTCAGTTGCGGAGTCCTGCCTTCGCCCTCTTTCGCGTACAGCCTCTATAAAGTCTTTGAAAGAAGAGGAAGCGAAACCCCCTAAAATTCCAGCTAGGTTTCCCTCAGCAGCTATTGAAATCCCCCCAAGCAAATCCCTCTATCCTCCTCTCCCTTCTGAGATAACACCAGCAGAGGAGCCCATAACCTGCCCAGTGTTTACAAGAAATAAGAATCTCTGGTCCAGTCCAGAAATGGACCCAGATTCAGAGCCTCCAGACCCAGGCGATGAGGCAGAACTGGAGGAAGAGGCCGCTAGATATAATAACCCAGACTGGCCCCTAGCCTCCACTCCCCCTCCATACCTAACCGCCCCTGCCTTCCTGCCCCTGGGGCCTAATGCCCCCTTAACTCTCTCCGCACTAGAAGCCATCTCCCGTGGGGGATATCTTCTCCCCTCCGAGTGGCTCAGGGTCGTCCAGGCAGTACTTACACGAGGACAGTTCCTCACCTGGAAGGCTGATTTTTTTTGATCGTTGTCAAACCATTGCTTCAACTACCTATAAAACTTCTAAGGGAGCTTATGAAAAACCCTCAAGGACAGGGCATTGTAGAAAGAGCCCACCAAACGCTCAAAAACATGATTACTAAATTACAGAAAGGGTCAGAGACACTCTACCCCAAGATTAATAATGCTAAAACCATTCTTAACCATGCCCTCTTTGTCCTCAATTTCCTCTCCCTTGATGCTAATGCCAAATCTGCAGCAGATCGCCTTTGGCACCCCACTACTGAACACAACTATGCACAGGCTATGTGGAGAGATCCCATCTCCAACAAATGGCAAGGACCTGACCCAGTCCTTATCTGGGGTAAAGGACATGCCTGTATTTATGATTCATCAGCTCAAAATGCTAGATGGCTACCCGAGCGTCTAGTAAAATCACATAATCCACCCAGGGAACCCCCTGAGGAATCCCCCTCTGTGCTCTCTTGTAGATAAAAGATCCAGCATGAAGGCACTCGTCCTGTGCCTGCTCCTTCTGCTGTCCTGCTCATATCAACTGCTTAACTACACCTGGTCAGTCAAAGATGCTCAAGGATTCCGCATCTGGAGTACCTCCAAAATTGACTCCGCGACACCCTGGCCTCCTCTGTATCTGGACCTCTGCCGATTAGCAGGACCATACGAAGGATGGGACACTCTATGCCTTACCCCGGACCAGAGAGGAAGGCTTGGGTTCCTCACCTTTTATGTTTGTCCCGGACCCCATGCGTCGAAGCCTCAATGCAGAGCCATAGACTTTTTTTGTAAACAATGGGGCTGTGAAACAACAGGAACTGGGGACTGGATCAGAGACTCAGGCTCGGATTTCATTACCGTCTCTACCAATTATTCCACCAAGGAATGCATAAGGGAAACCCTGGGGAGCCCTGTGGTTAACCATGCCTCCCTTTCCCTTAACCATGCCCCCTCCTTCTCCTGTCCTTTCATCTCCTCCTGTAAAGATCATCCTTAGTGTAACCCCCTAAAAATCCAGTTGACGACAGAAGGTAAAAGGGCGTCTGGATGGGGAAAAGGATACACCTGGGGACTCAGATTGTACAAGGATGGGAACGATGAGGGTTTAATATTTACCATAAAACTCACTCAAACCATCCCCACACCCCCCCAACCGGTGGCCATGGGGCCTAATGCTAACATCTATAATACCAGACCCTTGGACTAAACTACTCCCAGCACCCCTGTATCCCCCAACATGACCAGTCCTTATAGACCCACCCTCCCTGCTAGCGATCCCTCTACTGCCCATATCATATTTACTCTCATTAATGCCTCTGTACAAGCTTTGACCCAGATACAGAATTCTTCATTGGAAGAATGCTGGATCTGCTATTCCTCTTCCCCTCCCTTCTATGAAGGTATTGCTCAATTCGGGAACATCACACACTCCAACAGAACAGATGATCTCAGATGGGGCACTGGGGAATCCCAAGGCCTCACTCTTGCAAAAATCTCCGGTCAGGGAAATTGTGTCCTTGTCCCACAAATGCTCCCCCCCCTTCAGCTAGACACAGTATGTAACCAAAGTACCCTTATTAATACTTCCTATAGATATGCTGTAGCCCCTCCTAATACCTATCTTGCCTGCTCGTCAGGACTAACCACCTTTGTGGACACCAAACAATTCCTTGAGAAAAAGGACTATTGTGTCCTTGTCTCCCTTTTTCCTCACCTAACTATACACTACCCGGAGGAATTCCTCCAATTTTGGGAACATGGAAGGGGTACCCTTATCAGAGACAAAAGAGAACCCCTGACAGCAGTTACACTCCCGGTCCTGATTGGACTTGGGTTTGTTGGCTCTGGTACAGGTATTGCTTCCTTAGTCTCCTCCAATGCACAGTACACCCAGCTTAGCTCCGCTATTGATAAGGATCTCTCATAACTTCAAGCAGGGTTAGAACACCTAAAAGATTCTGTTGCCTCTCTAGCTGAAGTAGCATTACAAAATAGACGCGGTCTTGATTTGTTATTTTTACAACAGGGGGGACTCTGCGCCTGCGTGGCACTAAAGGAAGAATGCTGTTTTTTTAAGGATAAACTTGGCCTGGTAGAAGACAGTCTGCAAAGGGTTAAGGATAGCCTGGAAAAAAGAAAAAGGGAGAGAGAGAAAGGTGAGGCATGGTATAAAAATTGGTTTTCCACATCCCCCTGGCTCTCTACTCTGCTCCCAAGCCTTCTAGGCCCATTAATTGGCTTCCTAATTCTAATTTCTTTTGGACCATGGGTCTTCAGGAGACTGACCAACTTTATCAAATCCCAAATTGACTCAGCCCTTGGAAAACCAGTTTCGGTCTTATATCACCAATTGAAAAGCCAAGGGTCCTGTGAGGACCTCCAAATGGAACCCTTGAGTTTCGCTGCTCTTACACCTCACCCACCTTGGTATGCATGCATCTGCTCAAGGAAAGGCACCCCCAAGGGCTGCAGTGATACCCAATGACGGGATTTAGTGTAACTCCATGACTTGGGAACATCAGATCCTACAGGAGATAACAAGGACCTCGCTAAGGTCCCCTCCTGGTCACGGATACCAAGCATGAAAAACAAGTTGCACAGCCTAAGACAGGGATCCTGCCCATAAATTTAAAATAAAAAAGGGGGACATGCCAGGGGCCAAGAAGCCCCATAAGATAAGATAAAAGGAGCAAAACAAATTGCAGACATACCAGGAGCCAAGAAGCCCCCTGTCAGATAAGATAAAAGGAGCAAACAAAATTCCAGGCATACCAAGGGCCAAGATAAAGGAAAGAGGCCTCACCCTCCATTATCAAGAACAAACAGACCACAGACTATCCCTTCTCTCAGGCCAAGGCATACCAACTCCACCCCTAAGCTAATCCCCTTGTTCCTTCTCTACAAAATATAAGCATGTACCTTTTTCAAATAAACTCAGACCTTATCCACCATCCTTGGGTCTCACTCTCCTTATTCTCACCCATTCCTTTTCAGGCTGGGTCCTCCTCGACACCCCACTTTTCTGTCCCGCGGGTCGGGGCAATGACTAAAATGTAAACTGAGAGTGACAAACGTTCAGGAACATCTCCAGAGTAAGAGACCTTGTCATCCACTGATGTAGAATTGAAAGTCAGTCAATCCTAAGAACAATTCCCTTGACAGGTTTGTCTCACACTTACCATGTTTCCTAACCTTTCATGTTTTTTAGTCTCAAAGATCAATTGCTCACTGCCCCAAAATGATCACTTTGCTCATTCCTTGACTTTTTTTAGAGTTCTCTTTCTTTTTTTCTTCAGTTTTGTGCCATCTCTGATTCTCATTTCTATACTTGACTCTATGTAGCTTTCTCTTGCCCTCTCTTAGGTTCAATTCAACATTTCTGTCTTCTCCTTTTGTGCTTCCTTTTTCCCTTCCCTTCCTTAGTTCCCAATTTATCTCTCTTTCCTCTCCCTCCACCCCACTATCTCCTCCCCTCTCTTACCCTTTTGTTCTACCCTCTCCTGTACCTCCTCAAAAGGTTTTTTTTTTCTTTGCTCTAATTCTTACCCAAAACATCTTTTTATTTATTTTCCCTATCTCACCAATAAAATCATCGATTTAGAGCTAGGAAGTATGTAACTGGTCCCTGAGTCCAAATCATCAAATCCCAATCTGAGAAGAAGCAGAGATAAAAATACTCTACACGATTTGCCCAGGCTCAAACATTTATGGAGAATGTGAATTAGCATTCAAACTGTACCCACTCTGACTTCCATGAACAGTCCCCTCAGATACCTTACTGTCCACAGAAACCTTTCTCCTTCTCTCTCTGTTTTGCTCAGAATCTTTTTTTCTCTCATTAGTCTCTTCATTTTCTCTCTGTCAGTGATATTGTAAGATATTAAGAACTGGAACTTAAAGTCCACTGGCTCCAATTTCATCATTTTGAAATAGAAGAAAGCGATTTAGACAATTTCAGTGACTTCACCAGAATCACACAGTGAGTAAGCAGGTTTTCAAGCAGAGTTTGAAATCAGGGCTCATGTCTGTCCAGGACAAGGTTCTGTCCTCTAGATGACCTGACTGTGCCAGTTCACAAATTTCCCCCAACCCTCATTGCCTCTGGGCCCTTCTCTCTCTCTCTCTTCCTCACTGCTAACTTCCCTCCCACTCTCTGTCTCTCACACAAATTTCCAAGGGCCTTTTTTTATCCTTTCTCTCATCCACTGGGTTATCTTATAAGATGGCTTGTCAGTGTATGCATCAGAATGAGAACTCTAATGCTCTGGATTCTAAGGGTGTGAGCTATGACCTATGAAACTTGAGTCGGGGTGGGGGAGGCTAGGTGAGTGGACAGAGTACTAGCCCTGTAGTCAGGAGTACCTGGGTTCAAATCAGACTTCAGACACTTAGTAATTACCTAGCTGTGTGGCCCTGGGCAAACTACTTAACCCCATTTGCCTTGCAACCCCCCCCCCCAAAAAAAAACAAACAAAAAAAAGAAACTTGAGTAGGTAGAACAGCACAGTAGTGGTGAAAAGGCATATACTATATTTCCCAGTGTATAAAATGCACCTTGATTTTGGGGTCAGAAATTAAAAAAATAGTATTGCATAATGCTATTGAACTCAAACTTTATTCATCATGAAATTCAAGGACCTTCTGCTCAGCTTTCAGGCATCTTTTGGGCAAGTCTGATGCATGGATGCATACTTAGTCCATTCTGTTTCATGAACCTGAAGAATCAATTTGTCATCCTTGGAAATCAGTCCCTTCTTTTTCATCAGCAGTTCTTTGTGCCTTCTGCTGTGGACACAGGAATTTCAATGGCCCCTTATCTTCAGTCCATCTCTCCAATACCATCTCTAACTCAGGCCATGTGGCTGCCTTGTCTCTCATGGCCTTTTTCTTCCCTGCCTTGTTCAGTAGGGTTTCTCCTTCAGTGAGCCAGTCTCAGGTTGTTTACTCAGTTGGATGAGGCCCAAACTTATTTCCATTCACTTGGAAAACTGGATCACATTTAATTTGAGTTCAGCACTGAATGAAAATCTTTTCTGAGCCATTTCTGGGCAGAATGTGGCAAAACATAACCTGATATACTGGTAATAAATGTGAAACTATGAGCAAAAAGACAACAAACTTGAAAAAAGTGGGAAATGGAAGTAAAAAATATCTACAACCACTGTACAAGACACTACCAGTTTTTAGATCCCAATTTTTTGGGGGGAAAGGGTGAGTCTTATACATGGGGAAATATGGCAGTTGGAAGATAGCACCATATGCAAGGAACAGCAAGGAAGTTGATATCACTGTATCCCAGAGTTGG
Source organism: Macrotis lagotis (assembly GCF_037893015.1). Taxonomy (NCBI): domain Eukaryota; kingdom Metazoa; phylum Chordata; class Mammalia; order Peramelemorphia; family Peramelidae; genus Macrotis; species Macrotis lagotis. The sequence goes on along the minus strand of NW_027422056.1, from coordinate 224,817 downwards.
GGAAATGCTGCAGTAGTATAAGGAATAATAAGACTAGAAATAGAGAAAGGGCAAGTTGTGAAGGGATTTGCCCTTCAAAGAGAATACTTTACAGTTGATACTGAAGGAAATAAGAAGTCACTGAAATTTACTGAGAGTGAGGATGACAAGATAAGATCTGCTCTTTAGAAAAAGCAATCTATAGGCCCAATGGAGAGTGGAATGGAATGGGGAGATGTGAGGCAGGTAGAACCACTATCACCATAGCTCAGGTGTGGTAATGAGGCTCTGTGCCATAGTGGGGGCAGGATGAGGTGTGCACAAGAGTTGTTAAGACGGTCCAGGTCTCTCTTTTGTGACTCAGATTAAACCAAAATGTTTCCTGCAAACTAGAAATGTCTCTGGCCCCAGCGCTGATCCACTACCACCCCTTCCTTCCTTCCTTTACTGCTACTTTCTCCATCTTCTCTTCTTCAATCTTGTCTCAGTCTACTATTAGGACTAATTGCCTTCAAGCCACTTAATCTCTCCTCTAAAAATTTAGCACATTTTTCTTTCACATCTCAACTTCATGGTAGAACTTTATTCTTTCTGGATCAAAATGGAAATTTCAAGATTTACAGTTTCTGTAATCACCAAGAAAAATGCGTCCAGCTAAATCATGGCAGTCGAAGCTTATTTTTAAAAGTTTTTATTGAAACAATAGACAATATATTTTGATTTGCCATCTTAGTGAGAGCTCTGTGGTAGCTCTGCTTAGTGTAGTAAAGCTTTTTGCAGGCCACATAAACTCACACTGGGGGTTGAATTTTGGACTGCTCTGAGCTATACGATTCTCAGAAGACCACAGGAGTCAGATAATTGACTTTCCTAAAATGAAATTGCTTATTCTCTTATTCCATTTTGCTTTCTAAATAAATAAGCCTCTTTCTTTCTAACAGAAACTTATTATTCTCATTTTAATCATCAGAAAATGCTTCAAAGCATTTAATTGCAAAATGACTGACTTATATTTTCACCACTTTCAAAATCACTGAAGACAAAACTTCCAAACCAACTCCAACTCCATTAAGGGCTAAAATGCTTTTACTCAGTGAAATCATTTTCCTTTCATAAAAGCAACCAGTCCTTTAGAATCCAGGGAAGGAAGCAAATACTATAGGGTTTAAGGCAAATTTTGTATGTAAATTCAGTCTCTATTTTGAGCACTTCTAAGGAGTCTTAAAATAAAGTCAATAAGAAACTGCGCATATATGAAAATATTCAAACTTCAGGCTCATCAGTATTTGGAAATACCCATTCAACAGAAAACATATCACTACCAAATTTGTTCTCTAATGAATTTGAAATTCCATAAATTTCTACAAATGGGAAAAGAATCATTTCTTTCCTCCTCTGTCTCTCTGTCTCTATCACTCTCTCTCTCTCTCTCTCTCTCTCTCTCTCTCTCTCTCTCTCTCTCTCTCTCTGTCACTTTCTCTCATTCTTCTCTGCCCTCTTTTCCTAACTTGGGGAAAATTAGGAATGCAGAGAAAATACCATGTCCTTTGAACTTTTGGAAATTTCAGAGGAAAGCTCTCCCTCTTTTCCCACTTTTTCCTTTGCCTCATCAGTCCACAGGAAAAAGATGAATTCAAATATAAGGACACAAAATACAGACTATGTTATCACCTTATACTCTGTATTACACAGAATCACTCAAAATAAACAAAATACTGCTCCTGCTCTCCTAAAGTCTCAGGACACAACATCTTCTATTATGACTCTAAGCTCCATTTTCAAATGTATAAGAGGAACTGATAAATGACAAGCCTGAGGCAAGAGATGACCTAGAATCTTAGTGTCTTTGTTGGTTCCACATTTGGTCCAATCTCCCCACAGGCTGAACTGATGCTTCACTCCACAGGGTCTGTGCTACTTGAAGACTTTACAGACAGTAGGATTCTCCCTATAATACAGGTATGTATTGGATCCTTGGGTTAGCTCAGGAAGTCATGATTGCCTGAGACTCTCCCCAGGAGATCTATCCAAGATCTTCCTTCAGGTCTTTACAGGCCTTTTGTCTTATAACAGGTTTGGGTTTATACATTCACTCATACAATTGCTGGCCATTTCCATTCAAACAAACTTTCAGCCTAACCACATGTCTTCCTCTATTCATTTCATGGTGGAATGAAGGATTTTCCTTGAGGGCATGGAGTTGTCTTCAATCTTGGACCCAGGTCTTTTGTCCATCAGGGAATGAATTGTCCCTTCCTTTGAGGATTGAGGTTCCCACAATCAGATCTCATTTTCTACCTTTCCTAAGAGAAATCTTGGGAAGTAGGTGTGGCTACCAAGATGGATAGTCCTTGGTCAATGATTATAAATAAGACAAGACCCTGCACAGAAATATTCTTTCTTTTTTTCCCCCTTTTTTATTAAAGATTTTATTTCAGTTTTACAATTTTTCCCCCAACCTTACTTCGCTCCCCCCCCATGGAAAGCAATCTGTCAGTCTTTATATTATTTCCTTGTTGTATATTGATCCAAATTGAGTGTGATGACAAAGAAATTACATCCTTAAGGAAGACAGAAAAAGTAGAAGAGGTAAAATCAGACAATAAGATACCTGTCTTTTTTTTCTAAATGAAAGGGAATAGTCCATGAACTTTGTTCAAACTCCAGGACTCTTTCTCTGGATACAGATAGTATTCTCCATTGCAGACAGCACAAAATTGTTCCTGATTGTTGCACTGATGGAATGAGCAAGTCCATCAAGGTTGAACATCACCCCCATGTTGCTGTTAGGGTGTATGGTGTTTTTCTGGTTCTGCTCATCTCACTCAGGACCAGTTCATGCAAACCCTCCAGGCTTCCCTGAATTCCTTTCCCTCCTGGTTTCTAATAGAAAAATAGTGTTCCATGACATACATATACCACAGTTTGCTAAGCCTTTCCCCAATTGAAGGACATGTACTTGATTTCTAATTCTTTGCCACCACAAATAGGGATGCTATGAATATTTTTGTACAAGTGATATTTTTACCCTTTTTCATCTTCTCTTCATGGTATAGACCCAGTAGTGGTATTGCTAGATCAAAGGGTATGCTCATTTTTGTTGCCCTTTTTGTGTAGTGCCAAATTTCTCTCCAGAAAGGTTTGATGAGTTCACAGCTCCACCAACAGTGCAATAGTGTCCCAGATTTTCCACTACCCTTCCAACAATGATCATTATCCTTTCAGGTCATATTGGCCAGTCTGAGAGGCGTGAGGTGGTACCTCAGAGATGCTTTAATTTGCATTTCTCTAATAATTAATGATTTAAAGCATCTCCTGCTTCCCCTTCCCAGTGAATGGCCTTCTTATGGTGGTCACCCACTTGAATAGGGCCTAGTGTGAAAAGGCCCTCTCCTCTTTCTGAAAAAGAAATGAAAATATACTAACCAAAATCTACCTAGTAATAAAACACAGGGATTAACAGTTAAAAAGAGGGAGAGGATAGAGGGAGGCTGTCAAAGCACATATTTTACGAATTTAAAATTGACAGAAATACATTTGTAACAAAGAGCTGCACCCTTCATTTAGAAATAGTGAAAGTAAATTTAAGAAAAGAGTAAATAGATGTTTGCCCTAGATGTGCCCAGTGTAACTGAAAGCAGTCAGTGTCTGGAGGAATCTTGTAAAATAGCAAAGGCAAAAGCCACTCCAAAGAGGATATCCCACATAAATTCAACCAACAATGTATGTACAGAGAACCACTGAACAGGTGTGCCTCATGAGGGCTTGTCTACAGAAATAGAGGCTAATCTGTTGGCAAACACTCATTACATCACTGTCAGTAGAAATTAGAGAAAGAGAGTCCTTAAGGAGCCCAGATTTAACAATCAGCACAGACTAAGGAAAGAAATCGTAGAAACTGAGTCATACTACAATGCAGACTGTAAAACATTTGGACCTAATGAATACTTAGCAAGACTTGAATTGGTCACTGAAATACCCATCAGAAGCTAAACATCTTTCAAAATTGAGCAGATGACAAATGTTCATATTGCAAATGGAGACCTCAGAATAACCTGGAGAATTCAAAAATAAATTGTACTGGATCTGGAACATTGTTGTTATTAATGGGCCTTCATTATAAATAGTCCAGAGTGATTAAAATGGCTTTTATTAAAAACATCTTTGCAAAGATGGACCACCTCTCTTAAGGAAAGGGGCTCCAAATCACAGCAATGCTGGGTCTTATATGCAGTTTGAAAGGCTTGTTCTTCCTCCTTCCTGCCTAGCATTGGCCAGAGTCACATTCTATATGATATATTCACCCCCATAACTTTTTCAACTCCCTGCTCATTATACTAATTTGCAAGTGAATTCTACAATACTAATGAGCACAAGGGAGTGAAGGGGAACCTCACTGAGAATGCTCAAAAGAGAAGGACACAGACTAGGTTAATTCAGAGCTAGATGGGACAGACGTGAACTAATCTCAGATTTTGATCTGGATGGGACTAAGTCTTTAGTCTTATACTCACCTGCCCTCAGGCACCAATACAGACAGACCCCAGGCTTTGAGATGTAAACTAACCTTCTCCCTTCACATTCCTGTGGAAACCAAACTCCCCCACATTCTTCACTTTGCCATGGAGTAAATTTATTGTCCCCATCTCCTACTCATGAGATTGATTCATAAAAATTCAAAAACAATAGTTTAATAGCATACCAAATGGTTCTAATCTCTAAGATGCATGGATGAAAAGCTTTCCAGTCCCTCCTGCTAAAATTGTCCTAAAGACATATTTATAGGGTCTGCAGCAGATGTGTGAACATTCATACCCTTGTACTGCATTACCAAAGACAGTAATTCTGTGCATCCATCTGAAGAACATTAAAAAGATAAGTCAACAGCACAATATGGAAACTCCATCAAAAATAATAACAGAAATGAATAATAATTCTAATAAACATTTCACAGTGTGTCATGGCTTGAAAAACAATTTGCAAACATTCTATTTGATCCCTAAAAGGACAGTAATTTTCTTAGCATAGGTGTTATCACTCCCTTCTTACAGATATGAAAAATCGAGGTTTAGGGAGTTTAAGTGGCATGCCTAAGGTCACAACATGTGTAAGCAGAACTGCAGTCCAGGTCTTCTGACTCTAATTCAATTTGTGTCTCCATTGTGCCAGTTCACTAGTGGCAGGGCAGCTGGTATTGGAGAGAATAAAGCTACAAATCTGACGTAGTTTGACAAAGACATTTATGAAGTCACTTTGTAGAGGAGACTGAACCAGAAGAGCGGGTGGAGTTCCCCCTGAGTTTTATTTTCTATAGGATTTAGGCCAGAGTCTCCACACATAAACAAAGGGGGTAGGCATTGGGTTGGTGCCTGGGTGGCCCTCTGTCTCTCCCCACCTCGCCTCCATCTGTGTCTCCTCCAGCCTAGAAAAAGAAGGCTGAGCCCTGGCCCCTCCCCCGGACCAGCCCCTCCTCCTCTGCTGTGGGCCCTGGGAGCTGTCCCAGTGCTCTTCAAGGCTGCTGATTCCCAGATGCTGCTGCACCTTTTGTGCTCTTCCATCTGGAGAGCTCCCCCTCCCTCCCTGGGCCTCCCTCTCCCAGTTTCCACAAAGAGGCCCACCCTCCCCCACCCCAAGCTGAGCTGAGCTACTGTCCCCCACCCCCAGCCCCAGCAGAGTGCCCTTAGAACTCTGCGCCCCTGGTCAGACCCGGGTCCCCTCCCCTTGCCAGGCTGGGTGATGGGAACTGAGAGAAAGCTTTCGGGGAGGTCCCCACTGTTCTGTTCCTCAGATCACAGAACCCCCTCCTTTCCACTCTGCTCAGAGAAGAGGCAAGCCCCACCCTTCCGTGACATCACTGTACTCACCCCCTCCCACCCTATATTGAGAGGAAGCTTCTTTGTCTCTGCCAGAAGATGTGAGGTAGCAGGGAGACAGTGGAGATCTGGGACCCCTCACCACTTGCCTTGCCCTCCCTACAGCTCTCCCCTTCTTTACCCTCATTTCCCTCCATCTTCCAGACTGACAATCCCTGAGGGTCCTGCAAAATGCACAAGGGGCTGTGAGGGAGGTAAGTACCCCTGACTCTAGTCCTGCCTCAGTTTCTCCCTTTATTCTCCTTTCCTTCCTTTTCTACCCCCACCTCCAAGCTTTTCATGAAGCCTTCCTCTCCATTGGTTTTTCTTAGTCCTCAGGAGATGTCTGTAAGGGCGGGTGGCAGATATTCATAATTTTGTTTTTGCATGTCTTGTGTAAATAGGTCGGATCATCCATTTCTCTTTGTTTGTGTCTGTGTGTGTGAGTGTGTGGGGGGGGATGTATGTGTGTATGTGTTGGGGTGAACCTGGGCTTGGCTGGCCCTCTGGGGCTGCCCCTGCCTGGGGCTTCCTGATTGCCCGGGCCTGTGTCTGAGTGTCTGGGGCTTGTGGGATGAGGGGTAGGGGCAGGGTGGAATTGGTGCAGACAAGCAGGGACCAGCCTTCCGGGCCACTACTTCCCTCCCCTCCTCACATGGATGTTTCCATCCTCCCTTTCTCCATCTTGGCTTTGTCTTACAACTGAGGAGAGAGAAGACAGGGTGGGAACTTTGGCCCCTTCCTCCTTCTTATCATCTCTTTTGTTTAGAAAAAGTGGGGGGGGGCATTTCCATGATCCTTATTGTGAGTCAGATAGAGGGGACTATCTCTGAACCTGCAGACCTCTATATTTTCATCCTGAAAGATCGGGGTTGTTTTAATGGGCACGTCTATCATTTGGAGGGATTTGTTGATGACTTACTTGCATTTCGTTTTTTGAAAATTTCCTGTTCCTTTGTCCTATTGGAGAAAGACTCTTAATCCTGGAAAATGGAAGCACTTCCTTCTTCATCTCCTGTATGCAATAAGCCTCAGAGATATTTAGTGCTAAGGTGTGTTTCCTCATATATCTGTTTCCCTTCTGAGTTTGTCTGCCTTTGCTCTCTTTAGGCCAAACTATTTCAACTTTACAGAAGCAGAATAATCCATTTTCTTTTCTGTGATTCTCACTTACACTTCTTCTATCATAACTTCTTCCCCTATCCATGGATGTGAATGACAATTTCCTCCTTCTGCCTTCATTTGGCTATTGACTCTCCACACCTAAATTGGCTCAGACAGAACATAAAGAGCAATTTTTTTCTGTATTGAAGAGAAACCCTGAGTGTCTTCCGCTCCCATATTGCTTGTTTTTGTTTTTTGACTAGGTAAAAGAGGACATTTTTTGCTTCATTTCTTTCTTTCTTAGGCTTTATCATTGAATAGGGATTAGCTCAGTCAAACTGAGACCCATCAAAGACTTTCCCTTATAAAAGCCAAGGCCATCTCCAGTCATCCTGATATATATTTGGTCACTGGAACCAGAGGGCTCTGGAGGAGAAAGTGAACCTGGTGACTTTGCACAGAACTTGAATGCAATTCACTTGCGGATCATGGCTCCAGCTCCTTTATATCATAATACACATGAAGAACAAATGTAATTTAATTTGATAAGTGCTGTGAGGTACTGATATCCTATGAACTATCTGGAAAACCACCTCTCTTTTGTCTTCTCTGTTTCTATACCAATTTCTGTATTCTAACTTCTATCAACCCTCTCCAGCTGCTGTCTTTGAAGTTATTAAATGCCATTTTTTAAAATCTGTTTGCTTCTGTATACTGAACACCTAATCTTATCCATTGTCCTGCCTTTCACTTTTTAACAGACTGGAAAGTGTCCCACTGGAGTTGAAAATTCTTTACCCAAATAAAGTCAGTCAGGAAATGTGAGGCAGGACTCAATAACAGTTGCTATCATATTGACTGATTTATAGAAGTGTTTTTTGATCTACCACTGATAATCCTTGACCAAAACCCATTCTTTCCTCTTTTCCCTGTTCTATTACTACCCTCAAGATTATTGGATTCTTTTTAATTGTTTTTATTAATGTTTTCTCTTTCTTACATCACCGGCATATCACTTCTCTCCCTTCTTGAGAGTCATGCCATATGACAAATAGTATTTTTTGTTTTAGGGAGGAACAGAAGTAATCTCTTTGGATCTCACCTCTTGGACAAGGTATGGTGATGTTGTCTTCCTGTATTTCCTTTTCTGGTCCATTTGCTTTTTCACATTTTGCTTTTAAGTTTTTTACTGAACCATCCTTTCTATTTAAATTGGTGTAGTTAGCATGGACACATAAAATTTTCTTGAATTTGCTTATCTCACTTTAAATCAGTTCGCAAAGATATTTTCCTTACTTCTCTCTATATTTCATGCCCATCATTTCTTTCTTTCTTTTTTTGAAACATTTATTTATTTATTGTTAAATTTTTAAATGTATTCTCTAAATGGCACAGAATGCAAATTTTCCTTCAGTAAAACACTTGTAGTTTCCTTTCAGGAAATCCTGGAAGATATTTGTTTTACCCATTTAACTTAGCTCAAGGTTGCTTGATAATATAGAGTAATACTATTATAACCCAGAAGGGGAAACCCACACATATAGTTTTGTCAAAGGGCAAGTTTATTAATGAAACAAATATTTATCTGATGTGAAGTCAAACCAAAATCAACACATTTCATCTCATTCTTGATCAAAATCCATCAATTTCGAATGGCCTTACAAGAAATGTTCTTTCTCTTAACTCAAAACAAACATGGAGGCCACCAATGATGTCCACTAATTTTCTGACTCATCTCATGATAATGAATTTACATATCATGCCCTTTAAAATGAATTTGCACAAATAAATAATAATGATGCTATCATCTACAAAAAATGAATCCTGGCATTTTTAAATTGCTCACTTTTGAACAGAAGATGACTAGAAATTATTTTCAGTATCACCATTAAATAAACTTCCATGACTGAAAATGTTTCTCTCATGGAAGAACATTTTGAAACATTATATGTTGTTCGTCCTTCATTTTTGAAGGAGACCATGATATCAGGGAGGTGATGCCATGGCAAGCACAGGAATTCGATTTGAATATGGGGGGGGTTCTGTACTAAGTTACCAATCTCACTTTCTCCTCCAGATCCATCTGGGTCCAGTGGCCAGATATGAATCAGGAAGAATGAAAAGAGCCCTGGTTAAGTGACTTGCCTTGGGTCACACAGATACCAAGTGGCAAGTGACTGAGGCAAGGACAGTGCTCTATCCACAACATCACCTAGCTGCCCTTGTGATACTGTAATGTATGAATGCATGTATCATCCTAATTGTTTATATAATACATATACTGGCAACAAGGAGGATGCTGACAATCTACCTGTACACATGCAACAGAAATTACAATCCAACCCACTTCTACAAATAAAATCTGTCAGGGTTGGCCTGTTTTTTTGAGATCACTAAGTTTACTCACATTCATTCTAACTGACTTTTAGGAATAGGTTGTCTTTTATGAAAACTTATGTAAACTGTCCCATAGTATGAGAGAACTTTATTCTAGTACCTGCAAGGAAACTTATCGAACTGATGAAGGAGAAGTTTCCATATACATTCTTGCTACAAAAGGCACAAATGATTAAATCTGAATCAGAAAGCAAAATGAACCTGGTTCATTGTAAAATTCAGAATAGGTTTTCATTAAGTCTGGCCTCAGGTTATGATTTTTTTGAGTTCTATGATTATTAAAAAAAACTTGTGGAAAACACAATAAAATTAAGAGAAAATCTCAGAAAATCTGTAATGGGCATCAATGAAACTCATCGGTTTTTCAGTCCTTTTTAAATTATTTTAATGAAAATGATAAATTATCAAATGAAAAATTCAGGAAACACTTCTAATTTTTGGCTTAAAAAGAATATTAAATATTCCCATACCAGGGACTATAATTTTAAATTTCACTTAATGTATAGACACTGCTGCCCTCCATCCAGTTGTCAATAGGAAAGTAAAACAAGAAAAATGTATATACAAATAAAATAAAAATATGATTAGTTGAGGTATTAAAACTGATTCTTTTGCTTGTAAATTGAGAATAATCTGCCTTAAGAGCAAACACACACAATGTAGTTAAGAGACAGACCCTGAGGGGTGGCTAGGTGACCCAGTGGTAAAGCACTGGCCCTGGACTCAGGAGTGCCTGAATTCAAATCTGAGCTCAGACACTGAACAATTACCTAGCTGTGTGGCCTTGGGGAAGCCACTTAACTCAATTTTCCTTGGAAAGAACTAAAAAATGGAGAGACAGACAGAGAGAGAGAGAGATCCTCATAGAGTCCTCTGAATATCCCATGCTGTCTGTACTCATTCTTCAGTACCTTCAACATTGGGAGGCACTTTTAAGAACTTTGAAGAACAGTTCTGAACTGCATTTAAAGAGAGGTTAGATCAAGTGGATGAGATACTGTCTGTGCTGTTGTTTCAGCCACAGGAATACAACGCAAGTTTATCTGCATTTTCAGAACTAAGACATTTGGACTGTCTGATGAAGACCTTTGAAGAAAGTAGGAGGATGGGAGAGGCCAACCATCTTTAAGGTACCAAAAGTAAAAATAAAATGAAATCCCTGCATAGGGAGCCATCCTTATAGTAGTAGCCATCAGTCTTCTGAAAAATCCTTTCCTTTGCATCACTTGTTTTGAATGTATGAACAGGTCATATATATGTCTGTTCTCCCCCCCGCCCCCCGCTCAAAGCCAGGTAAACTCTAAGTCAGCTCTGTAGGTACAGGTGACTGCTGTCATCATACCTTCCATGGAAGCAGTCACTAGCAGGTATCTATATCCAGAAAGCTCCAGTTTTGTGATAATTAACTTTTGCTAATGGGCAAAGGAAATAAAATCAATTGCATCATATGGACAGATTCTAATCACCTTTGCTCCATTTTTTTTATATAGACCAAGACAGCCTTTGTTTCTGGGAACAGCACTCAAAGTAAGAAACGATCCTAAATATTTGCCATGGTGACTGACTATGTACCTATAATTACATGTTCTCATGATCCAAGGGAGCGATGGTGGTTTTGATACAATATCCTATCCTTCATCCTACCTCAAAGAAGCCCAGCCAGTAGACATCCCTGTGAGCTGACTCCATCTGTGGTGGGATGTTGCTCCCACTTCCTGCTCCTCCGGTCCAAGGGGCTGCCAGTGTCGCCATCTCTGCCTTGGGGCTGCCTGGGCTTGGGTGCAGGTATAATTAGAGCCCTGAGACCTCCAAGTGTTCAGCTTCTGATGGGAAACGACCATCTCAGCTAGGTAATGCCCTACAGCTATGTCCCATAGCCCAGCAGCTGATGTTCCAGTACTCCTGATGGGGTGGTGCCCACACACATCTTTTCTTACAGCATGGTGATACACCTCTGTGTCACTCATGTTCCTTGCCTAGCTTAGCCATTGCATGGTGGCTGAGCAACTACTTAGTTTCCAATTCACAGCTGCCCCCAAAAATGCTGCTAACAATGTTTTGGTGTATATGGAAATATCTTTTAATTACTGATGACTTCCTTGGGGTATAATGGAGTCTTTGTTTTAAAAGTTCTAAAGTACCTTTTACTTGCTGTGTATAAATCACAATTAATTTTCAAAATGAACGTATCATGCCATGCCTCTACTGACAATGTTTAAGTATATGTATAATTTCACATTTTATTTACATGTGAAAACCATATTTGTGTCATAAGACAAATATGTTAGGACTCCATTATAAGTTGTTTTTTTTTTACAAATAGTTATGTTTGGTAGGATTCACTGGCAAATCCATCTGATGCTTTGCATTGTTTCCCCAGGAAAGTCATTTTTTTCTTGATCAGTTTCTTTTTTGGGGACAGAATTATTGGAATCTTCTATGTTATTTTCTGTTAACATAGAGGGTTTACATTTTGGTAAGTATTCATCTATTTCACGAAGAAGGTCAATTTTGCTGGCATCTACTTGAATCAAATGACCTATATATTGTTTTAATTTCATCTTCATTGGCTATGCATGTGTCCTTTCATTTTTGAGACCAGTCGTGATGTTTTTTCTTGTTTTAATCAAATTAAAAAATGGTAAATCTATTCTGTTTATATTTTCATAAACTCAACACTTACTTTTTATTGTTTAATTTTTAAATTTTCGTAATCTTATCATTTACTTGAGGATTTCCATTTTGATGTGTAAATGCATATTTCCATTTGTTTTTGGTTTCTACTTTTTACAATTTCATGCCCAGTTCCTTGTTTCTTTTTTCTGTTGTTTAAAAATATAAGCATTTAGAAATAGAAGTTTCCCCTAAGTCTTGATTTGGTTGTTGCCAGAAATTTTGGTATGTTGCTTCATTTGTATATTTCTCTTCATTGAAATTATTGCTTTGTTCTGATTTATTCTTTGACTCGTTCATTTTTAAGATTATTTATTTTCCAATTAATTTGTGATCTAAGTTTCCACAACTGGGCAATTCATCTTGCACTTTGTTCTACAAAAGTTCAGTAAAGGTCTCCATTTAGTATTTCTGTTTTTCTTCCTATTCCTTATGAGGTTCAATGCCCTAAGATTTGCTTGTTTTTATAAAGGTACCATGTACAGCAAAGAAAAAAAGTATATTTCTTTTTATTTCCATTCTGTTTTCTCCAGAAATCTACCAAATCTAACTTTTAAAATATTCTTGTTGTCTTCTTGATTTCTTCTGTATATATGTTATGAGTAGATTTTTCTAATTCTGAGAGGGGAAAGGTGGGTTCATACATTAGAATGGTTTGACTATTTCTTTCTGTAACTCATCTGTTTTTTTTTCCCTTTAAGAAGTCAGATGCTTGGCCATTTGATGCATATTTGTTTAGCATTGACATTACATTATTGTCTATGGTACCTTTAGGGAAGATAGAGTTTTCCTACTTATCTCATTAAATTAGGTCTGTTTCAGCTTTTGCTTTGTCTGAGATCCTGATTGCTACCCTTGCCTTTTATACTTCATTGAAGGCTCCAGAAGGAAAGTGATTGTGTAAAGCTTCAGAATTTTTCGCATGGCTGTATTCAGATCTAGATACAGGGGTATGAAACTCTTTGGTGGTCCAAAACTGATGTGATTTGGGGAGAGGATTGTTCACTGCTTTTGTTGACCAGGAAGAACCCCCAATCCTTTGGGATTACAACTGGTACTGCTCCTCAGGGACCCTGTTCCATTGGGATCATAAGTGATGCTATTCCTCAGGGACCCTCACCCCTTGTGACCAGAAATGATACCTACTCCTCAGGTTCTCTAGCTCCTTTTTCCAGAAATTCTCCTCTCTGCCCTTGAACTATGAACCAGAAGTCTCTATAATCACAGAGTCCCCCCCCATAATCTCTTTCTAGGTCCGCTTACTGTCTGACTTGAGAGCTCCCAAAGCTGAAATTGCTTGTCTGCAAAAGTTAATTATCTAAAAAATGAAATAATTTTCAGGTACAAAGTTTCCAAGTAAGTAAACCAATGATTTAATGGAATTGTGAGAGGTTCCCTTAAGTCAGGTTAACTAATTCCTCAGTATTTAGTGATAGAAGAGAATTCACAGAGTTTATTTTTATAACAGAAAAAGAGGATTAAAAACACATCAGCAATCTCAGGAAACTTGTTTTGAACATAATTCAATTCGATTAGGCAGGTCGTCCATCTGGTTACTTCTCCCAAGTTTTCTGAACCAAAAGTCATACTATGGTCAACACTGAGCTGTCAAAGGGAGATAACTGTAGAAGGTCTTACCCCAAAGCTGAAGCATTTTATAGCCAGAAATTTTCCTTTCAAGGGACCTGTGCTTACTAGACAAACTTGTGCTTTCAGTTGCCAGAAAAGGAAATCCAACCTTTGAAGATTATACTACTCAGCTTATACTTAACCTCTAGCTAAGAAAACTTATTCAAGAAGTCAAAAGAATTTATCTTTTGTCAATGGCCCTCTTTCTCCACATGTCAAAAAGGGCAATTTAGCCTTTAAAAGTTTCTTTTTATTAGTGATGATTTTATTCTGACACTTATATATATGGGATACTAAGTTATTTTCTACTAATTGATAAAGTCTTAACCATATATTCATTTACAAAATCTATAATTAACCTAAACTTAAGCCAACAGGTTTGTTACTTTGACTTACCTGTTAGTGTTAGCTTTTTTCTAAATTGGGGATCTTAATCCTACAGTCAAACCCCTCCCCCCCAAAAAAAAAACAAAATCTGATGATTTATGTTGCATTATCTTATAAAACAACAAAAGTTGTTAATGCTAAAGATAATGTCAAAGTTGCTAAAGTTGTTAATGATTTCAACTAGATTTTCATTTGATCTTTTAGAATCTCCCTTTTTCCCCATGATCTCCGATGTTTCTACTAGGAATGCATGCTATATTTTGTGAAACATTGTTGCTGCATCTCTTAAGATAATCATTTGATTTCTGTTTGTTTTATTATTGTTATGATCACTTATGCAACTGATAGTTTTCCTAATATTGAATCAGACCTGAATACCTTCATTCATTTTTGCTTAGTTAAACATTGCTCAAGTGCAAATTTTCCAGGAGGATACATCAAGATTCTCTTTCTGTTCACATAACAGTTAATGTCCATTCTCTGGGGGATTATAGGTGCTGCTCCCAGCCCCTTGCATTGACCATCCATCAAGACATTTGAAGAGATCTTAACAACGGTAGGACAACTAGAGTTTTCCCTTGTGGCAGGTGGTGAATATATGAGACTGAGTGATTGGAAAACTTCCGTGCACTGAGAATGTGCTCTTTCCCTAATTTGCCTCTCCTCAACGTAGCCGCCTGAACAGTAGCTTAGTCACAACCTTTTGAGAACTGGCATTTTCCCATCTAGGTCACTCAGTGGTGAGAGCATGGGGCCTGCAGTTAGGAAGATCTGAGTTCAAATCCAACCTCAGGTACTTACTACTTATGGGACCCTAGGCCAGCATAAATCAGAGTATTTCTAGTCAAGCACCCTTTCATCTTTTGGCCTTCTCAGTAAAACTGATAACCCATCTCAAGGTTTCTGTGACCTTTCAGAGCTGTATAGGGCACTAAGAGATTAAGAGACATGACTATGGGCCTGCTGCTGGTGTGGTCCAAAGCAGGATTTGAACTCTGAGCCATCCTGACTCTGAAACTGGCCCTCTGTCCTTATGTCTCACACAATTCCTCTCTTCCATGTGGACACAATCCAAGCATCCCCTGTTCCATGAGCCTCTACTGATCCCCACTGCTGGTGACCTCACTCTCAGACTGCCTTGTACTTTGCCTTCATTTATTTTTATTCTCTATACTTTTGTGCATTTCCTGTTTCATCAGAAGCAAGTTTCTCGTGGTGAGTAGCTTGTGTCCCTAGCCGTATTTCCATATCCATAATCTTGCATAGGCCTGGTTATGCAGGAGTTATTTAAGAAATACATGTTCATTGCTGCATTTAGCCACCTGTCCTTCTTTGTGCACAGCATCTAGGAGGGACCTAATCAATAGCTATTGATGAATGATTTAATGAGTGGCAGGCCTCTGTTGGAGTGATTAGTAATGATTATGATTTTATCTTTTATTTATGTCTCATTGAACACTGTCATCAGCTGTCATTTTGTCATATCTAATAGATTTATCCATTTGTAGTTGAACTTGATAAGTAATAGGAGGTGTTGCTCTCCTACCTTCTGCTATGCTCTTTTCCAATTATGCAACCTGTTTTTTTTTATCCACTCCAGGGTTTGCTTTGTGAAAAGGCACCATTGGGCAAACCTCTCAGGACAGCAACTTTGACCATAATGTGAAATTGCCCACAGAACTGTCTTCAAGGGAAGAAGGGAGGCAGGACATGGGTCAAATGCTGGTGGGGGGGGGCGGCAGCAAAGGGATGGTGTAAAGACACATCGAATCTGAGGACAAAGAAGAGAGAGAAGGAGGAAAGTTAGGTGGGTGTTGGGGCTGGCTTCATGATGGCCTGGCCAGAATCAAGAAGAAGAACTTGGGAGGGACAGACACATATAGACTGGACATGGCTACAGCCAAGAGAGGACAGGCACATGTGGAATGAAGAAAGACACAAGGTATCCAATCACAGATGGACAGAAGAAAGACACATGGATATCAGATGTGAGAAATGAGCAGAAAAGCCAAAAGTCTCCTCTCTCAGTACTAGATGTTTCAGCCCAAGTCATGATCCTGAGTCTACAGACATGGAAGGAATCATTCTGCGCATACAAAACTACTTTCTTTTATCCTTTCCACCTCCGTAATAAGCTTCAGATTCTTGATCAAATTGAAACACTTTCATGGTACACCATGGATCCATTCCTCTTCCTCTCTTCCTCCCTGAGAGCCATGACATGTGACAAATTGTATTTTTCTGTTTCAGGAGGGAGAGAAAGTCAACCCAGCTATATAACACACAGAGGAAAAGATATTTGTTGTGGTAGAAACTCTCGGAAACATTCTGGTTACTAGAGGTTTACTCTCTGTGGAAGCACATCTAATCTCAGAACACTCAGAGGAAAAGACACTGGATGAAGATAATATTTCAAAGAATCCTTTACATACTTTAGCCTTGCTTTCTGGTGAAGTCCTTTCTGTCTCTGGATATGAAGAACATGATACTCGGGGATAAAAATAATCGTTCTAAGGAAATTCTCATTCCTACGCAATTGCCTTCTGTCAAAACAGCTCTCTGAATACTCAGAGGAAAAGACATTGTGGTGGAAAACACTCTCTGAGAACATTCCGGTGTAAGAAGGAACCTGGGAAGCCTTCTGGGGAAAGAAGCCAAGCTTTGAGAGATATGAAGGGGGGCCTCCAGTCTGTCCAGTGCATTCTGAGACCACCCCTTTGCTTCTCTTAATAAAGATTGGTTTCTTTGTCCAGAAAGGCTTCTCAGGTTCTTTCCTACACCACTTACTACAGGTTTGCTCTGTGTGAAAACACATCTAGCCTCCAAAACCTCAGCAGGTAAGATGTTTGTGGCTGGAACCACATACTCGAAGATTCCAATTACTACAGTCCTGCTCTCTACAGAAAGACATCAAGAAGGAAAAAAAGGATATTCCAATAACTGAGGCCTTTGAAGCATTCCTGATGATAAGACAAGAGCGGAAAATGTGACTTTCAAATGCAAGATCCAAAAGAAACATTAACAGGTAAATATGAAAGAGAAATCTTAAGGAACACAATAAGGTTATACTTTCCTATAATAGAAAATGAATCACATATTTTCTAAGGATATTATCATTATTAGTGGGGGTAGAACAAATTGATATGGCAATGAGCTACAAAGGTAGAGATAATGTAAAATATATGGATAGGTGTGAAAGATGGATGCTCTTGGAGAAAGTAGAAGGGAGGGAAAGAATGGGAAATTGATCTCACATAAAATAGATGAGCAAATAAGAACGTTCACAATGGAGTGGAAAATGGGAGAGGAGGGCCATGGTCAAACTTCACACAGCTAAGTTGGCTCACAAAAGAAAAATATATACTGACTCATTTGGTCATCAAAATCTATCCTATCCTATAGTTAAGTAGAAGTAGAGGATAATACAAAATAAAAGTGGTGACAAAAAGGGTGAACCAGGTAAAAGAAGGCCAATAGTTATATGTAAGAGACTTTAGAAGAGGGATAGTAGAAAGAGATGGAGAGGGAGAGAGACGGGGGGGGGGGGGAGGGAGAGACAGAAGGAGAAACAAGGAAGTGGAATGGAGGAAAGAAGGTAGCTAGTAATCATAACTGTGTGAATAATATGATTTCCCTTATGAAATGGAAATGTGTAGCAAAATGGATTAGAAACCAGACTCTTACCATATGTTTTGTTTTCTTCTTAAAAGAAATATATTAAGACAAAGTGACAAATACAGTTAAAATAAAGGAACTGGAGGGGAAATTATTATTCCTCATCTGAAGTAAAAATGCAAGGGCAGCAATGAAGATCTCAGACAAATGAAATCCTAAAGAGCCCTGATTAAAAGGGGCAAGCAGGAAGACCACAACTTGTTCAAAAGAACCATAGAAAATGAAGTAATATCAATAGTAAACATAATTGTAGGAAATGGCCGAGGATTCAGATTGTCAAAAGTGATAGTAAATTAATTACAGGAGAAAACAGACAGTAAAATAATAGTAGAGCTAGTTAAATCTAACTAAAAAATAAATAAGGAAGGATTCAGTAACATAAATAGAATCTTAGAACCTTAGATATGAGAGGGCTCTGAAGAAAACTGAATTGGAATAGGAATAAAGATCTTGTTTCCTATAATGTCACATTATGTAAATTGGATATTATGTAAGGAACTCTGAAAGAAATCTGCTTTCCAAAAAGCCCCTCTGTAACCTTGGCCATAGAGTACCTTTCTGCTCCTGCCCCTCAGATTGAGGCTCTGTTTCCTCCTAACACCTACCAACCCAATACATCACCAAAAATGCCTTTTAAAAAATCCTCCATGTGAAAGAGAAAAACAAACCTGCAGAGCAACAACCAGTCCTACTCATGGATCAGGGCTTGGCTTGAGACCTCTATGCTGAGAGAAGAGACCTTGATTTCAGTCTTCCCACAAGTGGGCGAGTTTGGTCCCTACATACTGGTCTTGTGTCAGTCTTCTATGAGTCCAGCGTGCCTGTCCAGGGTCCCCTCCCTTTCACTTGTCCTCTCTTGAATGTTTCCATGTCTGGCCTCCAAGTGTGCGCCTGCTGGAATGTTCTTCCTTTCATCTCCAGGCAGGGCCTCATGAGGCTGGCCCCAACAAGCATCTGTTCCTCCTCATGTTCTGGCTTCTTCGCCCACCCCACATGTGCCCTTCAGTCATGTGCTGGTCTCTCATCCACCGGGGTACCTATCCGCTCCTCCTCTTTTCCCCATCCATGGGTAAATTGACATTACTTTAAAACTGCTCTATACAAAGGTCTGCACAATGGTCCCCCTACATAAAGTGAGGATATTCCCTGGCTACCTTTTCTTCAGCTGTATTTTTCAGCAGGTTCACAATAATTGACCTACAAGTCTGTGTATCCCAGAAATATTTCTACCATATCTGTATGTGAGAGATCAAAGAAAAAAAAAAACTATTTGTACAAAAACATCCATGGAAGCTCTATTTGTGGTGACAAAGGTTTGGAAACTGCCATCAGCTGAAGGATGACTGAACAGGTTGACGTGCATGGTTGAACTGAAATATAATTGTGCTACATTGAAAGACAAGCAGGATTGATTCCAAAAAACCTGGGAAGGCTTATTTGAACTCATGGAAAGTCAAATGAGAAGAACCAGAACATTGTTCACTGCAGGAAAAATACTGCAAGATCATCAACTATGAAAGACAGTTATTCTGATGAAGATGGTGATTCAAGAAGGTTAAAAAGGGTCCATGATGAAAAATGTTATTCATATCCCAAAAGACAACTGATGAACTCTGCATACAGATTAAAGGTTCAAAGTAAGAAACAGATCAAATTAAACTGCCACAAATTCCATCTCAAATAGCAAAACTTCATTGATCACATATTAGAGCAGTATATAATTATTTTGCTCATGGGTAACAACTTCGGCTGAAATTCACATAGAATAAATTTTCATATATTCAAATAGAGTTATTAGAGATAAATTTCACGACATGTACATATGTGCTGAAGAATATCTAAAACAAATATGTGATAGTTTTAAAACTGCTCCCTTAATCTGCTCTGTAAATAGGTTAATGGAAGGGGAAGTCAACCTGGCCTTTTTGGGGGGACTTTGGAATATAGTCTGCCAATAGTAGTTTTAAGGGCTAGAAAAGGGAGCAACTACCACTGAAAATGATAAGCTGATTGAATATTGGACAAGCATGATAAGCAGCACAAATGCTACATTCTGGACCTTTACATGTATCCCATTAAAACTTTTTCACCTAGTGAATATTTGATTCTAAAATACATCTTTTCTAACTACTAATTTGTTATTAATTTAAAAATAATTTTTTGGGGGGGTTGCAAGGCAGTGGAGTTAACTTACTTGCCCAGGGTCACATTGCTAGGTGTTTATTAAGTATCAGTCAAGATTTTAATTCAGGTCCTCTTTATTGCAAGACTCTTGCTCTATCCACAGAAGAAACTAGATATCCTTACCTACTAAATTTTTTATAATTTTTAAAATTTTTTTGGCAAGGTAGTGGGGTTAAGTGACTTGCCCAAGGTCACACTACTAGGTAATTAAGAAGTATCTGAGGCCGAATTTGAACCCAGGACCTCCTGACTCCAGGGCTGGTGCTCTCTTCACTGTACCACCTAGCTGACCCCTCCCTACTAATTCTTAACAAATAATAGTCACTAGACTATCTAAGGGATATCAGATGAAACTTCACAACTTTCCCACTTTGGCTGGGAGAGGTTATAGTTTCTTTTACTGAACTTTTAAGAGTTTGACAATATGTTGTCAGCAGAACTGAATTTTATTTTCTGATATGAATTTGCTTTTGATTATTTCTAGCTCTATACAATAACAGGTATACCAAAGATGATGTAAATTCTTGATAGTTTTCCAATTATTTAGATCTGATATTATTTGTGTGAAGTATATTGGGTAATTGGGTTCACAGTGTTTCCTGAGATTGTCTTGGCAGGTACAATCCCAATTATTTTATATAGTTTCGTTATTCGATTTTATGCTTTTTCAGGTATTCAAAAAAATGCTATAATGTTCTGTCATCAATCGGTTGCAGGTGTATTAATTTGAAATAGCCCATATTTCTCTAATTGTATACTTTTTTAATTTTTTAAAGTATCATCTTGATTTTTGAAATCATTATTTTATTTTTTTGGTACATTCTACTATTGAAGGAATTTTCCACACAGAATGAAGTTTTGTACTTCTTGTTCTAAGTGGGCAATTCTCTTTTTAATTGATTCACTTAGGTCATGTTATTTTCTGCATTTAACTCAACTATCACTCTCATTCAGTTTTTGACATAATTTAGTATCATCTTCCTTCTTTTCTTTGTAAAACTGTAGCTGAATTTCTAGTCAAGCTATAGTTTTCTTTGAGGTTTCTTGGAATGTGTGCTTGAATTGCTCAGTTTCTGAGACTTTGTCTTGAATATCCTTTCCACAAAAATTTTCTTGCTTTCTTTTCTCACCCTGATAATATTTTATTTTCTCAATTACAGATTAAAATATTTTAGCATTCATTAATTATTTGTATTTCATTTTTTTCTAATTATATGCAAAGATAGTTTTCAACATTCATTTTTGTAAGATTTTGAGTTCCACATTGTTCTACTTTCCTCCCTTCCCTCTTACTTCCACATGCTAATGAGTCAATGATATAAGTTAGATGAATAAAATCGTGTTAAATATATTTCCATATTATTCCTAGCAATCATTTTTACAAGATTTTGAGTTCCAAATTTTCCCCTTCACTCCCTGTCCTTCCCTCTTCTGAAATGGCAGGCAATTTCATATAGTTTATATGTGTTTCATCACGTAAAATATATTTCCACATTTGTCACAGTTGTGGAAGAAGACAGATCAAAGAAAAAAAAACATCATGTACAAAGTGGAAAAATGTGCTTCTAAAGGTAGAATTCATCAGGTTTTTATCTAGATACAGATATCATATTCATACATAAAACAGTCCTTTTTACATGTCTTGGATCATTGTGTTTCTGAGAAAACCTGAATCATTCATAGGCAATCATCAGTTTCCAGAATTTTGGTACCATGCAAAGGTGAGCCATAAATATTTTTGCACATGGATGTTTTTCTTCTTTTTTCATGATCTCATTGGGATACAGACCTAGTAGTGATATTGTTAGATCAAATGGTATGAACAGTTTAGTTGCCCTTTGGACAGAGTTCCAAAGAGTTCAACAGATTGGTTGAATCAATTCACATCCCTACCAACAGTGCTTTATGATCCCAATTTTTCCCACATGCTCTCAAACATTCATTATTTTTGTTTTCTATCATATTAACTAAATCTAAAAGGCATGAGGTAGTACATCACCGTTGTTTGCTTTGCATTTCTCCGTTAAAATTATTGAGTACACTTTTTCATATGCCTGTAGATAGCTTAGAGTTCTTCATCTGAAAACTGCCTGTTCATATCATTCGACCATTCAGCAATTCTGAAATGACTCCTATTCATATAAAGATGACTCAGTTCTCTATATATGAGAAATGACTCCTTTATCAGAAACACAGTAATGATATTGCTTAATTGTCTATCATATCTCTTAGCAAGATAAAGTTTCCTTACATATCTCTTTTAATTAGGCATATGTTTTACAATTATTTTTTTTACAATTACTTATAAAGATAGTTTTTAACTTTGTTCATGTTATTTTGTAGGATTTAGAATTCTGCATTTTTCTGCCTCTTTCCCTTTCCTCCTCCTTCATGAGAAGGAATAATCTAATATTGGTCATATGTGAACCAAATCTGACAAATTCTCATATTAGTCATGTTGTAAAAGAAGCCACAACAAAAGGAAATATCTTGAGATAATAAAAAAATACATAAAACAAAATTTAAAAGTGAAAATTGTAAGCTTTGATCTGCATTCAGACTCCATACTTTACATTCTGCATGTGGATGACATTTTAATTGGCTTTGCTCATTGAATTCTTGAGAAAAATTAGGTCAGATCATAGTTGATCATCCCTGTTAATGTGTACAATGTTCTCCTGTTTCTGCTCACTTCATTCAGCACTAGCACATGTAAGTCTTTCTAGGTTTTTCTGAACTGTACCTCCTCACCATTTCTTATAGAACAATACACTATCGTACTCATATACCGAGATTTGTTGAGTCATTCCCCAATTGATGGGCCTCCTCTCAATTTCCAATTCTTTGCCATTACAAAAAGAGCTGCTATAAATATTTCTCTGCATATAGATCTTTTCCCCTTCAATATGATCTGTTTGGGAGACTGACTTAGTAGAGATATTGCTGGATCAAAGGGCAGGCACAGTTTGATTGCCTTCAGCCAGAGTTCCAGATTTCTCTCCAGAATGATTGAATCAGTTCACAACTCCAGTGAGAGAGCCTTAGTGTTTCCATTTCCCCCATCCTCTCCAACATTAATCATTCTCCATTTTTGTCATATCAGCCAATCTGATGGGTGTGATGTGTTGCTGTCTGTGAGTTGTTTTCATTTGTATTTCTCTTATCATTTGTTATTTGGAGCATTTTTTTCTGACTATAGATAACTTTAATTTCTTGATTTGAAGAAATTACCTGTTCATATCTTTTGACTGTCATTTCAGGAATGATGTATATTCCTATAAATTTGACTCATTTCTCTCTATGTTTTAGAAATGAGGCCTTTATCAGAAATATTAGCTGCAAAAATTGTTTCCCACTTTTTTGCATCACTTCTATTCTTATTTGATTTGGTTTTATTTGAGGACAATTTTTTAAATTTAGTGTAATCAGAATTATCCATTTTGCATTTTAAGATGCTTTCCATCTTTTGTTTGATCATAAACTCCTTCCCTTTCCATAGATATAGCAGATGAACTATTCTTTGTTCTCCTGATTGGCTTTTGGTATCACCCATTATGATGAAATCATGTAGACTTTTGACATTCTCTTGGTATAGGGAGTGAGACATTGGGTTATACCTATTTTCTTCCATACTATTTTCAAGTTTTCTCAACATTTTTTGTTAATTAATGAATTCTTATTTTCAAAGAGTAGATTCCTATAGTTATTTACTACTGTTTCTTTAGTATCTGCTCTTTTCTACTGATATACCATTTTCTTTCTTAGCTAGTATCAAACAGTTTTGATGACTGCCACTTTTTACTTTCCATTTCTGCATGGGTAGGCCACCTTCCTTTGCATATTAAAAATTAATTCTCTTTATATTGTGGATCCTTTGTACCTCCCAGTGAATTTTGATCCTGTTTATTCTTACTCTGTAAAATAATATTGTGGCAGACTGATTTGGTAGTGAGTAAGTAGATCAATCTAGGTGTAATTGTCTTTTTTATGTTAGCTTGGCCTGTCCCTGACCAAAAGACATTTTTCCAATTGTTTAGATCTGACTCTATTTGTATGAATAGTTTTTTGTAACTGTCTTTGTATAGTGTCTGGGTTTACTTTGGAAGGTAGATTTCACCATGTTTATTGTGTCTACATAAAATTTTAACTGGACTTTCTCTTTCTAACCTAAGTACTGGTCTTTGTTAGTAGTATATAGTCCTGTGAATGATGTATATGGGTCTATTTTATATCCTGCAACTTTGCTAAAATTGTTAATTGTTTCAAGTAGATTTTTAGTAGATTTTCTAGGAATCTTAAAGTATATCATGATATCATGTGCAAAGAATACTTTGTTTCTTCATGAGGCCAGATGGTTTTGAGATCATGAAGGCGGTTTTCCCTTGAAATACAGTGTCTATGGAGTAACAACAACATTGCAGGGTGATCAACTCTGCATGATCATCTACCTACCTTTTCTCAGCAGTGCTGTGACCCAGATAACTCTGAAGGACTTGTGATGAAGAATGCCATCCATCCCAAAGCCAGAGCTGATGGTGTCTGAATACAGATTAAAGCATACTGTTTCATTCATTTAATTTTTCTTCAGTTTTCTGTCTTTTGAGGAGGGGTATTATATTTACTTTTACAACAGGACAATTATAATATTTTTTGAGACTGCACATTTTTAATCTCTACCAAGCAACTTGCATTCTCAATGAGGAAGAATGAGGGAAGGTGGAAAGCAAGGGAAATTGAAGCTCAAGGTTTTCAAAGTGAATGTTGAAACTTGTTTTTTGCATGGCACTGAGGAAAAAATAAAATAACATTTGATATACAGTTTCTCCTTAAGGATGCTGTGAACCTACAGCACATAATCATGGAATAATACTGACAATAACATTTTTGAAGGTTAGGGTATTTTTGTTTCCCTAATAAGATTTTGCTTACCACCAGCTTGATTTTATTCTCCCCGATAAGAGATTTTCCAAAATTAACAGTTTTTTTTTTCTTGGAATCTTGATCAGCAACTGGTCCTCCTTAAGGCAGACCATCCAAACTCATAATTTAAGAACTTCACTCTGAGAAGAGTCCTTTGGAGCACATATCTCCCTATAGTAGAAGGGCCCCCTCCCCTGCAGGAGGAGCACCCCATCCTGATGAAGGCACTTATGCCTATCTGCTTCCCCATGCAGGACTGCCCTTCCATGATGGACTCTATCTTACTGAGCATGCCTGAATTGTGTGTTGACTTCCCTTTTCCTCTCTAATCTTCCTGTTCTTCCCCATTGCCCATAATAAGGCTTTGCACTGACCTGATTCCCATTGTTACTGTTATTTATCACACCTGAATCCATTTAAGGGATTGTTTCCCAATGTCTCTGACTGGCTGACAGAAATTTTTAGATACCAACTGGAATGCTGAACAAGGAATTATTGACCTATTGACAGCCATAGCTACATGGGGTAGTAGGGGACTATGGGTCCAGTTGCAAACAGTAAAGGTGACTAGGGGAAACCTACATCCTCCCAGGAGGGACTCCTTAAGCAAAGGACTCTCAAGAAACACAGTTCTTCTCTGGTGTCTGTTCCTGCTCACTTTCTAATCCTTGAATTCCAAGATCAAAGGCTGCTTTCCTCCAGGAAGCCTTCCCTAATGCCCAAGCCAAAAAAGACCTTGTTGTACCTGTCTTCATTCACCACGTAAGAGTTCCCATAGGATTATCTCTTCCTACTCCTTGTCCCCCCATGCTGTGAACTTCCAGAACTCAGGAAACACACCTGGTCTAGTCCTCCACCTTCAAGGCCCAGGGCAATATTTAAGCTGGAAGGCTAGAGAAACACATTTAGAGAGGTTATGGGACTTGTGGAGTTTCACCCTGTATAGCACACACTGGCCTAAAATTTCTTGTCTTTCTCTTAAACCCGTCATCAGGACAAGCCCCCAGAACCCCTAGGTCTATGGGCAACCTGCCCAGATCACAGGGAACAGTGGAAACCTGCAGCTGAAGGGAACTTCTGAGGGATCTTCACTGGGCACAAGAACCTTGGCTGGCACAGCAGCATGGTGGTCAGCAGAAAGGCAGCTATCCTGGCAGGCAAGAGATTCCCATACAGATCCCAGCTCTGCTCTTCTGGACACGTGGTCCCTCCTCTGATTCCCAGTTTCCTTTCCTGTGCCATGAGGAGTTTGGACTTGATGATTATCATTGAAAACCTTCTAGTCTTTTCACAGTCCACCAACCCATTACCTGCTGTGAGAAGCATCTTATTCTAACCTTTTCTATTAAGGGCATCACCACCCAGCCAGCAAATGTGCAGGTTCTTTTACCCTAAATGTTGGAACGAAGGCTACAAGTCTGGCTTTCTAGTGGGCCATCTTCAGAGCCCAGGAGGCCACAAGAACAAGATGCAGTAGGGCCTGATTGGGTACATTTCCCACTATCTGCTTGTGACTGGGGCCTCTCCTCAGCCTTTGAAAATCCAAGAGGAAAGGGAAATAATTTCTAAAGACCATAAATTACCTGATATTCAAATGAAACTATGTGCCTCACATCAGGTGAGGTAACGGTTTTCTGCAGGATTCGTGAATAAAAATCTACAATTTTCTCTCTCACTCTAGCAGGTTTTTCTTTCATTCATTTTTAACACACCTCCGTTCTACTCTTCTCTCCAAGGCTAGCTTCCCTGTCTCATCCCAAGCTCTTTAGGTAAACATATAGTAAACATAAATTCAGTTCCTCACAAAGAAAAAACTCGAGAAAAATAGAGCTGGAGAAACCTTTAGAGCCCATCAAGGCTAGTTCTATCATTTTACGGAGAGGGAAACAGGCTGAGAGAAGTCACAGGAATTTCAGGAGATAAAGTTTGACACTGACATTTAGCATCAGGTTTTGAACTCAAAAACTCTACTGCTAATTCAAATCTGTTCCCATCATGCTGCCCACCCCAATCTCCTTGGGGATCCTTTATCTTTCAATCTCCATTGTTCCTTGAGTCTCCTTACCCTTTTGTTCACCTGCTGCACAATATTTGCTCTCCTTCACACTATATTTCTGTCCCTTGTCTCTTGTTTCTTTCGCTCTATTTCCCTATCATTGTTTATCTCTTCCTCTCATCCTTAACATCTTTTTCTCCTTAGTTTTATACCAACCCATGAATAAGTGGTTGCTTCTTTTCCCCCTGTTAAGACTATGATTATAACTTTAGAGCTGGAAGGACCCAACTACATTATATTAAAACAGCAGGTAATTTTGTTATACAGTGAAGGAATGGCCGAGAGTCAAACATTTGAACTCGGTTCATTTTAACTTCCAAGAAGAAATTAAGAAACCTGGATGTTTAGCTTTATGTATTCCTCCCACCTTGTACCCTTCTATTTCCTGTGGATGCTTTCTTCTGGCTGTGTCTCATCCTAGATGTCTTATTCCCTCTAATTCTCTCTCTCTCTCCCTGTGTGGCTCTTTTTCTCTCTCTCTAACTTAATCCAAGGGAACATCCTTTTCCTCCCTGGGCACCCAGAACTTAGAATGTTGTTAGACACCTTTACATCCAGCCCAAAGCATTTTCTGAGGAAAAACCTTAGGCTGACAGCAATGAAATGATTTCTTCAAGGTAACATAGCTTGTCAGCTGCTATGCTAGAGTATGGAGGCAAATACTCCCATAAGTGTCCTCTACCCACCAGGACACCCAGTGGGCTTATCCTCTCCTTGCTAAGTGTCTCTTCCCTTTGTACCTCTGCCTCACCTGTGGACTCATCTCTTCCTCATTTTCCACCACAATAGTTTCTTCCTTTACTCTCTTGCTCACCTACCCTGTGGTTCCATGTGTGTCTCTTGGTCTCTGAGACAGTGCTCTGAGCACTATGACAACCAGCTGGTTGGCTCTATACCATCCAGGTGTCCCTTCCTTTTCTAGCCATCCCTCAGCTGGGCCCTCTTATCTCTTCCTCATTTTCCAATATTATAAACAACCCAGCATATGCTCCAGCCGCAGCACAGCTGAGGAAATAGTTCTAGCAGCCTGGAGTCCCTCCAAACTTTCCCTCTCTTAAACTGATTTGTGGGAAGGAGAAATTGGCTCTAAGTAGCAAAAGAAAGAAGCCTATGCTTACTGGAGTGTGGGAAGAATTAATCCATTTCTTAAGGACTCTTGCAAAGATCGGTGCCTCTTAGAAAGATACACCCCAAATCCTCATAACATACAAGATTATATAGTAGAAGACCCCTGCTCCTACCCCTCTGAGTCCTAACAGGCCCTCAACATTGGAGGGACAGTCTTAGGGCACGCCCACCTCACAGAACAGGTGCAACAGTTTGAGCTAATTCAAAACTTTCACCACCACACTTTCCCTCCCAGAAAGGCTACTTGAAGTATGGTGAGGGGCTTCTTTTAGCTCACAAATTACTCCAATTCCTTTCTAATTACTTTTCCCTTTGTTGTTCCTTCAGCTTCCTATAGAACAGAGTGGCATCTTTTCAGTTTCCATAATGACCAGACATAATGGCTGTTTTAATGTATTATTCTCCCAGACACCTATACTATTCTTGCAATACCCTTTCTCAACCTTGTGAAAGCAAAACATTTGATTCTTTCCTACATCCACCACAGTGGATTCTTCTAATGGGTCTGTTGCTGTTTACTCTCTCTCTCTCTCTCTCTCTCTCTCTCTTTGTCTTTGTCTTGCTTCATCTAGTTGTGTTTTTACTTAACGGGAAACCTGAAAGGTGGAAAACAGTTTTCACAAACAGGAGTTCTGACAAAGGTCTCATTTCTAAAATATATAGAAAATTGCATCAAATTTATAAGATCACAAACCTTTCCCCATTTGATAAATGATCAAAGGATATGAATAGACAGTTTTCAAATGGAGAAATTAAAGCTTTATATAATCATATGAATAAACTATCCAAATCATTATTGATTAAAGAAATGGAAATTAAAATAACAATGTGGTATCATGTCACAGCTGTAGCCACTGGCTACTTGGGTTGGTACTCCCTATGAGGCATCATTTATTCAGACTGGGATAGCATGGGTGGAAATAAAACAAAAATTTATTTTAAAAAAGTTAACAAGATATAGGAAGGGCAAGAGAGAGAGAGAGAGAGAGAGAGAGAGAGAGAGAGAGAGAGAGAGAGAGAGAGAGAGAGAGAGAGAGAAGACCAGCCAAGGGGCCATGGTCAGAGAAGACTGAGCCTGCCCTGATCTGGAGTCCAGCTCAGGTTTTCATGTCTTGCCTGTCATCCAGAGAGCAAAAGGTGAACTCCCTTCCCCTATACCTCACCCAGAATTAGGTAGAGGGTAAGCCTTAGGAGATCAGGATACAAATTTTACATCAAACAGTAGTACTTTAAGAATGGGGAGGGTCCCCACCGAAGATTACAATTATTTGTGTTACAATCATAATCCTCTACATCAAGTCAATTTACATCTCTACCCAAATTCTTTCTGTTACATTCAAATTCTCTTCATCTTCCCCTGCATCACACATATTAGATTAGCCAAATTGAGAAAAAGGAAAGATGATCAGTGTTGGAGAGGTTGTGGGAGTATTAGGACATTGATGCATTGTTGGTGGAGTTGTGAAGGGATGCAACCTTCTGGGAGAGCAATATGGAACTATGCCCAACGAACAATAAAATTGTCCATATCCTTTGACCCAGTAATTCTAATTTTAAGACTATATCCATAAGAAATTGGAAAAATTGAAAAAAGTCCTATATGTTCCAAAATATTCATAGCAGCCCTTTTTGTAGTGGCAAAGAACTGGAAACTGAGGGGATGCCTATCAATTGGGGAATGGCTAAAGAAGTTATGGTACACGAATACTATGGAATATTATTGTTCTATAAGAAATGATAGATGGTTGGACTCTAGAGAAGCATGGAATGACTTAGGGGATCTGATGCTGAGTGAAGGGAGTAGAGCCAAGAGAACAATTTACACATCAACATAATGAGATGTCCAATCTTGATGGAAGCAACCCCTCCTTGCAGTCCAGAGAGCAAGGACATTTGACACATTATGAATGATATTATCACCAACCAGAAGAAGAAAAACAAAACAAAAAAACAGACACAGGAAAAAAACACCCATACCGAATCTGACGAACACTTTGTAAAAATTATCTTTTATGCATCTCTTTCTCTTAATCCTAATTCTTCATAGCAAAAATTACTAATTTGTTAAGATGTTTAATACAATATGTATGTAAAATGCTAACCTGACTGTTCCCAAATGGGGGGGGGTGTTGGGAAGGCAGGGTTGAGGGAAACTTTGTAACTTGGAAATTTACATGCACAAATGGATGAAAACAAATAAAGAAAACATCTTTTTGATTCATACTGTTTTTAAGATTTTATTTATTTTTGACTTTTATCATTTTTGCCCCATTCTTGCTTCCCTTCCCCCACCCCTCACAGAAGGCATTCTGTTAGTCTTTACATTGTTTCCGTGTATACATTGATCTCAGTTGAATGTGATGAGAAAGAAATCATATCCTTAAGGAAGACAAATAAAGTATGAAATAGCAAAATTACATAATAAGATAAGGGTTTATTTTTTTCTAATTTGAAGATAATAGTCTTTGGTCTTTGTTCAAAGTCCACAGTTCGTTTTCTAGATACAGATGGTATTCTCCACTGCAGATAGCCCAAAATTGTCCTGGTTGTTGCACTGATGGAATGAGCAAGTGCATCATGTTTGATCATCACCCCCATGTTGCTGTTAGGGTGGACAATGTTTTTCTGGTTCTGCTCATCTCACTCAGCATCAGTTCATGCAAATCACTCCAGGCTTCCCTGAATTCCCATTCCTCCTGGTTTCTAATAAAAAAATAGTGTTCCATGACATATATTGCTGGATCAAAGGGGATGCACATTTTTGTTGCTCTTTGGGCATAATCGCAAATTACTCTCCAGAAAGGTTGGATGAGTTCTCAGCTGCACCAACAAAGTATTAGTGTCCCAGATTTCTCACATCCCTTCCAACATTAATCACTGTCCTTTCTGATTATATTGGCCAATCTGAGAGCTGCCGGGTGGTATCTAAGAGATGCTTTAGGTTGCATTTCTCAAATAAGTAATGATTTGGAGCAATTTTTCATATGACTATGGATTGCTTTGATTTCCTCAGCTGTAAATTGCCTTTGCATATCATTTGACCATTTGGCAATTGGGGAATGGCTTGTTTTTTTGAAAATTTGACTCAGTTTACTGTATATTTTAGAAATGAGACCTTTGTCAGAATTACTAGTTGCAAAAATTGTTTCCCAATTTACTACATTTCTTTTGATCTTGGTTACAGTGGTTTTGTCTCTGCAAAAGCTTTTCATTTTAATATATTCAGAATTATCTAGTTTGTTTTTAATGATGTTCTCCATCTCTTCCTTGGTCATAAACTGCTTCCCTTTCCATAGATCTGACAGGTGAACTACTCCTTGATCTTCCAGTTTGCATATAATATTGTTTTTTATGTCTAAATCCTGTATCCATTTGGATCTTATCTTGGTATAGGGTGTGTGGTGTTGGTCTAATGTAAGTTTCTTCCATACTAGCTTCCAGTTTTCCCAACAGTTTTAATCAGGTAGTTTTTATCCCAATGGCCGGACACTTTGGGTTTATCAAACAGCAGATTACTGTACTTTCCTGGTATTGCACCTAGTCTAGTCCACTTATCCACCACTGTATTTCTTAGCCAATACCAGGCAGTTTTGATGACTAATGCTTTCTAATATAATTTTTGATCTGTTAGGGCTAAGCCACATTCTTATGCACTTTTCTGCATATTTATTTCTCCATATAAATTTACTACCAGCTTTTTCTAACTCATTAAAGTATGTTTTGGAATTTTGATTGGTAGGACTCTATACAGGTAGTTTGGTTCTGGTGAAATTGTCATTTTTTTTTATATTAGCTTGACCTATCCATGAACAGCTGATGTTTGCCCAGTTATTTAAATCTGATTTTATTTGTGTGAGAAGTGTTTTGTGATTGTTTTCACAAAGGTTTTCAGTCTGCCTTGGCAGGTAGACTCCCAGGTATTCTTATATTGTCTGAGGTCAGTTTGAATGGGATTTCTCTTTCTAAATCTTTCTGCTGTATCTTGGTAGTCATATATAGAAATGTTGAGGATTTATGAAGGTTTATTTTTATCCTGTCAGTTTACTAAAGTTGTTAATTATTTCGAGTAGTTTCTTAAATGATTTTTTATGATTCTGTATGTTAACCATCATGTCATCTACAGTGAGAGTTTTGTCTCTTCCTTCATAATTCTAATTCATTCAATTTCTTTTTCTCCTCTTATTGCTGAGGCTAAGATTTCTAATATGGTATTGAATAGTAGTGGTGATAATGGGCATCCTTGTTTCACCCCTGATCTTATTGGGAATGCCTCAAGCCTATCCATGTTGTATATAATCCTTGTTGATGGTTTCAGATGCTGCTTATTATTCTAAGGAACACACTATTTATTTCTCCACTCGTTAGTGTTTTTAGTAGGAATGGGTTCTGTCTTTTTTCAAAAGCTTTTTCAACATCTATTGACACAATCATAGAATTTCTGATAGTATAATGAATTGTATCAACAACAAACCTAACAGTTTTCCTATTTTTGAACCAACCCTGCATCCTTGGAATAAATCCTACTCGATCATAGTGCATTATCCTAGTGATACCTTGTTGTAATTGTTTTTCTAAGATTTTGTTTAAGGTTTTGACATCTATTTTATTTTTTTATATTAAAGGTTTTATTTATTTTGAGTTTCACAATTTTCCCCTAATCTTACTTCCCTCCCCCACCCCCCACAGAGATCAATTTGTCAGTCTTTACATTGTTTCCATGTTGTCCTCCAAATTGTGTGTGATGAGAGAGAAATCATATCCTTAAGGAAGAAACATGAAGTATAAGAGATAGTAAGAACAGACAATAAGATATCAGTTTTTTTCCCCTAAATTTAAGGTAATAGTCCTTGGTCTTTGTTCAAACTCCACAGTTCTTTCTCTGAATACAGATGGTGTTCTCCATTGCACAGAGCCCAAAATTGTCCCTGATTGTTGCACTGATGAAATGAACAATTCCATCAAGGTTGGTCATCACCCCCATGTTGCTGTTAGTGTGTACAGTGTTTGTCTGGTTCTGCTCATCTCACTTAGCATCAGTTTATGGCATCTATGTTCATCAGGGAGATGGGTCTATAATTTTCTTTCTCTGTTTTAACTCTTCGTGGTTTATGTAAATAAAAAAAAAACATCTCTCCGAATCAAACTTTTTCCTTTTTTATTTATTTAAGGCAATGGGGTTAAGAGTAACTTGCTCAAGGTCACAGAGAGCTAGGCAGCTATTAAGTGTCTGAGGCAGATTTGAACTCAGGTCCTCCTGGTTCCAGAGATAGTGCTCTATCCACTGCTACCCCTCTATGCTTCAGTCTTGATAGACTTGCTCACTCCATCAGTGCAATAATCAGGGACAATCTTAGGGATCTGTTATGGAGAAGACCATCTGTATACATAGAGGGAACTGTGGAATTTAAACCAAGAGGAAAGATTAACTTCAATTTTTAAAGTTGTCCTATGTATTACATAACTTTGCTATCTCTAATGTTTTCTTTCTTTGGGGATCTATTTCTTCTCTCAGCACATTCAATTTGGATTTTTGCATATCCTGGAAGCAAATGTAAAGACTATATCAGCTTGCTTCTCTTGGGGGAGGCGGAGGGAAGGGAGGGAGGGGGAAATTGTAAAACTTAATACCTTGTAAAAATGATTGGTAGAATCTATCATTGTATGTAATTGGAAAGCAAATAAAATATTTTTATAATTCAAATCTCTAATTCTCTCTGTCTTTATCTCCATATTTACCTCTGTCTCTCACTTTATTTCTCAATCTCTGAGTATTCTTTCCCTTCTTCCTTCTCTCTGTTTTCCATTCAGTAATACCTGGGTTTTGAGCAGCTAGGTAGAGTAGCTGATAGATCATGGACCCTGGAGTCAGGAGAAACAGAGTTCAATCCGGGCCCAGACACTTAGTAACTACCTAGCTACTTGACCTTAGCAAAGTCAATTAATCCCATTGCCTCATAATAAACGCCCCCTCAAAAAAGATAACTGGCCTTTTTCCCCTTTTGTAGCCCCTGGCTACTTGGGTTCAATTCTACTATGAGGAATCATTATTCAGATTGGGAAAGCATGGGTGGAAATAACAATTTTTTTTAAAAGGTTACAAGGCATAGGAAGGGCTAGAGAGACAGAAAGTGAGAGATAAAGAACAGTCAAGCAGTCTTGCCTGGGCCAGGGCCAGAGAAGACTGAGCCAGCCCTGAAGTGGATCCAGCACAGGTTTTTTTATGCATTGCCTCTCATGCAGCAGGCCAAAGGTAAACTCCCTTCCCCTATACTGGACCCAGAATTAGGTAGAGGGTTAAGCCCAAGGAGATCAGGATACAATATACATAATTCTCTACTTCAAGTCAATTTGCATCTCAAGCTTCAATTTACATTTCCACCCAAATTTTTTCTGTTACATTCAAATTCACTTCATCTTCCTCTGCATCAACCCCTCCCCCATCATTTTAGGACCAGAATCTTCTGGGCCTTTTCAGAGTCCTTTGGAGATGCAAGGGCTTCATTGAGGCAGGGCCTACAGTTGGTACAGCTGGCTGGCATCTGCAGAGGCTGGTTTTGCAGCTATACAGCTAAGAGAAACAAAAACACAAGGAAAAAAAATTGAGCAAGCAAAAACCAAAGATATTTTAACATAGAAGGCTATTTAACAAGGGTCTAATAATTAAGAAAAATACCAGAAGGTCTATAGGGGGCAAGGATTATACTTTATGATCCTAAGCCAGTATCAAAATCTTTTTTTAGAAGAACATGGGTTACAGTAGAACAGATTCCTTTATTGATTCCACACAAGTTGTAAACAAAAGTTCTGAAAAAGCATTTTAAAACTGCACATGTCCAAAGAGTAATTTGCAACAAAATTTTCTCTTTTAGCTTTGGCCATGATTAGAATGAAAAAATAATTCCAGTTCAAGAATGGATCTCTCCTTAAAAGGCATTAAATTTGCCAGTAGGAATTATCCTGATCCACTGCTTCACTCCCAAACTTAATTATGATTCACCTAGAATGATCATGGCAATTTGCTATTACAGAACACAGAGGGAGGGAAGGATATGTTCCCTTATGAAGTCACACAGACAATAATCTTCAACGGGCCAGGTGAGGGAACTTTTAAAAGAATCCTACCCTAGTTGAGGCTAGAGTCATTCCTTCAAAAGTCACTTACTCCACCTGAACATAAAATCCCATAGGGCTTCATTAATGCATATTGCCTTTCTATTTTATCATACCTGGTGTCCAGCAGATCAATATATTGTAATATAACAATTACCTATAACCAGAGCTACAGGTGGCTTGAGTACTAATGAGAACCAAGAGTGTGCCAGGCTGTAATTTGGTATAAGAGATCCAGGCAAAAGATCATAATTCAGTTGTGGCTCATGTAGCTAAGGACAGTGCTGTAAATGAAATGCAATAAACTGATTTTGAGATATAAAAGTAATCCCAATTCATTTTCTTTATAAAACCAACTTGTTGCAGTGTTCACTGCAACTAACTAAATGGGTTCCCATTTAGTTATTAACTAGGTTTAAAATAACTAAAAATCTCCTTCTGGCTAAAAGGTTGCCCATCATCTCCAAAACTGTCAAATAACATTTGGCTAGAGATTGTCAGAGAAATCTCAAATCATCATGTTACATAGGTGCTTTTCCCTCAAAGAAAATAACCACAGTTTAATTTCAGTTTACATATTGATTCCAAAGCAATTAAGCAATAGTAAAAAAAAAAAAACAACTAGGCATTCAATTCAATTAGCAACATTAATTACTAAATTTTACAAAATAATATTTCTATTCCATTATGCATGCATCCACAGATGTATCCCAGAAGGGGGCTATAATTTTTGATATTTCCCTTACCACCCCTTCAAAAGAATCACATTAATTCCAGGCTTTAACATAACAGTATTCAAATAGCTTACATGTTCACAAGAGAATCAAACACTGTTAGTATTTCTTTGAGGTTACAAGAGAATAACCCATAACTAATACATATATATTCCCTTCGATAAACATATGATGACAGATGAGAAAAAGATTACAAACTTTCTTCCTTTTACCAACAAAAGACCTTATGAGCTTGTTGACGATGTATATCAAAACATCAAAACAAATCAGATTACAAAATTTAGTACAATATCTCTTCCCCAAAAGAAATCAGTAGATACCAATATTCCCAAATTCCTTGACATATAATTTATCCCAATTATATTTTTTTCTTAATAATATATATTCCCAAGATTTATTACAAAGCTTTAAAAAGGTGACTAAATTACTCTCATTTAGCTCTCAGATAGTTTCTTTTTCTTTAAACACAAGATGGTGACCTTTTCCTAACAAGGCCTTCCCACCCTCTTTTCAAAGCTTCTTGGGGTCAGGGAGTCTGTCTACATTTAGTAAACCTAAACCTTAAAGTCTCCATTAACCTAAGTTTGATACAGTCTTCAACCAATATATTAGGTCAACAAAAACTTCGGTCACAGCTGAAATCATTTCAAATTTTGCCACTTACAAACTTTCAAATGGTATAAGTGGATAGGCTCAGATGCCAACTTCATTAATTCCTTAAAATTACACCTTTTAACTCAATTAAAATTCAAAACTCAAACTAAAGGGAATAACATTTAACAATAAAATTTAGCAATTAATTAATTCAGATCTGAATTATACAGACACACAGACACAGGCACAAACAACAGAAACAACTCTCTGCTATCAAATTTATGAAGGTGAGATTGATATCCTGGCTGGTACCAGAACTCAGAATATAGAAACATTTTCCCACCTCTCCAGGCCAGTAGAGAGATGTCAAAATGCCCCATTGATGTTTAAATACATGTGCACACACATATACGCACTTATATTTATATTTTTTTAATGTATCAATTAAGACCAGTCAAAAAAATGACTTTTCGAATTATTCAGGAATTTCTTTAGGAACCTATTATATGTTCATTAAGATTTTGAAATAAACAACCAATAGTTAAAAATGAATGCATTCTTAAGTAACTTTATGAAATTCAAATCCAGTTACTCTATTACAGAAATATTAGTTATTAAGACCAGCTTAATTTAAAGATGAAATCTGAATTTCCTAGTCCCAGAAAAAGACTTCCTCCTTTTTTCTTAACTAATTGAAAATCAATCTGCCCATTGCCCATTTCCCCTTCCCCCTCCCAAGAGTGGGGCTTTCTCAGCTTAGCTAAATGGGGCCTGGAATTTATGAACACCTGTAGCCTAAGAAAAATGTAGTCATTTCCCAACCCCACCCTTCCCAAATCAGGAAGAAGGTATGGGGGTCCTCTGTTTTCTAAAACAAGTTATTTTTGGGAGGGGTCTTACCCTTCCTGCAGTGAAGCATGCATTTCATCTGAATCATAGGTTTGAATTTTGAAGTTCTAAAAAGGAATATTTCCCTTCTCCCCCCCCTCACCTGGTTGAGTTCCTTTCTGGACTCCCTTAACCTTTCCCCAGGTGAGCTTTGAAGGGTCGGGAGACGGACGGACAAGGGAGACAAGGGCTCCATTTATTCACCAGAATACAAGCCCTTAAATATCCTTTCCAGACCCTCATCCACTCCCACTCCCATGCACTTAGTTAAACAAGGCTCTGCCACTCAAGGACACCAGGTGATGATAGTTTACAATGCTTCCATAGAAAGCATTCCCTAACATATCCCCCTTCTTTTTCTTGAAACAAAATTATTGCATAATGAATGCTACATACATTGCAAACAAAAGTTCAAAAGTAGTATACACAAATGTCAATTTAACAAAACCAATACTCCCAAATTCCTTGAAACACATTTTATCTCCAACTTACAATCAGCCAAAGATTACAATCTTTTTATTTTGCCAACAAAAAACCTTTCAAAGCAATCAAATTCACAACCCAAACTAAAAAGCAGTAACTTTTAACTCAGGTAAAATTTAACTATTTCAGATCTGAATTACATACACACACACACACACACACACACAAACAGAGGAGTTTAGACACTAGCACGACAAAGAAACAACTCCCTTGTATCACATTTACCAAACTGAGACTGATACACTGTCCAGTACCAGATCTCAGAATATAGAAACATTTTCCCACTTCTCCAGACCAGTAGAGATATAGATGTTTAAATCTATATAGATATAGTCCTACAGATGTTTAAATACACATAGACATACACCAAAATATTAGCCATAAGTACAGCTTCATTAACAGACAAAATTTAAATTCCCCAATCCCAGAAAAAAGTCTTCTTCCTTTTCTCTTAACTGATTGAACCATGAATCTTCCTAATCAATAACCTATTGAAAAACATGGTCATTGCCCAATCCCCCTCTCCTCCCCAAACCAGGAAGAAGGCATGGGGATCCCTTGATTTCTAAAATAAGTTTTTGGAGGGATCTTGTCCTTATAGCAAAGTCTGTATTCCATCTGAGACATAAGCTTGAGTTTTGAAGTTCCAAATAAGGAAGGTTTCCCTTCTGCTTCCCCCTTCCCTCTGCAGAGAGTGTGAATGGCAGAGAATGAAAGAGCATTTGAAATCACCTAAGTGGTTAACACCAGTACAACCTTGAGTTGCTGCATCTTGTGAACAGTATCCATCACCATAACAAATTGTCCAGCAGCATGTGACACTTTTGCTCGCAACACAGGCTTGACAATTCACAGCCCTCTGCTGCTGGAGCAAGGGTCTCAATGGCCCGGGCTGTAGGATGAAAAGTGAAACTACCTGTATTCCTTGTGGGTGTCAGGGTCTGCCTCAGTATAGGCTGCAGGGTCACGCTTAATACACATAGCACAATCAGGCCAGCAGCTGTGGCCAAAAGGAGCAGCAAGCAGGTCCTCTGCATCCCATTCATGGTGTTGGTATGGACTCCTGCTGAGGAAGTAACTTGGTCCCCTGCATTACTGCCTTAGAGACTCCACTTCTGCTGATTCTTCAATGTTGAATTCTTATCACTTTTGCTGGCTATGGTGCTGTTGCTCCTGCATGGACTGCTGCTTGAGGAAGCCCGGTCCCCCTGCGGAGCTGCCTCAGAGACTCCACTTCCCAACTCAACAGCACCCCCATTCAGAGAATCTGTGCTAATTCTAGCCACTAATATCTCTTCCTAATAATATTGTAGGAGTCCTTCAACATTGTAAGGAGTGACAGTGCCTACTTTATCATTTTTTTCTCCGTTTCAAGGGTTGACAAGAAATTTATGTTTCCGGTTGACCTCCAATGCCTAATAGGTTAGTATAAGCAACCTGCTTAGGCCAAGCTTGTGGCCAGTTTTGTGTGAGGAACAGAGTCCAATCTGCCCCAGTGGAGATGAAGTCTAAGAAAGCAATTCCTTCAACTTGGATAACACAATGAGGTTTTTCTGAAGAAATCGTAGCTGTAAACATAATTTCATTGTTGTTTCTCTGTATTGACCCCTTTTTCAACTCACTTTCATTCCTATTTATACCAGATCTTGAGAAAACATGTAACTGGGCTAGGCATCGTTTCTCATTTATATAGCTATCATCATCATCATTAGCATTCATTACTGCAATAGAGAAATTGCCCCACTCATGCTCTATCTGCATAATCATTAGATGCTAATATGGAATATGCAAGAGTATCCAAGTGTAACTGGACAAAAGGTGATCTTGGCCTGTATTTCCCCCACTGCCTTTTTTAGATCTCTGACTGCTTTTACATGTAGTGGCTTGCATCTTAGCCTAAGGTTTCCTGGATTAAAAGGATCTGGCTCCTCAATAACAGGATATGACTGAAACTCAGCTCCTAGATCCATCAAGCTGTCTCCCTGATCTTTTGCTTTGTTGATGGCCTTTTGTACAGCTGAAATCTTTTTCCTAGGTGCTGTAGGGCTTATCCTAGGCTTTTCTTGATAATACTTCTTTACTTCTTCTGCCTCAGGCCATGGAAGCAAATGCACTTTCACTTTACCTTTGATTTCCTCCATGCCCTCTTGTTCCAACTTCTTTAACATCAGCCCCATGGCAAATTTGTTACCTTCTCTGGAGTCCTCTGCTCCAAGATATCTTCCTGGTTCATCTTGCTTGCATCTGCTGTGTCCTTATACCAGACATTACTCAGATAACTCTGCCTTTATTGTCCCTGTATGGGTACCCTATGTTGAGGCCCTTTCTGGACTCCCTTAACCTTTCCACAGGCAAGCTTTGAAGGGGTGGGAGACAAGGAAGATATCCAAGTGCTCCTTTTATTCACTACAATGCAAGTGCTTAAATATCCTTCCCAGACCCTAATCCACACCCACTCCCATGGCACTTAGTAAAATAAGACTCTGATGCTCAAGAATACCAGGGAATGATAGTTAACAATGTTCCTATACACAACACTCCCTAACACACCTTCCCTTGGCAAAAGGTGGGGGTGGCAGAGAATGAGAGAGAGCATTTCAAAGAGAAAGAAAAATATAATTAAGAGTACCACCCAGTGAAAATTTCCAGGAGCTCAGATGTTTTGCTTTTGTCAAGTCTGATTCTAGCCAGGGAGCAAGTACAAAGATGCTGGAGGACTATTGGAAACAGATCCCCCCCCCCCCATATTTTAATTCTAGATCAATTTATAGGTAGGCAAACATGTCAATTGGACATAAACTAAATGTGCTTCCTTAACTACCCTCACTCACAGTGGGATATAAACCAAACACACCTCAAAACTGCCATTCCTCCAGTCAGTCTGAAAACAGGACAGGCCCACTCCAGGGCTACTGGCAAACACCATGTAGGTTAAGCTTTGCTGACAACCCACAAACTTAGCCTTTTTCCCATTTTCCAGAAAAAGGTAAACACAGAAGGAGGGCTGGAGGTCCAAGGATTTTTCCTACCTTTCTAAGAATCTAGGATCTAAAAAAGGGGTGTGCTCACCTACCTAGCTCGATCCAGTTTCCCAGTCTGGGCAGAGAATCCCTTCATTGGTCATCAAAATGTAGCCTCTGACTACTTGGCTTCCCTTCTGCCTTTGAGGAATCATTATCCAGACTGGGAAAGCATGGCTGGAAATTAAACAAAAATTTATTAGAAAGGTTACAAGACATAGAAAGGGCTAGAGAGAGAAAGAGAGAGATAAAAGAATAGCCAAGCAGCCTTGGCTGGGCCGTGGTCAGAGAAGACTGAGCCAGTCCTGAACTGGAGTCCTGCTAAGGTTTTCATGTCTTGCCTGTCATCCAGAGGGCAAAAAGTGAACTTCCTTCCCCTGTACTCAACCCAGAATTAGATAGAGGGTAAAGCCTAAGGAGATCAGGATACAAACTTTACATTGAACAATGGTACTTTAAGAGGGTCTCTACCCAAGATTACAATCATTCCTGGTTCTATCATAATTCTCTACTTCAAGTCAATTTACATCTCAAGAGTCAATTTATATCTCCACCCAAATTCTTTCTGATACATTCCATTTCTCTTCATTTTCCTCTGCATCACTTTCATGACTATGATCATAAGTGGAAGCATCTGGAGGTATCACTGAGTCCAACTACATTGTGGTCAAAGTGCTGACAGAGCCTGCTCCATAAAAACTGGACTGCCCACAGTCAAGCATTTTCACAGACTGTGAAGGAGGATTTGAACTCAGGTCATTCTGACTTCCAAGAAGGGTCTACTAAGGGACCTGGGTGTTTTACTCTACATATTCTATTCAACTCCCCCTCACCCCACAAAGCACACAGTTCTAGGGAGCTTCACTGATCCCTTGCTCTCTTTTTCATCCTGGGTGCCTGATTTCCCCTAACTCTCTCTGTCTCTCTTTGTCTCTCTCTGCCCCTGTCTCTGTCTCTATCTCATTCTGTTTCTGTCTCTGTCTCTATCTGGCTCTCTATGTCTCTGTCTCTGCCTATCTTTCTCTTTATCTGTCTCTCTGTTTCTTTCTCTCTTTCTCTGTATCTCTCTGTTTCTGTCTCTCAGTCTCTGTCTCTATTGCTCTCTCTGTGTCTTTCTTTGTCTCGCTGTCTCTGTCTCCATCTCTACCCTGTCCCTCTTCAAAGCTCTATTCCCAAGTATTCATTTGCACCCAATAATAAATATTCTTTTCTTTTTCTTTCTCTTTCTTTGCCTAGTCTAGCTGTCTTCTCTCTTTCACTCTCTCTTTACCAAATTCATTACCATAAAACAAAACAACAGATAGAGGCTTAGACACTCTGAGTGAATTCATTGTGACTTCAAAGAACAGTCCACTAGGAGACCTGGCTGTTTGATTCTCATATGAGCCCACTACACAAACATCTATTTCCCTTGAATCCTTCCTTCTGTCTCCCCATCCTCAATGGGTGATTCTATCTAACTCTATCTCTGTCTAATAGAAGCTTAACCCCAAGTGGACATCCTACACACTCTCTGCTATCTAGAAGGTCATGGAGCTGGAGGGGCATGAGACACCATCAAAACCAGCAAACTATATTTAATGGAAAGAAAATTGATGCTGAAATTCATTAAGTTACTTCTCCAGAGAACTAGAGTTTGTCAGCAGCTGTATTCGGATATAAACTCAAAGACTGAATTCTAAGGAGAATTTTCTATGCACTATGGTACCTACACACACCTTGATCAACACTAGGCAGGTATCTCTTCCCAAACTCCCCTGAGAACTCTCCTGTGATTCTGTTTGTATGTTCCTCTCTTTCTCTTTCTCTGTCTTTTACTCTCTGTATCTGTCTGTAGTTTTCTCTACCTATTGCACTGCCACTCTCCATCTCCAGATATGAACCTGTCCCTCTGTCTCATCTTATTTCTTCCGACCCTGTCACTGTTTGTCCCTCTCTCTGACCTTCTTTTTCCCTCTCCTCTCTATCACTTAGTCAAAAGTTATTTTTTCTACTAATTCCCACTAAATGATAACAGTTTTTTTTTTCCATTTGTTCTTTGTCATCACCATAACCACAGATCCATATGAGAAAGGAACCATAGGGACCACTGAGCCCAATTCCATTGCCTCATTTTCGTTAACTCTAACTCTATTCAAACTTCATAACAAGTAGGCATGATTTTCCCTCTCTGACAAGCAGAGGATCATAGAGGTGGAGAGTCTTTTAAACACCATCAAGCCCAGTCTCATAAAATGACTAAGATGAAAATTGAGTTTGACAAAGGGATTTCTCCAGAGTAAGAGATCTTGTCATCTAATGATGTAGAGTTAAAAGTCTTTCAATCCTGAGAACACCGCCCTATGGCCCAGGACACTTGACAGGTTTGTCTCACACTTGCCATGGTTCCTAACCTTTCATTTCTTCAGGTCTCATAAATCAATTGCTCACTGTTCCCAAAAGGATCTCTGTCCTCATTCCTTGGCTTTTAAAGAGTTATCTTTCTCTTTTCTTGAGTTTTGTGCTATCTCTGATTCTCATCTCTATAACTGTTTCTATTTAACTGTCTCTTGCCCTCTCATAGTTTCAGTTCTATATGTCCATCTGTTTATCTCCCTCTCCTTTTATGCTTCCTTTTTTCATTCCTTCCCTCACTTCCCAATTTCTCTTTCCTCCCTGCTCTCCCCAATCTCTCATTCCCTCTCTTTCCCTTTCTTTCTCCTCTCTTCACTCCATCCTCAGAAGGATGCTCAAGTTCTTGCCCAATTACCCAATTACATATTTTTTATAAATTTTCTCTATCTCACTAATAAGATCATAGATCTAGACCTCGGGGGAATCTGGTCATTGAGTCCAACTCATCAAATCCTTATCTCAAAAGAATCAGAGGTAAAAATAGGCTAGATGATTTGTCCAAGGTCAAACATTTATCTAGAATGTGAATTAACACTCAAACTGAACCCACCCTGACTTCCATGACCAGGGCCCTAATATACTTTACCATCCACAGAAACCTTTCTCCTTCTTTCTCTCTCTCTCTCTCTCTCTCTCTCTCTCTCTCTCTCTCTCTCTCTCTCTCTCTCTGCTCAGAATCTTTTTGTCTCATTGTCCCTCTGACCTAAAAATAGTTTCTTTGTTTTCTCTCTGTCACTGATAGTATAAGATAATAAGAACTGGAATGAACCATAAAGCCCACTGACTGCAATATCATCATTTTGAAATAAAAGAAAGCAATTTATACAATTCCAGTGCCTTAACCAGAATCACACTAGTAAGCATGTTTTGAAGCAGAATTTGAAGTCGGGGCTCATGTCTAACCAGGACAGGGTTCTATCCTCTAGCTGACCTGACTGTGCCAGTTCACAGATGTCCCTCATTGCTACTAGCCCCTTCTCTCTGTCTCTTCCTCAC
The DNA here is from genome assembly GCF_037893015.1 of Macrotis lagotis. Taxonomy (NCBI): domain Eukaryota; kingdom Metazoa; phylum Chordata; class Mammalia; order Peramelemorphia; family Peramelidae; genus Macrotis; species Macrotis lagotis. The sequence goes on along the minus strand of NW_027422056.1, from coordinate 180,614 downwards.
TACTAATTTCCCTCCAACTCTGTCTCTAATAGAAATTTCTAAGGGGCTTCCTTTTTGCTCTTTCTGTCATCCACTGGGTTATCTTATAGTATCACTTGTCAGTGTGAGCAAAAAAATGAAAACACAAATAGTCTGGACTCTAAGGCTGTGACCTATGCCCTATGAAGTCTCAATAGGTAGAACAGTAGCAAGGTGGGGAAAAGCCATGGAAAAGGCATATACTCTATTTCCTCATTTATTAGATGGACCTAAATTTGGGGGGCCAGAAATTTGAAAGGAATGGTAAAGACCACTGAGTTCAATTACATTTCTTGATAACAAATAGAAGTATTCCCACCCTTAGAGATGGTCCACTTTGAAATGTTTATGAACGACGTGAAGTAAGAATTGAACTCAGGTCCCCCAGATTTCAAAGATCATTCCACAAAGTGACACATCTTTTTGATACACACTTACTGCCCACCCCCTTCCCAACTGTCTGTTCTCTGTTCTATACACTTTGATGAACTATTCCCTCCTTTATAAACTAGCACATCCAGATCCATGATTTTACTATAGAAAATATGAGGCTGACACAGTTGAAATGACTTTTCTAAAGTAAAAAATTCAGAGATGTTGTTGGGATACAAAATCTAAGAGTCAGTATGCTTTTACCACTAGGACAAGCTGGTTTACCTTACAATTCTGTGGTGACTCATCTTCTTAACACCTATCCATCCTCTATAGTGCCAAACCCTATTCCACAGTTTTGTGGTTAGTAATCTCTTTCCTCAATTTATTTCTCATTATCACATAGTTCTCTCTGTGTGTCTTTCACTCTCAATATCTCATTCACTATCTATCACTCACTGGGATCTCTTAACTGCATTACTCAGCTTCCTCCATAATGGGCTCTTTTCTATTGCCCTTGCCCACTATCTTGTGGTTCTGTGAGAGTGAGTATCTGTCTGTCTCTCTCTATTGGTGTATCTGTGGCTTTCTCTTTTATCTCACTGCCACTCTCTATGCTGATCTCTATATTTCCATCTGTTTCTATCTCTCTCATTCTGGTTTTTCCTTTGACTGTCTGTTTCCCTGTCTTTCAATCCTTCCTTTGCTACCTCATTCTTTATTTCCTTCCTCTAATTACCAGTTAATGATACCTGGTCTTTTCTGTTGATCCCTATCACCAATAGGATCATAAATTAGACCTGGATGATTCTCTAGGGGCCAATGAGCAATTTCAGAGGTCAGAGATTGACATTCTAATGAATTTGCCCAGGATCAAGCATTAATTAATAATGTTAATGAAGATTTGAACTCAGACCTTTCAGACTTCCAAGATGGGTCCACAGGGATATCTAGGTGTTTTGTTCTACATCTTCCCCTCAAAGTAAATTCCAAGTGGACTTTTTTTTATTTCTGGAAACCAGAGGCTCATAGACTGGAGAGTCATTAAATATAAATAAATCCAGCAGAAGAAATGAACTGAGATAAAAACAGAGGCTACAGTGGATAAGGGTTTTCTACAGATTTAGAAAGTTTGTCTCCACTTGATCAGGAATTGAAACTCGACCAACTTCAAGTATAATGGCCAAACCAGCTAGGACACCTAACTGATCTGCTCTACTTTTCTCAGGGGTTTTCTCTCTCTTTAGAACTTTTCATCTCCCTTTGCATTTGAACACCCCAAAATGGTCTCTTCCAACATTGCTTTGCTCTTTATTAAATGGTTTCCTTTCTTTCTGTTCTGCTTTGCTCTGTCTCTCATCTTTTTTATGTTTTATTTCTGGCACTTGGGTTAAGACACACAGCTAGGCAATTATTAAGTGTCTGAGGAAAGATTTGAACTCAGGTCCTCCTGACTTCCAGGTAGATGGTCAATCCACAATGCCACCTAGCTTCTTTTCTGGGTCTCAACTTTGTATCTGATTCTTTCTCTCTCTGAACCTCTCTGATATTAGCCCTCCCTCACCTGCAGCCACTTATTTCTTTCTCATTTTCCTCCATAATGGGCTCTTTCATCACTCTCTTGATCATTATCATGTGGTTTTTCTCTTTTATGTTCTATCTTTCTTCTATTTCTTATTGTATTGCTCTGATTTTCTCTTCTTATCTCATTGACACTATCTGTTGTTCTTGCTTTATATCTCTCTCTGACTCTCGCTCTCTTCTCTAACTCTCTCTCCTTTTCTCTATCATCCCATCAAATGTCTTTTATCTTTTTTCCTAAGTAACAACCATAATTAAGAGGTCTTTCCTTTATTCTCTTTGATGGCTGTGTTCATACATTTAGAGATGAAACTAACCCTAGAAGCCACTGAGTCCAGAAAATATTAAAGTAAGAGAAAAGCTTAGAGGCTCTAACAGAATTACTCAGTGTAAAATATTCAGAATAATTACTAGGATTTCAACTCAAGTGGTTCGGACATTCAAGAAGTGTACACTAGAAGACCTAGCTGCTTTCCTCTACATGTTCCTCTCACTGTACACACTTCTTTTTCCTTTGGATGCATCGTTCTCTTGCTCAATGCCTGATTGCCTCTAACTCTCTCTCTATAAATTCATTAGAAGCTTAATCCCAAGTAGCCAACCATTTCTCTCTCTGGAATTCCTAACATTGAACTTCACCACTGTTAGATACCACCAAGTTGAGCTAGATGATTTCAATAAAAAAAAGTCAATAATGGCAGGTGAAAAGAGAATTCATCAAAATATACATGTTTTGTCAGAAGTCCATGTAGGATTTTAAATCAAGTAATCAATTCCAAACTCTAAGACTCTAATAGGACACCTTGCTGGTTTACTCTACAAGTGATAGATTTCTCTCCCATTAAAATCCCTCCCTCACTTGTAATCTCTTCTTTCTTCCTCATTTTCCTGCATAATGAGCACCTCCATCACTCTATTATTCCGTAATATGTGGTTGTCTTCCCTCTCTCGCTCTTCTCCTCCTCTTCATCATCATCTTCTTCCTCCTCTTCCTCCTCCTCCTTTCTGTCTTGTCTTCAAAACCTTTTTCTCCTTATTCTATTTTTCACCCATAATAAGTGGTCTTTTTTCTTTTTTTCATGACAATTATGGTCCATTTAGAGGTGAATTTAATCCTAGGGACCACTGAGTTCAATTCTATTATAGTTTATCAGAACAGAGAAGCTAAGGCATTCTGGATTTCTGAACCCCAAATAATCAGAATATTAACAAGGATTTGGACTCAGGTCATTGTGACTCTCTGGAAGAATCTTCTAGAGGACCTGGATATTTTCCTCTAAATATTCCTCCCATTGCACAATCATTGATTTCCAGTGGAGCCTTTCCTCTGTCTCCTCATCCCTAGTGACTGATTCGCTATAACTTACTAACAGTGTTGAATCCCAGAGAGCAGCCTTTTCTCTTTCTGGAATCCAGAGGGATTATCAATAGGCCCCATCAAATCCCACTCAATGAATTTGCTGAGGAGGAAAAAGAAGCAGACAACGTTTAAGTTATTTCACCAGAGTAAGAAAAGTTCTTTGTCAGAAAACTGTGTAGGGATTTAAATTCAGTGATTCCACTCTAAGGAGAGTGCTCTAACCACTAGAACACTGCCTTCTACAGTTACCAAGTGGTTCTTTTTCCTTAGGTACCTCACTCTCACCTGGGCTCTCTTAATTCATTGTCCTACATAATTGTCTCTGATGCTCATTATCACGTGGCTCTTTCTCTCTCTCTCTCTCTCTCTCTCTCTCTCTCTCTCTCTCTCTCTGTCTCTGTCTCTGTGTCTTTCTTCTTTTTCCAAATTCTTAGATTTTTAATGTTATCTCACTCACCTGATCCCCTTTTATTTATATATATATATCACTGTCTTTAGTCCTGTCTGATTTGTCTCTCTCTCTCTAACTTCATTGCTTGCTCCCATCTCAAAATATTTTATTTTCCCTTACTCTCCTTCTCACCCAATCATGATTAATCTTTTGCTTTTCTTCCCATCACTAATAAGGTAATAGGTTTAGAGCTGCGAAGAACCATTGAGTCCAACTTTTTTATATGATATCATAGGAAACAGGTTGACACACTCTATGTGAGTTCCCCAAGTTTAAACATTTATTGAGAATGTGAAGTAGGATCTGAATTTAGCTCATCTTGCCTTCAAAGAATAGTCTCCTCAGAAACATTCCTCTCTGTTTACAACTTTTGCTTTATCTCTCTTTGCTACTTAGAAGCTTTGGAACTGATTTTCAAAATGACCCCAAAATAACTAGTGTCTTCATTTTGCTTATCACTGATATTATCAGGCATTTAGAGGTGGAATGAACCCTTAGGGCTACTGAGTCCAACTTTATCATTTAAAGACCCAAGCAGCTTAAACAATTCAGTGGGCTCTTCCAAACTTACAAAGGTAGAAAGAATGTTTTGAAGCAGAATTTGACATCAGGGCCCTTGACTGTTCAGGACAGTGTTCTATACTCTAATGACCTGACAGTCATTTCACACATTTTCCCCAACCCTCATTGCTAGGGGTCCCTTTTCTCTTTTCTTCTTCACAGCTAGCTTCCCCCCAACTCTCTGGATCTCACACATATTTCCAGGGGGATTTCTTTTTTTCTTTTTCTGTCTTCTACTGGGTCATCTAATAGCATGGTTTGTAAGGGTGTGCATCAGAATGAGAATTCAAATAGTCTGGACTCCAAGGAAGTGCCCTCTACCCTATGAAACCTGAGAAGTTAGACTAGAACAATACTGGCTGAAAGCCAGGGAAAACGCATTAGTTGAGAGATGCCCACATATTCAAGATACAGCAAGGAGGAGAATTTCACTGCATCCCAGAATTAATGGGGGAACTGTAGTAGTATAATCCTTAATAAGACTGGAAATGCAGAAAGGGCAAGTTGTAAAGTGATTTGACCTCCAAAGAGAATATTTTCAGCTGATGTTGAAGGTCCTAGGGAGGCACTGAAATGTATTGGGGATGGGGGTGACAAGATAGGACCTGCATTTTAGGAAAAACCATCTACTTGCCCAATGGAGGGTGAATTAGAGTAGGAGACTTAAAGAAGGCAGAAATCCTATTTTCACAGCCCAGGTGTTGGGTAATGAACCCTGGACAAGAGTGGGGGCAATAGCAGGTTTATTGAAGAGATGTCAGGAAGGTCCAATTCTCTCCTTTTTGGCTGGAACTAATGAATACTTAGCAAGACTTGAACTGGTGGCTGAAATTACCCATCAGAAGCTAAATCTTTCCAAACAGAACAGATGACAAATGTTTATATTGCAAATAGTGGCCTCAGAATATCCTGGAGAATTCAAAATTGAATTGTACTAGATGTGGAATATTGTTATGAATGGATCAGCATCATAAATACATAGTCCAGGGTGATTAAAATGGCTTTTACTACAGTATCTTTGCAAAGATGGACTACCTCTCTTAAGGAAAGGGGTGCCATTTCATGGCAATGCTGGGACTTATATGGAGCTTGAAAGGCTTGTTCCTCCTCCTTAAGGACTATCATTGGTCAGGGTAACATTCTATTTGATATATTCACCCTCATACCTTTCCCACCTCCCTGCTCATTATACTAATTTTCAAGTGAATTCTAGTTCAGTACCAATGAGCACAGGGGAGTGAACAGAAACCTCCTTGAGCGTGCTCAAAGGAGGACAGAGAAACTAGTTTAACTCAGAACTAGATGGGGCAGATGTAATCTAATTTCAGGTTTTGATCAGGATGGGACAAAGTCTTTTGTCTTATAAGCACATACCTGCCCATGGGCACAAATACAGACAGACCCCCATCTTTGTCATGTAAACTAGCAATCTCCCTTCACATTCTTGTGGAAAGTAGACACCCCCACATTCCTCACACTGTCATGGAAGAAATTTATTGTCCCCATCTCCTAGTCATAAGATCGATGCATAAAAATTCAGAAACGCTGTTTTTAATAGCTTACCAAGTGATCCTAATCTCTAAGCTGTATGGATGAAAAGCTTTCAACATATAGACACCTAGGGTAAAACCTGACAACCACATGGACACAGCATGAGGAACATGAGATCCCCACAGTCCCTTCTCCTAGAGTTGTCCTAAAGATATATTCATGGGGTCTGCAGCAGATGAGCGAACACTGCCATACTTTTACTGAGTTACAACAAACAGTAATTCTGTGCATTTATATAAAGTACATTAAAAAGATGAGTCATCAGCACAATATATATGTAAACTCTGCCAAAAATAATAAGCAAATAATAATTCTAATAATAATAATCACTTTATAGTGTGTTATGGCTTGAAAAACAATTTGCAAACCCTACAATGACTCTGTAATTTTCTTAGCATAGGTATTATCACTCCCATTTTATAGATATGAAAAATTGATGTTTAGTGAGTTGAAATGACTTGCCTTAGGTCCCACTTTAAGTAAGCAGAACTGCAGTCTAAGTCTTGTGACTCAAATTCCAGCTGTGTCTCCATTGTGCCAGTTCACTAGAGGCAGGGCAGCTCGTGTTTGGAGAGAATAAAGTCACAAATCTGAAATAGTTTGAGAAAGAAATTTATGAAGTCACTTTGTAGAAAAGACTGAACCATAAGGGAGGGTGAAGTTCCCTCTTAGGTTTACTTTCTATAGGATTTAGACAGGGCACTCCACACATAAACACCTCTCCTCCATCTGTGTCTCCACCTGCCTAGAGAAAGGAGACTGAGACCTGGCCCTCCCCCGGACCAGCCGCCTCCTCCTCTGCTCTGGGGGCTGTGGGTTGCCCAAGTGGTGTTCAAAGGCTCGTGATCCACAGATGCTGCTGCAGCTTCTGTGCTCTTCCATCTGGAGAGCTCCCCCTCCCCTCCCTGGGCCTCCCTCTCCCAGTTTCCACAAAGGGGCCCCCCTCCCCCACCCCAAGCTGAGCTGGACTACTGTCCCCCACCCCCAGACACAGCCGACTGCCCTGAGAACCCTGGGCTTCTGGTTAGGCCCGGGCCTCCTTCTCTTGTCAGGATGGATGATGGGGACTGAGAGAAAGTATTGAGGGAAGGTCCCCGCTGTTGTGAGCCTCAGGTAGCAGAGCCCCCCTCCTCTCTCCCTGCTCTGCTCAGAGAAGAGACAAGTCCCACCCTTCAGTGATGTGACTTTACTAGCCCCCTATATTGAGAGGAAACTTCTTTTTCTCTGCCAGAGGATGTGAGGTAGTGGGGAGAAGGTGGAGATCTGGGCCCCCTCACAACTTGCCTTGCTCTCCCTCAACAGAGCTCCCCTTCCTTACCCCCATTTCCCTCCATCTTCCAGACTGACCATCTCTGAGGGTCCTACAAATGCCCAAAGGGCTGTGAGGGAGGTTAAGTATCTCTTTCTCTGGTCCCACTTCAGTCGGCCCTTTATCCTCTTTATTTTCCTTTTCTCCCCCCCTCCAAGATTTTCGTGAAGTCTCACCACCACCACCCCTAAATTGGTTTTTCTGAGTCCTCAGGAGGATGTCTGTAAGGGCGGGTGGCAGATGTTCATATTTTTGATTTTGTATGTCTTGTGTAAATATGTCCGATCATTCCTAAGTGTGAGTGTGTGGGGGGATGTATCTGTGTATGTGTTGGGTTGAACCTGGGTGTGACTGGCCCTCTGGGGCTGAGCCTGCCTGGGACTTCCTGTCAGTCAAGGCCTTTGTCTGGGGTTCTGGGACTTGGGGGATGAGGAGTTGGGGTGGGGTGGTGTTGGTGGAGACAAGCAGGGACCAGTGTTTGGGGACACTCCCTCCCTCCCCTCCTCACATGGATGTTTACATCCTCCCTTTCTCCATCCTTGGTTTTGTCTTTTTGTCTTAGGACTGAGGAGAGAGAAGGCAGTTGTAGGAACTTTGCTCCTCTCATTGTTCTTATCATCTCTTTTATTTGGGGGGGGCAGATTTCAGTGAACTTTACTGTGGGTCAGAAAGAGGGGACTATACCTGAATCTGCAGATCTCTGTTATTCCCTTTTTTCAAATTAAATTTATTTATTTATTTTGAATTTTACAATTTTCCCCTAATCCCGCTTCCCTCCCCCCACCTCCCATAGAAGCTAGTTTGTTAGTCTTTACATTTTTTCCATGGTATACATTGATCTCAGTTCAATATGATGAGAGAGAAATCATATCCTTAAGGAAAATAAAATAAAGTATAAGAGATAGCAAAATACATAATTGGGTAAGGTAGCTTTATTTTTTAATTAAAGGTAATAGTCTGGTCTTTGTTCAAACACCACAATTCTTTCTCTGGTTACAAATGGTATTCTCCATCACAGATACCCCTAAATTGTGCCTGATAATTGCACTGATGGAATGAGCAAGTTCATTAAGTTTAGATATCTCTTATTTTCTTTTTTTTTATTCAAGAAAGATTTTATTTATTTTGGGTTTTACAATTTTCCCCCTAATCTTGCTTCCCTCTCTCCAACACCAAGAAGGCAGTCTTAGTCTTTACGTTGTTTCCATCTGATACAGTGATTTCAGTTGAAAATGATGAGAGAGAGATCACATCCTTAAGGAAAATAAAATAAAGTATAAGAGATAGCAAAATTACATAAAAAGATTATGGTTTTATCCCCTAAATTAAAAGTAATAGTCTTTGGTCTTTGTTTAAACTCCACAATTCTTTCTCTGGATACAGATGGTTTTCTCCACTGAAGATAGGCCCAAATTGTCCCTGATTGTTGCACTGAAGGAATGAGCAAGTTCATCAAGGTTGATCATCATTCCCATGTTGCTATTGGGGTGTACGGTGTTTTCTTGGTTCTGCTGATTTCGCTCAGCATCAGTTCATGCAAATCCTTCCAGGCTTGCCTGAATCCCCATCCCTCCTGGTTTCTAATAGAACAGTAATACTGTTGTCCCATGACACACATACACCAAACTTTTGTTAAGCCATTCCCCAATTGAAGGACACTTACTTAATTTCCAATTGTTTGCCACCAGAAACAGGGCTGCTATGAGTATTTTTGTACAAGTGATGCTTTTACCCTTTTCATGATCTCTTCAGGGTATAGACCCAGTAGTGGCATTGCTGGATCAAAGGGTATGCACATTGTTCTTGGCCTTTGGGCCCAATTCCAAACTGCTCTCCAGGAAGGTTGGATGACTTCACAGCTCCACCAGCAATGTATTAGTGTCCCAGATTTCCCACATCCCTTTCAACAACAATCATTGTCCTTTCAGGGTCCTATTGGCTAGTCTAGATCTCTATTATTTTCAGCCTGAAAGTTCAGGTCTATTTTAATGGACTCTTTCATTTGGAGGGATTTGAAGTATTTTGTTATAGGGCTGTTGATGGCTTGCATTCCTTCCTTTGGAAATTGCCTATTTCTTTGACCTATTGGAGAAAGACACTTAACCTTGTAAAATGGAATCACTTCCTTCTATATCACCCATATGCAATGATCCTTAGAGATATTTAGTGAAAGTTGTGTGTCCTCACATATATGATTCCCATTTTATTTTGATGGCCTTTTTCTCTTTAGGCAAAAATATTTCAACTTTACAGAAGCAGAATTATCCATTTTCTTTTCTCATTTGTACTTCTATCATAACTTCTTCCCCTATCAATGGATGTGCATACTAATTTCCTTCTTCTGCCTTCATTTGGCTATTGACTCTCCTTACACATCTAAAGTAGCTCAGACAGAATATAAAGAGCAATTTTTTTCTGTATTGACAAGAAACACTGAGTGTCTTCGATTCCCATATGGCTTTTTTGTTTTGTTTTGTTTTTCAGACTAGGTAAAAGAGGACATTCTTTGCTTCTTTTCTTTCTTATTAGCCTTTATCACTGAATAGGGGTTGGCTCAATAAAACTGAGACATATTTAACACTTTACCTTAAAAGGCGAAGATCTTCTACTACATCCATGTCCATCCCCAGTCATTTTGATTTCTATCTGGCCACTGGATCCAGAGGGCTCTAGAGTAGAACATGAGCCTGGTGGCTGCACAGCCCTTTCTTACTTAAATCCATTTCACTTGCACTCATAGTATCAACTCCCTTATGTCATCATACAATTGAGCAACAAATGTAACTTAATTTGCTAAATGCTGTGAGATATTGATATCCTATCAACTATCTGGAAAACCACTGTTTTATCTTCTCTCTTTGTTTCTATATCAAATTCTACATTTTAACTTTGTTCAACCCTCTCCAGATGCTGTCTTTGGAGTTATTAAATGTGATTTTGTTTTAATTTGTTTGCTTCTGTATACTATACACCTAATATTATCCATTGTTCTGCCTTTTATTGTTTAATCGGCTGCAACTGTTTTCTGCGTAGCTAAGTGTCCCCCCCTGGACTTCAAATTTCTTTGCCCAAATGGAGTCACTCAAGAAATGTGAGAAAGGACTAAACAAAAGTTGTTATCACAGTCATTGATTTGTAGTACAAATTTTTGGTCTACCATTGATAATCACTAACCAACACCCATTGTCCCCCTCTTTCTCCTGCTCTATTACTACATTCAAGATTGTTGGCTCCTTTTAAAATATTTATATTGATGTTTTCTGTTTCTTACATCACCACTGTATCCCTTCTGTCTCTTCCTCTCTGCCTTCTTAAGAATCATGCAGTATAATAAATAGTATTTTCTTTTAGGGAGGAATAGATGCATTTGGAAAAGGATGTTATTGTATAGTCCCTGTGGTCCTCTCACCTCTTAGACAAGGTATGGCAATGTAGTCTTCCTGTGTTTCCTTTTCTGGTCCATTTGGTTTTTCACATTTTGCTTTGAATTTTTTTTTCCTTGCCATTCCTGTAGTTACCATGGACACATACAGTGTTCTTGGCTTTGCTATTTCACTTTAAATCAGTTCACAAAGATGTTTCCTTACTTTTCTCTATTTTTCATGCCCATCATTTCTTTCTTTCTTTTTTTTGGTAACATTTATTTATTATTGTTTATTTTTAAATGTTTTCTCTAAATGGCACAGAATGCAAATTTACTTTCAGTAAAACTCTTGTAGTTTCCTTTCAGGAAATCCTGGAAGATATTTGTTTTACCCATTTAACTTAGCTCACCATTGCTTGACAATATTTAGTAATACTATTATAACCCAGAAAGGGAAACCCACACTTGCAGATAGCTGGATCTGCCTTATAGCCCCAGGGCAGAGGGCAGTGCTGTGTCATCTACATATCAAAATAAGGGCTAGAGAGCTTAAGACCTTGGAGGAATTAAGGTCCCAGTGGGGTGTCCCCCCAAAAAACAACCCCAAAGCATTGGGAGTGCTGTAAATTAACCTTGGCCTGAGGAAATGAGCAAACAACAGAAAAAGAAGAATCTGACCACAGAGAATCACTTCAGTCCCATGGAAGATCAAAACACTTACTTGGATGATGACAAAATCAAAGCTCCATTATCCAAATCCTCCAAGAGAAATAGAAAATGGGCTCAGCCTGTGGATGAGCTCAAAAAAAGACTTTGAAAAGCAATTAAGGGAGGTGGAGGAAAAATTGGGAGGAGAAACGAGACCAATGCAGAAAAATCATGAAAACCATATCAAAAGGTTGATGAAAGATATACAAAAAAATACTAAGAAAATAATATGTTAACAACCAGTTTGGGTCTAATGGAAAAAGCAAAACAAAAGGCAAAAGAGGAGAAGAATGCCTTAAAAAGCAGAATTGGCCAGCTGGAAAAGGAGATAACAAAGTCCTCTGTAGAAATTAACTCCTTCAAATTAAAAATGGAACTAAAGGAAGCTGATGACTTTGCAAGAAAGCAGGAAGAAATAAAACTCTTCCAAAAAAGCCAAAAATTAGAAGAAAATGAGAAATAACTTATTGGGAAAAAAACTGACCTTGAAAACAGATACAGAAGAAAACATCTGAAAATTATTTGACTATCTGAAAGGCACGACCAGGAGAAGAGCCTAGACTTCATTTTTCAGCAAATAATACAGCAAAATTGCCCTGAGATCCTAGAAGTTAAGGGTAACATAGAAATCGAGAGAATTCACCAGTCACCCCCTGAAAGGGATCCCAAAAGAAAAACTTCCACGAATATTATAGCCAAATTCCCAAACTCCCAGATCAAAGATAAAATTCTAAAAGCTGCCAGAAACAGACAATTCAACTACCAAGGCTCCATACTCAGGATTACACAGGATTTGGCAGCAACTACATTAAGGACTCATAGGGATTGGAATATGATATTCTGGAAGGTAAACGATCTTGGTTTACAAATGAGAAACAACTACCCAAAAAAAGTGAACATCCTCTTTCAGGGGAAAAGATGGATTTTCAATGAAATGGGACCTTCAAACTTTCCTAACAAGATGACCAGAGTTGAACAGAAAGGTTGATCTCCAAGTATTGGATGCTGGTCAACCATAGAGGGAGTGGAAGAGAGGAACTAACTATGAGGAACTTGATGATGTTGAACTGTTTGCATTCCTGCATGGGAAGAAGATATTAATAACTCATACAAACTTTCTCATTTATAGGAGTTGTTAGAAGAAGCATATATAGACAGGACATAGGAAGGAACGATATATAATAGTATGATGCGGTAAAGGGATGGAGTCAATGAGTGATGGGGGAAAGTACTGGGAGGAAGGAAAAGGAGATGAATAAGAAAATGAGAGATTTCACATAAGAGTCAAAATTTTTTTTTCAATGGAGGGAGGGGGAAAAGCAAGGGGGAATGGGTGAGCCTGCATTCTCATCAGAAATGGATCAGGGAGGAAATGACATACACACTTAATAGAGTGAGGAAATCTGCCTTACCCTGCAGAAGGATGGGAGGAAAGGGACGGGATGAGGGGGAATGGGGGGAGGGAAGGGGGGGAATAGGTGATAGAAGAGAGGGAAGATCGAGGGAGAGGGTACTCAGATGAAACACACTTTTGGACAGGGCCAGCATGAAAGGAGAGAGAGAATAGAATAAATGGGAGTGGTGGAAATAGAGTGGAGGTACAGATAGTAATAGTAATGGAGGGAAAAATATTGAAGCAACTTCTCTGGTGAACTTAGGATAAAGAAAACAACTCACCCCAGAGTTAGAACCATTGAAATCTGAACACTGAATGAAGTACATTTTTTTCCCTCTCTCTCTGTTCTTGAGGTTTCCCATCTTCTTGGGGGGGGTTATGTTTATTCTTATGTTTACTCTTATAACATTCAATTTATATCACTATATGGCATGGAAATAATGTAGAGACTGTCAGACAGCCTGGGGGGAGGAGGGAAGGGGGGGGGCAAAAATTGTATAAGTCAGAGCCTTGCACAAAATGATGGGTACATGTTACTATTTCATATAAGTGGAAAACAAATAAAACGTTTGTTAAAAAAAATGCTCTTTCTCTTAACCCAAAACAAATATGGAGGACAACAATGATGTCCACTAAATTTCTGACTCATCTCATGATAATGATTTTACATATCATGTCCTTTAAAATGAATTTGGAAAAAATAAATTATAATGATGATAAAAATCTACAAAGAATGAATCCTGGCATTTTTAGATTGCTCAGTTTTAAACAGAAGATAACTAGAAATTATTTTTAGTATCACCATTAAATAAATGTCCATGACTGAAGATGTTTATCTCACCAAAGAACATTTTAAAACACTATATGTTTGTCCTTAATTTTTGAAGGAGACCATGACATCAGGGAGGTAATGCCAGGAGAAGCATGTGAATTGGATTTCAGTTTGGGAAATGGGTGCTATGCTAAGTCACTAGCCTCACTTTCTCCTCCAGAGCTGTCTGGGTCCAGTGGCCAGATGTGAATCAGGAAGACTGGAGAAGGCCCTGGATGCAAGGCAATGGGGATAAGTGACTTGTCCCAGGTTACACAGCTAGTAAGTGGCAAGTGCCTGAGGCAGGATTAGAACTCCCATGCTCCTGAATCCAAGGTCTGTGCTCTATCCACTGTACCACATTGCTGCCCCAGTGATACTGTAACTTATGAATGCATATATAATTCTAATGGTATATACAATCCATATAATGACAATAAGGATGATGTTGACAATCTACCTGTACACATGCAACAGAAATTATAATCCAATCCACTTCTACAAATAAAATCTGTCAGGGTTGGCCTGTTTTTTGAGATCACTAAGCATACTCACATTCATGCTAACTGACTTTTAGGAATAGGTTGTCTTTTATGAAAACTTATGTAAACTGTCCCATAGTATCAGAGAACTTTATTCTAGTACCTGCAAGGAAGCTTATCCAACTGGTCAAGGAAGTTGCCATATACATTCTTGCTACAATAGGCACAAATGATTAAATGTGAATCAGAAAGCAAAATGAACCAGGTTCATTGTAAAATTCAGAATAGGTTTTCTTTAAGTCTGGCTTCAGGTTATGATTTTTTTAGTGTTATGATTATTAAAAAGAAAACCTGTGGAGAACACAATAAAGTTAAGAGGAAATCACAGAAAACTTGAAATGGGCATCAATGAATCTCATCGGTTTTTCAGAACTTTAAATTATTTTAATGAAAATGATAAATTATCAAATAAAAAATCCAGGAAACACTTCTAATTTTTGGCTTAAAAACTGTATTAAATATTCCCATGCCAGGGACTATAATTTTAAACTTAATGTATAGACACTGCTGCCCTCCATCCAGTTGTCAATAGGAAAGTAAAACAACAAAAACGTATATACAAATAAAAAGAAAAATGTGACTAGTTGAGGTATTAAAACTGATTTGTTTGCCTGTACATTGTGAACACTCTGCCTTAAGAGCAAACACAGAGAATGTAGCTAAGAGACAGACCCTGAGGGGTCTAGGTGGCCCATTGGATAGAGCACTGGCCCTGGACTCAGGAGTACCTGAATTCAAATCTGAGCTCAGACACTGAATAATTGCCTAGCTGTGTGGCCTTGGGGCAAGCCATTTAACTCCATTTGCCTTGGAATAACCTAAAAGAGAGAGAGAGAGAGAGAGAGAGAGAGAGAGAGAGAGAGACAGAGAACACCTGATAGATTCCTCTGAATATCCCATGCTGTCTGTACCCATTCTTCAATGCCTTCAACATTGGGAGGCACTTTTAAGAATCTTGAAGAACAGTTCTGAACTGCATTTAAAGAGAAGTTAGATCAAGTGGATAACCTACTATTGTTTCAGCCACAGGAATACAAGTAAGTTTGTCTGCAATTTCAGAACTCAGACATTTGGGCTGCCTGATGAATACCTTTGAAGCAAGGTAGGAGCATGGGAGAGGCCAACAGGCTTTAAGGTACCAAAAGTAAAAGATGAAATTCCTGCATAGGGAGCAATTCTTATAATAGTAGCCATCGGTCCTCTGAAAAATCCTTCTGAATGTATGAAGAGCTCCTATATATGTCTGTCCTCCTTTCCCCCTGTAAAACCAGGTAAACTCTAAGTCAGCTCTGTAGGTACATGTGACTGCTGTCATCATAGCTTCCATGGAAGCAGTCACTAGCAGGTGTCTAAATCCAGAAAGCTCTAGTTTTGTGATAATTAACTTTTTCTAATGGACAAAGGACATAAACTCAATTGCATTATATGGAAAGATTCTAATCACCTTTGCTCCATTTTCTTTATATAGACCAAGACAGCCTTTGTTTCTGGGGACAGCACACAAAGTAGAAAACAATTCTAAATGTTTGCAATGGTGACTGACTATGTGCCTATAATTATATGGTCTCTTGATCCAAAGGTGGGATGGTGGTTTTGACACAATATCTTGCCCTTCATCCTACCTCAAAGAAGTCCAGCCAGTAGACATCCCTCTGAGCTGATTACATCTCTGGTAGACTGGAGCTCCCACTTCCTGCTCCGCTAGTCCTAGGGCTGCCAGTGCCATCATCTTTGCCTTGGGGCTGCCTGGGCTAGGGTCAGGATATAATCAGAGCCCTGGGACCTCCAAGTGTTCAGCTCATGATAGAAAATATCCAGTTCAGTCTGGCAATGCCCTACATGTCTGTCCCATGCCCCAGTAGCTGAGATTCCAGTAGTCCTGAAGGGTGGTGCCCACGCACATCATTTCCTACAGCATGGTGACACTCCTCGGTGACATTCATGTTCCTTGCCTTGCTTACCCATTGCCTGGTGGATGAGCGACTACTTGTTTTCCCAGTGCACAACTCACCCCAAAGTGCAGCTACAAAGGTTTGGTGTATATATGGAAATTTCTTTAATTTTTTGATGACTTCCTTGGGGTGTAATGGAGTCATTTTTCTAAGTACTTGTTACTTTCTGTGTATAAATCCTAATGAATTTGCAAAATGAACATATCATGTCATGCTACTGAAAATGTTTTAGTGTGTCTATATTCTCACATTTTATTTACATGTGCAAACCATATTTGTATAATAAGAGAAATATGAAAGGCCTCCATCCTAAGCTGTTTTTATTCAAATAGTTATTTTGGTAGGATTCACTTTCAAATCTGATGCTTTGGATTTTTTCTCAGGAAACTCATTTTTTCCTTCATCAATTTCTTTTTCGGGGGACAGAATTATTGGAATCTTCTATGTTATATTCTGTTAAGTTAGAGGGTTTACATTTTGGTAAGTATTCATCTGTTTCACATAAAAGGTCAATTTTGCTGGCATCTACTCGAGTCAAATGACTCCTATATGTTCCTTTAATTTCATCTTCATTGGCTATGCATTTATCCTTTCATTTTTCAGACCAATCATTAGATTTTTTTTCTTGTTTTAATCAAATTAAACAATGTTTAATCTATTTTGCTTATATTTTCAAAACTCAATACTTATTTTTTACATTTCTGTAATCTTATCATTGACTTCAGGACTTCCATTTTTATGTGTAAATGGATATTTTCACTTGTTTTTGTTTTCTACTTTTTAAAAATTTCTTGCCCAGGTCCTTGTTTCTTTTTTCTCTGTGTTTTTGAAATATAAGCAATTAGAGATAGAAAGTTCCCCTAAGATTTAATGAAAAAAAGTGCAAAAGAAGGGGGCTTAGCCCTAAATGTTTTAAAATTATATTATAAAGCATCAGTCATCAAAACTCTCTTGTATTTGCTAAGAAATAGTTGTGGACCAGTGGAATAGACTAGGTGCAATAGCCAGAAACGAGTATAGTAATCTGCTGCTTGATAACCCCAAAGAGTCCAGCTATTGGGATAAAAACTCTCTCTTTGATAAAAACTACTGGGAAAATTGGAAGTTATTTTGGAAGAAACTTCGATTAGAGCAACACCTCACACCCTTTACCAAGATAAGATCCAAACAGATATAGGATTTAGACATAAAAAACAATACTATAAGCAAATTAGAAAATCAAGGAGTAGTTTACCTGTCAGATCTATGAAAAGGGGAGCGGTTTATAACTAAGGAAGAGATGGAGAACATCACCAAAAACAAACTAGATGATTTTGATTATATTAAATTAAAAAGCTTTTGCACAGATAAAACCACTGAATCCAAGATCAAAAGAAAGGTGCTAAACTGGGAAACAATTTTTGCAACTAGTATTTATTTAAAAGGACTCATTTCTAAAATAAACAGAGAACTGAATAATACTTTAAAAAAAAAAGAAAGCCATTCCCCAATAGAAAATATTCAAAGCATATGCAAAAGCAATTGACAGATGAGAGATCAAAGCAATCCATAGTTATATGAAAAAATTGCTCTAAATCCTTAATTATTGGAGGAATGCAAATTAAAGTTTCTCTGAGGTACCACCTCACACCTCTCAGACTGGTCAATATGACCAGAAAGGATAATGATCATTGTTGGAAGGGTTGTGGGAAATCTGGGACAATATTACACTGATGGTGGAGCTGTGAATTCATCCAACCTTTCTAGAGAGGAATTTGCAATTACATGCAAAGGGCAATAAAAATGTGCATACCCTTTGACCCAGCAATACCACTACTGGGCCTATACCCTGAAGAGATCATGAAAAAGGATAAAAAGATCACTTGTACAAAAGTATTCATAGCAGCCCTGTTTGTGGTGGCAAAGAATTGGAAATCAAGTAAATGTCCTTCAGTTGGGGAATGGCTTAGCAAACTGTGGAATATATATTTTGTTTTGATTTCTCATCAGATAAATAATTGTTTCAATGATAAACTTACCCTTTGACGAAACTGCATGTGTTTTTAGTCACAGTCACAAGTTATTATCCCAGCCTTTAGTAACTAGTCTGGAGCTCTTTTTTAAAGAAAGATTTTGGGATCAGACATCACAGCTAGCTTCCTTTGCACGAGGGGGTGGGCCCCAGGGTCAGTGACTGAGGGGATTAGGTTCCCATCAAGATCACCTGTTCAGTTCTATATTTTCATTCTTTCCATCCTCAAAGTTTTCGACTCCATTTAAAGAAATTACCAGCCAAAGCCTAGCCCCACTGTAAGACCATGATTTACTAAACAGGTTCCCAGCAAGGCCAACTACTAGGTAGCATGATGTTTTTCCTCAAAATCCTTCCTTTTCTCTTTTGAGGGAATCCATTTCTTTTAAAAATGCAAGTTTTCCTTTTACTTTTTTTGATAAACAAGTTCATATTCCCTCATACATAATTCTCTTTTCTCCTTTCTGCAATGACAAAAAGAAAAAGTAGAAGTGTAATAAAAAAAAAATATGACTATGTAGTCAAGGCATGCAAATTTCCCTATTGACCAAATTCGAAATATGTCTCATTATGCACACTGAGTCAATCCTATCACCAGTTTGTCTGGAAGTGTATAATTTGCATCCTCAGGAATCCTCTGGAATCTTATTTAGGCATTACACTGATCAGAGTTCATAAGTGTCTCAACATTGTTTGTCACTATAACATTCTACATATTTGCATAAATTGTTCTCTGCTTCAACTCCCTTCACACAGCATCATTCTCAGGTTTCTTTGACTCTGCCCGCTTTGTTATTCTTTTGGATAAAATAGTATTTTTAAATAATATTTGATTTATACCAATTACATGTAAAGACATTTCAAAATGTTAAAAATATTGACTTCCTGGAGAAGCTAGGTGGCGCAGTGGATAGACCACCGGCCCTGGAGTCAGGAGTACCTGAGTTCAAATCCAGCCTCAGACACTTAATGATTACCTAGCTGTGTGGCCTTCGGCAAGCCACTTAACTCCATTTGCCTTGCAAAAGACCTAAAAACAAACTGACTTCCAAATTTTCTCCCTCTCTGCCTCTTTTAACCTTTCCCTAAGATAGTAAGCAACTTGATAAAAGTTATATGTGTACAATTATGCAAAATGTATTTCCATATTAGTCATGTTGTGAAAGAAGAAACAGATAACAAGGAAACAAAAGACACATACCTTATAAAATGAAAATAGTATGTTTCTACCTGTATCAGACTCCATCAGTTCTTTCTCTGCATGTGATTAGCATTTGCCCTCACAAGTCCTTTAAAATTGTCTTTACTTGCTAAAAGGTAAGTCATGCCTAGCTGATCATTCTACAATATTGCTATAACTGTTTTCCATATTTTCTTGACTCTTCTTTACATTGCACCAGGTCATGTCAATCTGTTTTTGTTCCAATTTATTTTATTATTTCAACTACATGCAAAGATAGTTCTCAACATTCATTTTCTTATAAAGATTTTCAATTCCACATTTTCCCTTTTCCTCCCCCTCCCCTTGACAGTGAGTAATCTGATATAAGTTATACATGTGTAACTGTGTTAAACACTATTTCCATATTAATCATGTTGTGGAAGAAGAATCAGAAAAATAGGTAAGGTAAAGCCATGAGAGGACAGCAAAACAAAACAAAACAAAAAACCAATCATACTGCATACACTCAATTTTTAGAATGAAAATACTTATGCTTTGGTTTGCATTCAAACTGCACAGTTCTTTCTCTGGATGCGGATGGTCCTTTTCAGCTTAGTCAGTGGACATGTAACATTCATGTCTCATCCAACTCATCAGAATATCATTCTGCTGACATATCATTTTTGCCTATTTTAGATTATGTGTCAAATGTCTTCCAGAGGGATGTTGTATTTGTATAATCACTTTAGAATGTCCAGATAATAAATAATATCAAACCCTCCAAAGATAGGGCTCTATAAAAAGGGGGCATCTCATATCTTGAGGAAGATCTGTGGTCTAGTTTATTAGAGAAGACCATGAATCCTTTAATAAAGTGCAATGGGCTCAAAGCTCTTTCCCAATCTTTTTTTTTCTACTATAGGTTGGGCAATTTTAATCCCCACAGCATCCAGTGAAATGTTAGGCTAAGAAAGTGCTAAAAAGATCTTAATACCATATTTCACCATGTATAAGACATCTTAATTTTGTGGGTCAAAATTAGAAAAAAAATATATTACATAAGTTATTGAACGCAACTTTTATTCATCATCAAATTCATACAACTCCTCATCACTGTCAAAACTCCCATCCATGAGCTTGTCCTCATCTGTGCTTGATGACAAATCACTGTCTTAGGAGAGGCTCTGCCCTCTCTCCTGCCTGTACTCTGACCTGGGGTTGATCACAAGTACTCCCTGGGCATGTCTGGTGCATGGGCACATGCACAGTCCATTCCATTTCATGAACCTCAAGCACCAATGGTGTTCTCCTTTGAAATCAGTCCCTTCTTTCTCACCAGCAATTCTTCTTGCCTCCTGCTGAACTATCTTTGTTGTCACAGGAATTCCGGTGGGGCTTTGCTCTTCATTGCCTCTCTTCAGTTCCCTCTCTAATTCATTTGGCTGCCTTTTCTCCCCTGGTCTTCTTCTGTCATGGCATTTTCAGTAGGGTTTCTTCTAGCCATGACCAGTCCTGTATTGTTTTCTCAGTTGGAGAAGGACCAGACTGATGATCAGCAGTATGACATCCATTCACTTTTGCAAACCGGATCCTTTGAACTTGAATTCAGCACTGGATGAAAATCTTTTCGGAGCCATTTCAGAGCAGAACGTGGCAAAGCAGCACCTAATATACCAGTAAAAAATGCAAGACAATGAGTGCAAAGACAACAAGCATGAAAAAGCGGGAAATGAAAGTAACAGAAACTACAACAATGAGCAAAAAAACAAGTGCAGAAAAAGCAGGAAATGAAAGTAAAAATATCTACAACCAGTGTAAAAGACACTCTCAGTTGTTAGACCCCAAATTTTTGGGAAAAGAGTGTGTCTTATACAGGGAGAAATAAACAGCATGTTTCTTTTGTTTGACTTTTTTTTCATGTGGAGCATAAGCACATACACAAAAACCATTTCCAGAGGATCTGACACAAAACTCTCCATGTCCTACCACTTACTTTAAATAGACCCCCCCCACACACACACACATACACTCGCACACTCACACACAAAGAGACAGTATCAAGATGATGGGGTACAAGGAAGCCACATTTCATTCCCAGATCTAGAAAAGTGACCAGAATGAATCCTGATTAGGAAATTCAAGAAGAAAGTCTTGCGTGCATCATTTTCTCACTCAGGTTGTCATAGAGAGAGACAGAGATGTCTCTGGACACTGGGATCAGGGCAAGGCCAGGACCAGCCAGTGTGAGCTTTTCAACTCAAGAAGTTGTATACCAGATACAGCAGAAAAGGGCTGAACATTTGGAAGGGCAGAGGAACAGATACCGACTGGCAGGCTTGTTGCTACATACACAGTTCCAAGGCCCAGATGCAGGGCATCCTGAGCTTGAACCTGGACCAAGAGGGGTCGGTCTGGCGTGATTAAGGGTCATTGACCCTCTGCTGTGCACGGAGCAAGAAGCTAGTTGAGTACCAGGGAGCAGCTGAGACCTCAGGAGTGGTGTGTGTGTGTGGTGGGGCTCTGTTCCAGACTCTAGCCCATGTGAAATCTGCTGAGGAATAAGCCTGGCAGGAATCTCAGTTCAAAGGGGAGTTTACATTCCTGTCACCGAACAAGCATGCAGACTGTGTCTGTGTCCAGGAACAGTCTCCTGGAAATCCACATGGGGAGAGCCCCTGGGAGTGCTGCCCAGACCTAAACCGAGGTCAGTAGGTTGGAGAGCTCAGAATAGGTCAGAAACCAGATTTTATCTTTGATCAGCTCACTTGGGAGCCCTGAAAGCTTGCAGATCCTCCTCCTGAGGAGATGTGCCTGAGATCCCAGAAAAACACAACTCACTGCCCCCAAGAAAGCATAGTAGCATGACTTGCCTCCAGGAGGGTAAGAGCCTGGCCCCATCAGCAAATCCTGAATCAGGTAGAAGCCTGAAAGGAGGAGGAAAACAAAAATGATCTAACCATCCTCAACAGCTGTTACAGGGACAGGAACACTCAAAACAGAAACCTAGAAAAAGAGAGTGACTTTAAAACTGCTCTGTGACAGCATCAAAGAAAAACTCTGCTTAGGCACAAATTCAACTAGGATTTCTTGAAGACATGAAGCAAGAGTTTTGCAAAAGAGTTTTAAATGTTTTTATAAATGGCACAATACCTGTGAAAACGGGAAAGTTGGTGAGAACAAAGGAAGAACAAGTGGTGGGGTGGGGTCTCTTGACTTTTTTGTGTGCAGTTTGGGTATGAACAAAGTCACCTACTGTTGTTTGTCATTGGATTCCCTGTTTATTTGGGGGCTTTCCTGTGCAGACCTCTGGGTTTTGTTCAAGAATTCCTGTGAACCTGGGCCATGTGCCTCCCTTCAGGCAGTCATCTTGGCAGGTAGCCTGTTCTGTTTCATTTGTAAGGTGTCTTTCTAGCTTAGACACTTGGTGTTTTCAGGTCCTCTCCAGCTCTGAAGTTCAGTGATCTAAGATCCCATTCATCTGTGACATTCTATCTACTTAGCATTCTCCTAGGTGTGAGTCTGTGTTCTCAGTGCACTTAGTTCTGACATTCAGCCTCCTGAAGGTGTTCTGGAGGTCCTGAGGTCCCTCCAAAACCATGTTAGAACACTTTGTTCTTAATTTCAGAACACACACGTAGATGGGGGCAGGATACACCAGGTGTGCAGGCATTCTTTATCCAAAGTTCCTCTATGCCCCCCAAATCTATGATTTTCTATGTTCCAGTATTCTGCCGACCTCTAACCTTCTGTCTTCTCAGGCTCCTCCCAGCTCTGACATTCGGTATTGAAAGCTCCATCCAAGTCTGATATTCTAGGAACCAAGGTCACAACCACATGTGACATTCTATGACTCAGCACTCCCATCCTTATTTTCTAGGGATCCTCCAAATGGGTGCTCTGTGTTCTCAGATTACTGTCAGCTCTGATAGTGTGGGTGAGAGTCTATGTTTTCTGGTCCCTATCAGCTCTGACATCCTGAGTTTTCCTTGAATTCACTGTCTCTGGCTTCAGTAGTTAGCATCCTATTTGACTCACAGATGGTGTTTGTTCTATTTTCACAATCTGTGTAAAACTGAAGATAGGTGCTATTTAAATGACAGTATTCCTTTCTCAATCCACAAGTGGCTTCTTCCTCTTCTGTCCAATTCGCCCCCAAAAGAAAGGAAGTTCCTGGACTGTGCCTTCAAGATAGTGGTCATTTCTTGAGTAGTAAAGGCCAGGAGTGATTTGGGTCAGAGCCGGCATTTCTTTTCCCCAGGGTTCACAAACAGGGCCACAGTTTGCATCTCAGGGTGGAAAGTATGTATTGAGAACACAAGTTTGTTTCCTTTAGACACACAGCTAGGCAATAATTGTCTGAGGTCAGATCTGAACTCAGGTCTTCCTGACTCCAAGATTGGTACTCTATCCACTGCACCACCTAACTGTCCATGCACATTGATTTTTTTAAAGGGCCACCAAACTTATAGCCAATGTCAAGCTGCTTTCTTAACTGAAGAACTTCACACTTCCTTCATAAAAGAGTACAGAGTGTGGATAATCATTGTACTTTAAAACGGACCCTCTTTGTCTTTGTTTCTTCTTTTCATTCATCATTTGATCTCAGGATGAAATTAATTGATCGGGGATCTCATTATCAATTTTTGTGACTTTTGTTCACTTGTATCTGACTCTTCATGATCCCATTTGGTATTCTTCTGGGAAAACTACTGCACTGGTCTGTCATATCCTTTTCCAGCTCATTTTACAGATGAGGAAACTCACAGGATTAAATGACTTTCCCAGAGTCACACAATTAGTGTTTGAGGCTGGATTTGAACTCAGGTTTTCCAGAGTCCAGGCCCAGCACTCTATTCATCGCACCACCTAGTGGCTATGGTTAAAATTAGCTTATGGTTGCATTTTGTTTTAACATCTTAGGCACTTCTTTTTCAGAGAGGACAAGTGATATCACTGGTGGTACTGACTTGGGCATGAACTGGATTTAAGTGAGACTGAGTTGCACAATGTCATCAGCCTCCTTCTCCCTTCCAAAGTCATCAAAGTCTAGTGGCTGGACAAAAGTCCTGGGTGATTGCCTGGCATGCAGTGTGAGGCCCTTTGGTGACCCTCAACCTGGTTTAGCCTGTCTGCCAAGACAGACAGTTTTACCAGGGTGTGGCCCACTATGCATTCTACAACTTCTTGGAGACACAGGTGAGAGTCGAGAGCAAGGTGGATGCCAAGGGCAGAGGAACAACCCTGAAAAAGCCTTGGCAAGTTCTCACACCAGAAGTGCAAGTCTTTCTTGAATATCCCAAATACCTCACTTTGAGATAAAACCACATTCATATTCCTTGTGACAAAGAAAAAAGTTCAACAAAATCAACCAAAACAGGGACTATTTCTCAGTCAGTGTTATTATTCTCTCCTTTCCCTGACCTCTCATCAGAAACAAATAACAAATCCAACAAACAAACACAAAGACGGACCCTGCCCTCAAGGAGCTTACACTCTAAGGGGGGAAGACACAAAAAAGGGAGTTGAAAAGTGGAGAACAGTTGATACTATTATGTTATACCATTTGAAAAGGCTAATGATGTCTTGTAAAGAGCATTGGTTTTAGAATTAGATCAGTAGGGATCCAATGCTGACTTTCCTATTAACAAGCTGTGTGGGGACAGCTAGGTGGTGCAGTGCATAGAGCACTGGCCCTGGAGTCAGCAGGACCTGAGTTCAAATCCGGCCTCAGACACTTAATAATTACCTAGCTTTGTGACCTTGGGCAAGTCACTTAATTCCACTGCCTTGCAAAAATTAAAAAACAACAACAAACTATCTGACCTTGAGGTGGTCATTTACACTCTAGGCCTTAGTTTTCTTCTTCTCTTGAAAATGAGGCAATTGGAGAAAATGATATTGGATTGGAATCTTCATCAGTGGAGGGAGTAATGAAATGGGGTTTTCTGGGTTATATATCTTAAGGGGTCAGGAGGGTCTAAAACAAAATAATATAAGCCCTTGAGTAAAAGACCCATCAGTCAGTCAATAAGCATTGATTAAGCCTTTCTTAAGGGCCAACATTGTATAGAAATGCTGAGGGCAGTTATGTGGCAATGGGTGGCATGTTGGGACTGAATGACCTGAGTTCAAATCTAGCCTCAGACACTGGCTATGTGGGTAGCTCAGTTTCCTCATCTGTAAAATGAGTTGGAGAAGGAAATGGGAAAACCACTCCAGAATCTTTCGCCAAGAAAACCCTAAATGGCATCACAGAGAGTCAGACATGACTGAAATAAGTAAACAACAATGACAAAATGATAAAGGAAGAGAAACTTCTTGCCCTCAAGGAGCTTACATTTTAAGAGAGAAAGAACAATTTTAAGAGAAAGTTGAAAGGCAAAGGTTTTTGGCTGAGGCTAACCTTAAGCAGGTTCAGAGAAGAATGACTGGTGTGTCCGAAACTGGAGGAGCCATGCTATCTGAGGGTGAGGGTGGAGGGGTAGAGGGTATTTGTTGAGTGAATTCCAAAACATAATTGGCATCTTAGAATGAAGAGGTTTCTGGGATGTGTTCTAGAATTCAGCCTGCAGAGTAGCATGTTCTGTGGAATCTGAGATGACAAAATATAGGTATCTGTAGGTATCTGTTTCTCCAACTGTAAAATGAAAGGATTGGGTTAAACCAGGGATTCTTAAGCTTTTCATATATATACACATATATATGTATATATATTTTTTATTATTATAATTATAACTATATATATATGTATATATACATACATATATATATATATAAAACAGACCCTTTGGGCATTCTGGTGAACTCTATGGACTTCTCACAGTAATGTTTATAAAAGCATCAAATAAAATAGACAGACTTACAAAGGAAACCAATTAAACTGAAAAACAGTTATCAAATTCTTTTTTTAAAAGGGCAAGTTCCTGGACTCCAGGTTTAAAAATTTCCTGACCAAGAGGGGCCCAATGTTCCTCCAGCTCCATCTCTAGACGATACAATCCAATGATGAACATTTCTTGTCCTTTGGAAAACCAATTGAGAATGAAATTGAGTACAGCCTGTCTGCCCCCTGGAAGGGCTGTCAATTTTTCATCATAGTCATCACTTCATTGAGACTTTAAGTCCTGAGACCATGTTTTCTTTTTCCATCTCAGATGTCACCCAACTATAGATTAAGTGTGTCAGTCTCAGATGGGTGAGATTAAAATGAGTGACTTGGGGGTGAAAGGACAACTTTATCAGTGTTTTGAACCAGCCCCTAGAATACCTCTGGTTCTGACAGCCCAGAACACTGCCACAGACCCACCAGACTAACTTCTCCTTCCAGCCTAAGACCCTGAGGAATTATAGCTAAAAATCCAAATTGGAATCATCTTGATGAATCACTGCAAGGGGTTCAACATGGGATCATGACTTAAGAGCTCGAAAGGACCCCAGAGGCTACATAGGGCTTAATTCAAGGACTTTCTATCCAGAGCCAATGAAAAGGGTCATTTGGGGTATATGGAATCACTAGACGGTGTCTAATCCAGTGCTTATTCTTGCCCTGATAGAATTAGAATCTAGACAATTCTACTGTGTATGTGTGTGTGTGTGTGTGTGTGTGTGAGAGAGAGAGAGAGAGAGAGAGAGAGAGAGAGAGAGAGAGAGAGAGAGAGAGAGAGAGAGAGAGAGAGAGAGAGAGAGAGAGAGAGAGAGAGAGAGAGAGAGAGAGAGAGAGAGAGAGGATTTTTTTTAGGATCTGGTGTGTTCATATATCCCAAAGATTCTCGGATTTTTCATGAACTGGGAGAACTCGTGATTCTCCCAATAAGATTAGTATGAGATAGTGAAAAAGATTACTGAATTTAGGAGTTAAAAAGTTTGGGTTCAAATTGTCAATCTGCCATTTATTGCCAGTGTGACTTACTTTGGACAAGTCACCTAATGCTTATTTCCTCACATGGAAAATGAGGGCATTAGCCTAAATCAGGGGGTTTTAACCCAGTTTCCTCAGATTTGGGGGAATCTATGTACTGGGATGGGGCAAAGGCCAAATCTTTATTCCTATATAATTAATTTCTTTGGTAATTCTGGGCATTTTATACATTCGCCACTGGGATTTATGGGTTTCTCCAGACACTCAAAGAGCCCATGTTTAAAAAAAATAAAATGTTACGGACCCTTGGATTAAATGATCTTTAAGTTCCCAACAAGGTCAACATTTCTAATCTTATATTTGCCATTGTACCCTCTCACACATCTTCCCTTCTCTCACAAATGAGCTTCATCTACTCACAAGAAGATAAGATAGGATTCCATCTTCCTACTCCCCACTCCCATCCCTCACAAGGTAGCTCACTAATTCCCTCAGAATTCTAAGAATAATGTCAAAGAGCTAAATTTTCTCGTTCTATCACTCAGGAGTCCCCATTTGATGTGCTCTAGAAAATTGACCAACCAACTGACATCAGTTGGCTTTTATAAAAGGTATATTTACTGAAAAAACGTATCAAGTCCGATAATTTCAAAACAATTTCCCAAAACCAAGGACATATTGTCTTATACATACCAAATCTCTGGGTAGAGTAGTCTCAAGGTTAAAGAAGACATTTGGTTAAAGGGTAAACTCACAGCTCCTGCTTAGTAGAAGTCTTTTTCTTCCTTTAGAGAGTCCTCTTAGATACTGCTCTCTGCTTGACTCTGAGGATAGGTATTCCTATGGAGCCCTGATGTTGTCTTTCCTGGGGTGTGTATATAAACATATATCTATATGAATATGAATATACCATATGCATACATATCCATGTATATGCATGAAGATAAGCATACACACATATACATAATTTGTTTGGGGTGTCTGTGTCTCAGTTCCTGATGCAAACTGCTATAAACCATTTTTGATGGCCCTTGGGAATTTGGGGGGGGTGTCACAAAACCAGTTCCAGTGAAACTATTGATGAAAACTCTTTGACCTCTCAAAATGCACAAGGTCATCACTTGATCAACGAACAGAGGCTTCAAAGTCTTCATCCCCTTGTTGACTTACTGGTACAAGAGTTTGCATCCTCAAGGTGCTCCTTAGCTAGTTGCTCCTAGAGGTAGATTGCTTTGTTGTTGGACTTTGAACTTCTGAATTGACTTACCCCTTACATGGCCCCACAGAGAAAGACAGGTATTCTTTAACCAATCAGAAAACATTCCCTGTGTGGAGCCATTGGCTTTCATCTAATGATCAAAGCATTTTATTTCATCCAAATTGATCAAGGATTTGCTTGAACATATTTTACACCTTTAATTGATTGATTGATTGAATAAATCCACAAGTCTGGATGTTTTCAGCTTGTATTAATTAGAGGGGATTTGTATCCTTACCCTTACATTATAATCCCTCTGCTAATTTCTGGTTCCCTAATTTGATTAGAGCTTCTGGAATTCACATTTGAATAATAGTAAAAATAATAATAACTGGTATTTATATAGAACTTATTCACAAAGAATTTTACAAATATTATTTCATTTTATCCTCACAACCACACAAGGAAGTCAGTATTATTATCTCCATTTTTCCTTATGAACACACTGAGGCAGACAGAGGTTAGGTGACTTGCACAGGACTACAAAGCTAGCAAATTTTTGAGGTTAGATTTGAACTCAGATTGTATGGATTCAAAGCCCAGCACTCTATCTACTATGTCACTTAGTTGCTTCTGCTTGAGATTTCTTGTGCATTTGGCCCTACCTGTTTTCATCTCTCTGCTGTCTCTTTTCCCCACTGCCTGAACACTCTAACAATCTGGACTTCTCGAACTCTCCACTTCCTTAAGACTGATTTGTAACTCACCTATGACTTCTTTTATTATTTTTACTTCTAGTATGAGATTTAAAGATGCACTTTTTTGCCCAATATAATCCAATAAACATTCATTATGAATCTACAATGTGTCAGATGCATAAAGTTTCTATGAGTTTTTAAAAATTTCATTTTATTTAAGACAATGGGGTTAAGTGACTTGCCCAAGATCACACAGCTAGCAAATCACTAAGTGTCTGAGACTGGATTTGAACTCAGTTCCTCCTGACTCCAGGGCTGGTGTTTTATCCACTAGGCCACCTAGCTGCCCCTAAACTTTCTGTGATTGATGTAAAATTCATGTTAATAGGTGGGGGGGTTAATATTTGAGAAATATTCACGTTACACTGAGAAATACGTTTATCTTGGTTGGGAAGGGAGGTTTCTTTCTTTAGGGCCCAAGTATAAACTACCTTTCACTTGACATTTTGTGACCACATCAGTCACCAACTCCTCTATTTCTATCCCAGTGATGAAACCTTCAGATTTGCTTCTACCATTCTATTCCCTCTGCCTTTGTTGAGAATGACAAAAAAACACTTTGAAAACTAGAATTTAAGATAGTTGGAGTGAACAGATGCTAACCACATTTTCCACATAATGACTATTACTCCTGCAGGCACCTGTCCGGACTCTCCTATTTAAACAAAAAGTAAAAAGATTATGTTCTTACCATAACCAATGAGAATGAGATCACAAAAGAGAAATAACCACCACCTTCACTAGAAAGGTGAAGGAGCTTCACAGGTGGCTGAATAGCTTATCTGTGCCTGGCCAGACTGACTCACAGGTGCAAGACAATTGCGTGGTTGATACAATTTGGGGATAACTTCAGCCTTTGTTAAATCTGCCTCCCCCTCTGAATTTTATTGTCATAGATCAAGGCAAAAGGGATGTCAGGAATCAACTCAGGATCATAACTCAAGAGAATAGAGGGAGCCTAATGCTCATCTAGTTTATTTTATAGATGAAGAGATTGAGACCCAGTAGCTCAAGTGACTTGCCCCACAGATTCTAAATGGAGTAGCCCAAATTTGATCTGAGGTCACCACTTTCCAGTGAACTATTGACTGCATGAGAAATCATGGTCTAAGAAACCATTTGCCTCTTTTCCTACCTCCAAGTCTTAGCAGAGGGCATTTAGCATGTGAGGATGAGACAGTTGAAGTCTAGGTTGGATGTGAAGGTGTCACAAAGAAACTTGGAAAGTCCAGAAATCTGCAGTAGGAGCATCTGGCAGAGTTGGATTTGACAAATATGGATTTGCATTCTTTTTCTGCAGCTTATTACTTGTATGAACTTAAGCAAATAATTATTTCTATGCTTGAGGTTTCTTATAAGTAAAATGAGGGAGTTAGAATAAAGTCTAAGGCTCCATCCAGCCCATGGTTCTATGGTCTAATTAGTTTCTTATGTCCCTTTCAATTCATTTGTTGTTCATCCTTCATTTTCAAAAAGGATCAGTGACATTATAGGTGATATCTTGACTTGTGTGTGAATTGGATTTAAGTGAGGCAGAGTTGCCCAAAGTCTCACTCCTCCTGAATCACTGAAGTCCGATGGCAAGACAAAAACCAAGAGGACTAGTGATGGCCCAGGATGCAATGAATGACTTTGGCCTTCTTTGAAACCTGACCAAGCTCTAAGCCCTCCACAGCACCTTCTTCTCATATGCCCATTCCACCAAGGAAAGTCTTTACATGCATGGAATAGACATCCCTTTAACTCAATGAAAGGTTTGAGGTCCATAGGTTACCTTCCATCCAGTTTAGTCCATCAGCGAGAATGGTTTTACTGGGGTATTGGCTCTGGACACACATTAACTTTCATTTTTAGATATGTAATTTCTTTAAATTTTTTTTATTTCTTTAAGATAATGGGGCTAAAGTGACTTGCCAAAGGTCTCACAGCTAGGCAATTATTAAGTATCTGACATCGGATTTGAACTCAGATTCTCCTAACTCCAGGGCTTGTGCTTTATCCACTTTATCACCTAGCTGCCCCTAGATATGTAATTTCTCATGTAGTCATTATTCCTCTGGCTCCTCTCCCCTAAACATCTTTTATCAATTAGCTAGGTTTAGATTGACAAGGAGGGAAAGGTAAAGAAAGAACCAGAATTCAACTTGGACAGTTTGAGGTCTAATCATTAAACAAGATAGTGTCTGGGAGCCAGACAGGAGGCATGTCATAATAAACCCAATTCAGCTTCACTTTATCAACAGAGGAAGGGAAACCAGCTGGAGTATTCTTGTTTAGCTTTTCACAGCTAAATCAACAAACTCCTCTGACTTCCTTGCCTCATACACAGTTTATGACTGAAAATTTTTTTTATCAGCTTTTGTACAGCCACATGTCACTTGGTTAGCTGCTAATCACAGGACTAGAAGGAACTTGGTGAGACAGTGTCACACCTAGATATCTGAGGCCTTCAAGCAAAGCCCCCTTCAGAGAAGGGCCCTTTACCCTTGCTTGCCCGTAGAATTGTAAACAATTGTCTAGTCTTCCTGACAGGCAGGGGCTATTTGGGCAAAATTTAACTCCACAAAATGAAAACAGAGGCAGCTATAGAAAGGGTTGACTCCTTCCCCTCCACTCCAACATACCTTTCCCTATCTTTGTCATTGTTGTTGTTTTTGGCAAGGCAGTAGGGTCCAAGGTCACACAGCTAAGTAAGTATTAAATGTCTAAGGTCAGAAACCAGAATTGAATGGCCTGGTGCTCTATTCACTGTGCCACCTAGCTGCCTGCTTTTGTATTCTTTTGCATAAAGACCAGAGGACTGTTTAGGAGGAATGGCCATTCAAAAAGTTGACCTTCAGGAAGTGGGTGCCATTCATATATCTAGAGGGTTAATGACAACAAAGCCTTCCCCACTAGACTGAAAACCTAGGGCTTCCTACCTTACGATTACAGCCCTTTGAGAATGAATTCCTGTTTATCCATTGACCACTGCCTCATGGTAAGGCATTAACACTAATCTCTCCTAGGACAGTCTTCCTAACTATAGCAGAAATGACTTTGATTATGGATCAGTCCCTCAGTTCACAAGCACGTATAAAGTGCTTTCTATGTGATGGTCCCTGGGGATTCAAAGAAAGATTTAAAAAATAGATCTTTCTTTTAAGGATGTCAGGAAATAGATGAGAGAATCTAAACTGTATATATGCTATGGATATTTCAAGAACCAAAGTCCTTGGGGCTAGAGTTGAACATTGACCAGCTTAGGAGCTGACATTAGTCAGGAATTTTTCCCAATCTAAAATTTTTCTACAATCTCATTCTCAGATGAAGACCCATAATGTAAATTAATGTAAATAAATAATATAAAGAATAATTATCTGGGGGCAAGGAGATCTGGGATCTGTTCTCAGCTTGGCCATTGATTGGCTGTTGATGCCCACAATTTTCATTTATAAAAAGAAAGTTTTGGACTAGATGACTTTCAAGGTCAGTCTATCAACACAAATTTATTTATTAAGTGCTTACTATGTCCAATTCTAGAACAGTTTGGTGGTGCAGTGGATAGAATGTTCCGTTTGGAGTCAAAAGGACTTGAGTTCAAATTCAGCCTCAGGCACTTACTAAATGTGTGACCCAGGGCACATATTTTACAGTTTGCCTCAATTTACTCATTTGCAAAATGAACTGGAGAAAGAAATGACAAACCATTCCAGTATCTTTGCCAAGAAAGCCCCAAATGGGCTCATAGAGAATAGGATGTGATTGAAGCATGGTTGCTTGCCACCACCTTCACCCAATAATCTTCAATTCTAGAATTTGATATTTCTATAATTTTCCAACCAATTAATATTTTTCCTTTTGGACCATGTTCTGAGCCTCTCTTCCTGGTTTGAAAAAGAAATCTGTCTCATGTACTCAGATTCCATTTCTTGTCTAGACTGAGCTTCTATTTATTGAGCAGTGGAAGAATGAAGCCTTGTCTGGCCTCCAGCTCCTTCTGAACTAGAAATCTCTTTTTCTGGAACTCCTTTGTCTCCCTTTTGGTCAAAGAACTTGCTTAGAAATATTATTGTCCCTAAACTCTCAGCCATTTTGTCTTTCTTGGAGGATGTAGAGAGTTAGTTCCAATTTGTTTATTAACAATTAACTTGGCATTTGACTGGTCATTGTGTAACAAACAAGGCCATTTCAATACTTCCTGATTTAATTGGCTGGGGTCTCACACCACCATGATGGGTTACAGCCTTACCAAGTCCTAGTGGAAAATTTTGTGAGTTGGTTATAAAAAATGAGGAAAGCTTCACTTCAAACTTAGCTAGACTGGTTCTAGACTGGCCCTCCCAGATAGATAGCTGGTCTATGTGCAAAGGTATTCTGCTTTAGTAGGTTTTGCCAGAGGTTAGAGTAAATGGGGTCCGCATCTCACTTCAATGAGGTATCAAAGAACTTTCATCGAAATCTTTTGGTTGACACCCCAAAAATAGCTGGATGAGTCTTCTGTAAGTATCATTCAGGAGCATGAAATAGGAATGATTCTCAAGACTTCTTCATGATCTTCATGGAGAAATACAATGTCGTGTAGAGCCTTAAAGGGTTACTCTATAAATCTTCACTGTTATATAGAGCACTACTTTTATCAGGTTACTCTCCTTTTCCAGAATTCACAATAGCTTCCTATTTCCTTCTACTTCATAGTATAGAGAAGTATGTAAATAATCTATCATATCACATAAATTCTCCCTCAAGTTTTTATTTTCCTCCCTTGCTTTTTTCACCTTCCTTTACAATCAAAATAAGTTCTTTGCTGCAGTCAAGCAGGTTCCCCAAATATGCCCCTATCTCCCTCCCACCATTTTTTTCCTATACTTTTTTTTTGTTCCTTTGGTCTAATATATTGTTTCTATTCCTGGCAGCCTAGTCAGATTTTATGTAGCCTCTGAGACCTAGGTCAAGTTTTACTTTCCAAAAGCCCCAAAGTGACCTCTCCCTCAGCAGCTGCCTGCTTACATAATGTATGATGTGTTGAAATTGGATGTAAGAGAGCCTGGATTTAAATGCTGCCTCTAATACTTACTAGTTGTGAGACCTTTAACAGGTCACTTATCTTCTATCAACCCGCTATCTGCCCAGGTTCTAAAGTGTTCAGGGCTTTTATCTCTCAGTCTCAGATTAGTGGGGGCTGCTCTCTGACTTGTTATGGGTTTTGACCACATATCTACTTCTGGCCTCATGGAGAAATCATTTACTTTGTTCCATGCCTGGAGGCAGGAGAGCATGCAATCTATCATAGCTGGGTACATAACTTTCCTGATTACATTCCCTCTCTTAACAATATTGGGGAAAAACAGCCAAAAATTCTCATACTTATTAGCTGTAGGACTCTTAATGAGTTACTTAGCCTCAGTTTCCTCATTTGTAAAACAGAATGAATAATACTAGCACCTCCTACATTATGCCAGTTATACTTCACTAGAACATCTTTAGAGAAACCAGGGTCATATCCAGGCTTCTGTGAATCATTGAAGCAGGATTCTAATGATGATCAAACATCCAATGGTAGCCAGACTACTCAAGAAAAAAAGAAGAAATGACAAAATAGACTTGTCTTTAAACTGAGTGGATGGGAAAGGTTGGGGTCGCTATGGATCAAAATCCATATTCCTTGGGGCTGTAGGGAGGGTGCTGAGCAAAGTCTTTTTTTTTATGTTTTTGCAAGGCAAGCAGGGTTAAGTGGCTTGCCCAAGGCCACACAGCTAGGTAATTATTAAGTGTCTGAGACCGGATTTGAACCCAGGTACTCCTGGCTTCAGGGCTGGTGCTTTATCCACTACGCCACCTAGCTGCCCCAAGAGCAAAGTCTTTATGGGAGACAGGGATCCGGTCTAGTGTGGAGATACAGAGCAAGGTTAGAAACCAGTTTCCGTGGGTGCACCTTGTTCAGTCCAAACAGATGGGGACAAGGGCTTGTTCAATTCCTTGACAGAAAACATGAACTCAATAACAGTACATGATGTACAGACAATAATACAGTCCTGGCTCCTTCCCTTCCATCTCTAATGAGCTGTTGTGCCAACCATTCTCTGTTTGCAAATGCCAAGCTGACGAGGTCAGATGATCTGGGCATCTGATAGCAGAGACTTAAGCCAGCAGCCTTCACTATTTGGTGGTTCTCTCTGGCTGACACCACAGGAAAGGGGAAGTCTCAAATAGAGAGAGGGCACATGGAAAGAGGAAGTTGGAGAAGGAAGAGAAAAAGGAATTATTGGAAGAGCAAGTCTCTAAGATCATGGAATTATGGACACTGAGTTAAAAGACCTTTAAGGTAGGCCAACCCATATCTGACCAAGAATTCCTCCATCCTCCCCCATCATTCTATCAATCAAATATAAGCATTCATTAAATAACTACAAAGTAGTTACTTAAGTTTATAATTACTTTGTAATTAAATAACTAAATTTTTTTATTATATACTTCAAAGTCCATAACTTTATCTTTCTTTGAATACTCAGAGCTTTTCAGAGCCCTAGAGCATCTGCTAGTTAAATGACTGTGTACCTCTCCTAGAGATGAGGCTATGGAGACAAAAGCAAAAAGAATTCTTGACCTCAGGGAGCTTACAGTCCAGCTGAGGATCTTATAAACCAACTAGACGAATCATCTCTGTCATTTGAGTATTCAGCCTTTGCAGGAAGACTTCCAGTGATGAGGAGCTCACTCCCTACCAAGACAGATCATTTCACTTTGGGGCAGTTCTGATAGGATAGTCTTCCTATCCTAGATGACCCCTCCACTTAGACAGTCTCTTCTAAGTCTAAATTCATGATTCCACCATGGTCTGATTGAGATAAAAGTTTCCTATTAGCAGCTCCCACCTGAGACTAGTAGTTCTGCTCTCCTAGTTGGGCAAACAAAAATACTTCAATCCCCCTTCTCTCATGGCAGCCTTTCAGATACTCGAAGACAGTTGCCAAGTCTCCTGCTCTCCAGATTGAAGATTTCCATTTCATTCAATGTATCCATAAATTATATACTTTGGATTTCTTAGTCACCATATTCTGAATGATTTCTATAGTAATGACTTTTCTAAAATGTGGCATATGGAAGAATACCCAGCTTGAAGCAGATTCCTAAGAGTCACGGGCTCTGCTGCCTTATTCCTAGCTTCTACAATCATGTGAAAGTGGGAAAAATGGAGGTGAGCCTATCTGGGCAGATGTCTGATTGCCCATTGGTAATCCTATTACGTCCATCTGTGATAGGGTTCATGGTATGTCTAGAAAATCCTATCTATGAATGGAACATGGAACAGTACCTATAGAACAGTAAGGAAGGCAATATAATGAGGGCAAAAGAGTTTGATCTGAACACTGACTCTATCTGGATGGCACAGTGGATAGGGTACAAATATATTACTATTTTTTTTATTTTTCTTTTAGGTTTTTACAAGGTAAATGGAGTTAAGTGGCTTGCCCAAGGCCACACAGCCAGGTAATTATTAAGTGTCTGAGAATGGATTTGAACCCAGGTACT
This sequence comes from Macrotis lagotis, assembly GCF_037893015.1. Lineage (NCBI taxonomy): Eukaryota > Metazoa > Chordata > Mammalia > Peramelemorphia > Peramelidae > Macrotis > Macrotis lagotis. Next base: position 144,139 of record NW_027422056.1, on the reverse strand, counting down.
CCTGACTCCAAGGCTGGTGCTTTATCCACTACACCACCTAGCTTCCCCCTTGTCCTCTATTCTTGGAGAAGACCATGACATCAGAGAGGTGATGCCATGACATGCAAGTAAAGTGGATTGGAGTGAGGGAGGGCTATGCTAAGTCACCAGCCTCACTTTCTCCTCCAGAGTCATCTGGGTCCACCTGGAAGCTTTGTAAATCTCATTCTGGTAACTAATAGTTTCAGGACAGTTTTAAATGAAACTGTAGAAATACATTTTATTCTGCCTATTCAGAGGCATTTGAATTTACTGATAATAAACTGCACTCTCTCTCCTGTATCATCTTCCCTTGAATATATGTTGCAACGTCCCCCTCAAGGCCTCATATTCTCTTCTCCTGGCACAGTACTTGGACGTAGTAGGGCATGAACTGTTCATTGTTGTCTGTTCAGAAGTGGTCACTGGATGCATTTTCTGTTCTAAAGTCATTTCAACTGTGGGTTTTCTTGGCAAGGATTCAGGAGTGGTTTTCATTTCCTATTCCAACTCATTTGACTGTTGAGGAAACTGAGGCAAACAGGATTAGCTTGCCCAGGTCACACAGATGATAAGTGTATGAGGCTGGATTTAAACTCAAGAAAATGAGTCTCCCTAACTCCAGTTCTGGTTCAGTTCATTGTACTACCAAGCTGTCCACTTAATGAATGTTAGATTAATTTAATTAAATCAGAATCATTAAATCAACCACCCCTTCCCCAGTGCCACTAGTGCTTCCTCCCACTTCATTCCATCACCCAGGAATTCTTTTTTTGAATATTGACACAGATACAGACGCAGACACACAGACACCCCCCCCACACAGCCATACACACCCATATCTCCCTTGACTAGATCATAAGCTCCCTGAGGGCAAGAATTTCATTTTTGTCCTCCTATTCTCAGTTCCTAGCATGGTGCTTGGACATAGTAGATGCTTCACAAATGTTTACTGATTATCAGATGTGTTTGAATCCCTGTGAACAAGTTTACTAATATGGCACTGGACAACATTGCTCCATGGGCAGCTTTGAGACTGGACCATAACTTCCCAGGCTTTGCTGTCTACACAACTATATCCACTTAAACTCGGGTCTGGGCTCTACTCCTGAATAGATTTCATTGGATGGGGGTCCCTAGGCACAGGGGTGAAGCTATAATTAAAATATAATTGAGGCAAATGGGAGGACATGTTTTAAGGAAGAACTCCCTCCACACTACCATTTGGATGCTTCCCATTTTAACTAAGTAGCCCATTTGAGTTGGTGCTGGACTCTCTGAAAGACCTGAAGCGTTACCAGTGCCTATGGGGGAAGCCTTGGTTGCCCTATGCTCCTTATAGCTCTGGGATAACCCCGATCACTTTCTAACCGGAGTTCGACTACCCTCTTTAAACCTCGCCATGGTGCTTGTTGGCTTTCAGTGACTCTAATTTGGATCTTAGGGTGACTTTGGGAAACAACTCCCAATGGCAGACAACAGCCTGCCTTTTCATCGTCCTCTGTTTTTTTTTTTTTTTCTTTCCTAGAAAGCTGAAACATTCATCTGGCTCCTAACTTTGAGGGCTGGATTCTGAATCTGAAGCCAATTTGTCAGTCCTTGTCACAGACATGCCAGAGGATTTCAGAGGAGAGAGAGAGAGAGAGAGAGAGCATCTCAGCACTGGATGGGTGGGAATTTTGTTCTCTCTCTGCATAGAAACAACAGGTTTTTTTGCTGCCTGTCACTCAGAAAAGCAAAGCATGAAACAGTTTTCACAGAAATGGAGTATTGGATTCCTCTCGGGGGTAATTTGGCCCCCTGGTGCCCAGAATGCAACTGAACTCTTTAATGAATGGTTGGCAAGTGTGGCCAGTCTGCAGGGGATTGACTGGGAACAAATTTTCATTTTCAGGGCTTGGAAGCAGCCCTGGTGATGAAGCTTTGCTGCTGCTATATTCTGAGATGGGTATTGATCATCTTTATCATTTAAAGTACACTTGGCTTGGGAAGTGATCGTATATACTTTATGGGTCCAGTCTGGATGGATGGGTTCCTGATGCATTTCTGCCAGCTGTGACCAAATGGCCCACAAATTCATCTTCTGGAGTCCAAATTGTGAATCCTTTCCTTATGGCTGGCTTCCCTTATTCCCTCTCATTCTCATCCAACTTTCTCACTCTACTTGTGGCCCTGAAATACTGAAATTATGAAACCCACAAGCTAGACCAAAGACAATGGAACTAAAACCCTTAAGCCACGGGGGTTGGCAAGGATGGAAGAATATAGTAAGGTAGAGTTACCCTCAAGCATAGCACCCTGGGAATGTTTTAGTGTTTATAGCCTGGGAGAGTCAAAGATTACAAGTGCTAACGCATCACCAGAAAGGAATTTCTGTGGCTGAGGAATGGTTGGGTTGGGGAATGAGAGGAGGGGATCAATTAACCAACTAATTAACTAACTAAATAAAAAAGTGGAAGAAATATATTTAGAGCATCTTCCCTCTTTTCTTTGCCCCCCCCACCTCCTAATGTCTAGTAACCTCTTGCTATCCAAAATCTCCCATTTCAGCTTTACATCTAGGCAGGTTTACTTTTTTCTTTTTCTCAATTACATGTAAAAATGATTTTTAACATTATTTAAAATTTTGAGTTCCAAATTCTCTCCCTCCCTCCTTGGGAAGGCAAGTAAATTGATATAGTTTATACACATGCAATCATGTAAAACATATTACCATATTATTCATGTTGCAAAAAACCCAGACAACCCCCCCCGAAATAAAGTTAAAAATATGAAAGAAAGAAAATGAGAAACAGTGTGTTTCAGTCAGTATTCAGACAATATCAGTTCTTTCTCTGAAGGTGGATAGTTTGCTTTTATTAGTCCTTTGGGAATGTCTTGGCTCATTGTAGTGCTGAGACTAGCTAAGTCATTCAAAAATCCTCATCAAACAATATTGTTACTATGAACATTCTTCTGTTTCTGTTCGCTTCACATTGCATCAATTCATGAAAGTCTTTCCAGGTTTTTCTGAAATCATCATGTAGCACATTAATATTTCATTACAATCATATACCACAGCTTGTTTAGCCATTCCCCAACTGATCGTCAACTCTTTGATTTTCAGTTCTTAGCCATCATAAAAAGAGCTGCTATAAATAGTTTTGAACGAATAGGTCCCTCCCCCCCTTTTGTTGGACATCTTTGAAATATAGAACTAGCAGTGATATTGCTGAATCAAAAAGTACTCAAAGTTTTTATAGCCCCTTAAACTCATGAATTTTTACAAAAATAGTTTGATCATCATAGTTTGTTTCTCTGTAATACTATTCACTTTATTTTATGTCTTTAAGAACATTGTCCTGAGAAGGGATCCATAGGGTTCATTAGACACTCCCAAAAGAGGTTCGTGAAACAAAGAAATTGAAAATTTCTGAATTAGATGGTCTTTAAGGTTTCCTCAACCTCTAACATTCTACATTTCACTTCTATTTGGTGACTTAAACAGTTAGAAAGAGCACATGCATAAACATTCACCTAGATGGCAAAGTGGACAGTATATTGGGAAGACCTGAATTCAAATCTAGTTGTGACTCCCTTTGCCTCAGTTTCCTTATCTGTAAAATGTCCCAGAAGCGGAAATAACAAACTACTCCATTACCTTTGCCAAAAGAATGCCAAATGAGATCCTGAAGAGTTGTACAAAACTTAAATAACTAAACAAAACCAACAAATTACCAGATTGGCAGATAGAGGGTGCAGTGAATAGAATACCAGATCTGGAAGCAGGAAGATCTGAGTTCAAATTCAGTCACAGCCACATACTAGCTGTGTGACCTTGAACAAATTACTCAACCATGTTTGCTTCAGTTTCCTTCTCTATCAAATGAGCTGGAGAAGGAAATGACAAACCTTTCCAGTATCTCTACCAAGAAAACCCCATAAGGGTTCATGAAGAGTCAGTCATAAATGAAAATGACTTAAAAACATTTTGAAATTGGGCAATTCCAGATTTGTCAAATACCAAATAGTGCAATGTCACTTGGTTGTTTAATATTTTATGGAGAAGAACTGTACACATTACATTGTCTAAGGAGGACACATGGAGTATAGGAAAGAAAGCTTGTTTTATATATAGATATGTGTATATTTAGGGTATACATGCACACACATACATATACTTAGATATGGTCTGTCATACATGTTTCCTTGCTATCAAAACTGTTCCTTCCATTAACTAATCCCTGCTAATTGAAAATGGTTACAGGAACCATTCTCAAGTAACTTAAACTATTTAATTCTGGTGATTCCAGACTTTGTTGTCTATCTAATATGAAGATGTTCAACTAGGACCCAAAAGAGGACACTTTGTATAGCAAGACTACTCTATTTGGAGTAGGAAAACATAATAAAGCTTTATTACCTATGGGATCACAGAAAATAAGACCTGTTTTAGTTCTTTGACCCTCAGTGTCTTCATTGTGAAAATGGGAGTTACAGAATATGCCCTCGACTTTTTCCAGTTCTAAATGCAAATCTTTTGGTGCCAGAGATAAAAGACTATAATCAAGGGTGTCCTAGGGCGAGTTCAAACTAGCTTCAAGAGATGAGATTGTTAAATTTTCAGTGTGAGAATGTATACCTCATAAATCCACAAATGCTCCAAATGAGGTCTTGAAGTGTTGTTTGGTTGATAGGCAAGATTTATGAAAGTGATGGAAAAATGTTAATGATATAGATTAAATTTAATTGGGTGTACCCTTTTCCTCTAAAGAGCTGGCCAACCATTTAGCATCATACCCCTGGTTACTGAAAAATTTTCCCCTCCAAATTTTAATATTCTTTAGTACCCTAATAAATTTGTGATCTCACTGATATGGGGTTCACTTCAAAAAACCAGAGATCACAATCTAACCCCATTTGACCATCCTGTATGACTGTTGTTCACATTCTCCCATTACATTCTACAAAGAGGGGTCCACTCAACCATCATCTTTGGGGAAGCCCTCTTTTTCATCATCTTGGGTTGGATTTCAGTGGACCATGTGGAATATTCATTATATATATATTCCTTATTCTTGCTTTGTGATTGACCCATCTATTTTTTCATTTGTATATTTCATTTCTTTCTTTCTCTGATGGCATTTTCTGCAGTACTTCAGCTGTTTAATGAGTCATTTATAATGTCTTACAGCCCAAGATGTGCCACTCCAATATCTTTTAGATAATCCTCAAATTCGCTTTTTCAGAAAATATAATATTTCATGACTCTTAGACTTACAACATAATCAGAAGAATACTGGTGCTATAAAAGTGTGACTTTAAAGACTTGGAGACTTCAAAAGAATTCATCAATTGCCCAAAGTCCATGCACCCTGATCTCCTCTTCCTGTTCAATCCTAGGTCCAACTCATGGTCCATTTGCAACATCTGTCCATGATGTATCCATATTAATGGCCAAGCTCTATGGTTGCCTAATCAACCACATATCATTCTGGACAAAAGCACAATTCATCCATTGGTTTTTACTCTCTGATCAAATTCTTTTGAGTAGTTGTAGAGCTTATTTAGAACACTTTCCTACATTGAGCTTTAGTCCCTTTCATGTCAAAAAGATAAATGTAAAAAGCACACAATATCCCATGATCCTAAGATTCCTTGGTTGTTATTATAACAGAAATAATTTTGAGTTCCATAGAATCCATAAAAGTCATGTCCAAATAGGAGTATCTGGAAGACCTTGCCATTTATATGGAATTAATTGATCTTTGATTAGGACTCTGAGTTTAACTATCCTATTTGAAATAAAATTTTAATACACTGATGTTAAAATATCATTCCCTGACTGATTAAAGTATTTGTGTCTATCAGAGATTTCTGTGGAGGGAGAAGGCCCAGGGCAAGTTATACAGTGTGGGTGGGCTGTTCAGCTCACAAATTTTTATATTTGTGAAATCTGCTTACGATGGATGTAAGCTGCTGCCTGGAGGTTAATTATAGGTCCAACCATATAATTACAATGCATTTATATTATAATGTGCTTCTCATGTTTATTTGTGCTGACTTCAAGGATCTATGATTTCAGGAAGCTCTCAGACCCTCCATAGCTTATTTAACATCTTCAAGAATTTCTGTCCCCAAAGTGATTCATCACCTGTTGACCACCTTCCTAATAATGAGATTTTCTGAACTTAGCCAAGTTGGTCCTCAGATGACAAATGTGGGGTTCAATACCAGACTTATACTTGAAGCCCTTATCAAGTGACGTCCAATAGGGCCGAATAGAATTAGTCTGTTGACCTAGTTGCTGAGAAATCAGGATGCTTTTGTATGCAAGGGGGCATCAGTGGAGGAAGTCATTAGCCAAGAATGATTATAACAAAATTCACAATCTGACAATTCAATGTTTCTATAATATCATCAATATGAGTGTTCCCTCCAATGGTGTGTGTAGGTCACAAGCCAGCCTCACTTTTTTATCCTGTGTGACTCTTGTCTATTATCTCTCCTAAGTTTACTGCACCAGGTCTATGGGTTTGGATGTCTTGATATTGTGTGAATGTATATACATATAAAAATATTTAGACAATTTCTCTTGTATTGTTCTTTATTGGAAATGTGCTAGAATCTGCTAGTTCAGAGTAGCATAACACATTATATAATATATTACATTAATTATTTTATATCATATATTATATTTTATTACATTATATTATTTATTATATTACATCTATATTATAATACATATTTATTATATCATATCTATATTATATTACACGTTTTATTTATTATATTTATTATATTACATCTATATTATAATACATTTTGCCATTGTTCTTGGATGACTTACAACCCTACTCTTCAGAGACTGTGGGATTCTTGCTTTGCCGTTTTACAGCAAGATCAAAAGAGTGATTAGGTTTAAAAAATTGGCCTAGTGGTCTTGGCTAGTTTACTTTATCTAGCCAGCTCTATAGTATCAGACCAGATCATACTATACATCCTATTCAGCTGCCCATACTGTTGCTATATACACAGTCTCAATCAATCAGTCAATCAATCAACATTAATTGCTTACTATATGTTAGGCTCTCTGCTCAGTACTGGGGGCACAAAAGAAGAGTCAAAAGCTCCTTGACCTCCAGGAACTTACAATCTAATGGATCCCCGCTTTACCTCTGTACTCAGTACTCATATCAGCACTACTATTGTTCCAGCAAAATAGGATCTTTAAGAGGACTGTTTGGTAGCTAGGTGGCACAGTAGGTAGAGTGTCAGTCCTAGAATCAGGAAGACCTGAATTTAAATTTGTTCTCAGTTGCTTATAAGCTTTGTGACCCTGGACAAGTCACTTTACTCTGTTTGCCTCAGTGTCCACATCTGTAAAGTGAACTGGAGAAGGAAATGTCAAACCACTATAATATTTTTAAGAAAACCCCAAAAGGGTTCGTGAAAAATCAGACACAATTTAAAAAGTGACTAAACAACCAGGGCACTGAACTCTTTTTTTAATTGAAATCTATTTTATTTTCCAATTACATGCAATGGTAGTTTTTCAACATTAATCCATTTGCAAATTTATGAGCTCCACATTTTTCTATCACCTTCCCTTTCCTCCCTACTTCCCATGGAGGCAAACAATCTGGCAAAAGTTGTATATGTACATTTGTGTTTAACATATTTACGTATTAGTCATGTTGTAGAAGAGGAATTAGAACTAAGGAGAAAGAAAAAAACACCATGAGAAAAGACAGAAAAACTTAAAAGAAGTTTTTAAAAAGTGAACATAGTATACAGTCAGACTCCATGGATTTTTGGCGTGATGTGGATGGCATTATCCATAGCAGGTCTCTCAGGGCTATCTTTGATCTCTGAATGAGCACTATATTCGTAACAATGCCACTCTCTTCTATCTAATCAATTCTGGACCTAATTTATTGTATGTTTGCAATGTCTGCATAAGATACTTGTAAAGATGGACCAGCTCTATGGGGTTTCCATCCTATCATAGTCTGGACAATAACATTCTTCATTGACTGTTTTTCTAGAGTGCATTTAGTTTAGTTTAGTTTGTTTCTTTAATTTATTTCAGGCAATGGAGTTAAGTAACTTGACCAAGGCCACAGAGCTAGGTAATTATTAAGTATTTGAGGCTCGATTTGAACTCAGATCCCCCTGACTCTAGGGCTGGTGCTCTAACCACTGTACCACCAAGCTGCCTGAGTACATTTAGTTTTGATCATGTATCACATTTAAGGAACTTCTCATCATTCCACCTCATTTCACATTTTATCAACAAATAGGAACATTCAGTGTGATTGACTTTCTGAATTCCCTATATGACTGAAGCAAGCACTTTTTGTGAGTATTTGACTTTTTGTTTTATGTATCTCAAAATCAATTAGAATCATAGGGATACTGAACCAAACTATTACTATTGCAGTGCCTTTTAAGGCAGGGTAGGGAAAGTTTTTTTCAGCCAAGGGCCAAGGGCCAAGGGCCAAAACTTAAAAATTATCCTGCTATGTTTGATCAAACATTTAATTATTTTACCCTTAAAAAACTCCTAGATTTATTGAATTTTGAATTTTGTATGTGGTTGCCTTGGCAGCACCAGACCAAATGATTTTGGGGGGTCTTATATGAGGGTCTTACATGGCCCCTGGGTGGACATCCCCCACCCCTCTGGTGCTATATCCACTGTGCCACCTAGCTATCTCTTATTCTGGTACATTTTAAGGTATATTAGAGTTACCAAGCTATCTCTGGTGTGGTAACTTTTAAGGAATCTTAGGATCATATGATTTTGTGTGATTTTCGTATACATCTGGGAAATATCTTGTTGAAGGAAACATTCTGCTTAAGCAAAACCAAATGCCTTCTTATAATTATTAAACAAAAAACACAGAGGGATCTTATATTCTCACAGAATCACAGAATTTGAGAGTTAAAAAGGACTTTAGCAGCCATCTAGTCCAACCCATTCTCTGCCATTTTCAGTTAGTTTGTTATAAAGATGTGACTAGATAACAAATGAAGAAGCATTTACCATTTTAAAGACACTCAGATAAGTGAAAGAAATACAAATATAAAACTGAGACTCTAACCTTCCCTCAAGGAATATATATTCTAATATTGGGAAATAACATGCACAATATATGTAGAAGTGATAGCCAGAGAGAAATGTGTCTAGGGAGTCATAGAGATAAGAAGTTGATCTATTGGGTGGCCTGTTTCTAGGGTCTTTCTAAGAACAAGAGTTGTATAGTTGTATTGATGTGATTTCCACGCATAGGGTAAGTGGTAGGTGAGGAGGGAACAAATGCCTATAGATATGGCAGCAAGGATAATGGTAATATGACCAATGTGGATAGTCTGTTAGAGTGTGAAGCATGATCTGCTTTAGTGCTTTGGGGTTGACTCAATAGAGTAGCTTACTCCTCACTGATCAAGATAGCTCAGCCCTAGGGTTAGAGTTTCAAAACCAACTAAATTAATTCTTCCAGGGACTAGGGGGATTTTTTTCTTGGCTGGTTTACTAGAGAATATTATTAAGAAAGATTTCCTGTTCCTTTCTTGTATTTTGAATCTTGTGCTGACTGTCTCGTAAAGATTTTGTAGAGATGGCAAGGTAGATATGGGTCAATGGGTTATTGATGTTTTCTCAAGAACCTTTTGATGCATATGAAATTTACATAATTAATTTACATAATTTACATAATTCAAAAAACAAAACAATTTATCTTGCTCATTGTAATCAATGTTTATTATTCTTTGGAATAATTATTGGTATATGTTAATCTCTCTTCTGACATAGATCACAACTGATCCATACTTTAGTAAATCATCTCCATGAGTTCATGAGCATAGAATTAAATAACATTTACTAGACAACTCTTTGGTGATGAATTTCTCTGAATTTAGCTGGTTGGTCCTTGCTCATTTGGCAGCATTTCATCATTTGGCTTGAAACCAGAGCCTCTTTACATACTCAGCTTTTGAGTAGTCAGGGTCTCACACACACAGACCTGATATAAGCAATCTGTAAGTTGTAGATTGCTAGTAGCTTTTTTTAAGGTAAATTTTTGGGGCAGAGATGGAACATCTACTACCAGTGCCATGGGACTCTGCAGAACAGATTCAGTAGGAAACCATCATCAGTTTTTAAACAGGGGACCAATAGGCTGAAAGGATGACTTACAGAATATCCACTCAGCAGACGTATGCTGGATAGATTCTAGGGGGAAAAGAGAAGAGAGTATGGAACAGGTAGACAAGTTAGGAAATTGTGTTGACAATTCATAAATATATTTAGATTACTTATCCCCTGGAGAGCTGTTTATATGCAAAAGATCTTATATATTTGGAAGACCCAACAACAACAATATGGCATGGGATGTATCAAGAGAAATATAGTGTCCAGAACCAGAGAGGGGAGAGTGCCACTATAATTTTGTATGATTTAGACCATTTCTGGCATACCAATATTAGGTAGTAACTGGTGACCCCACAGTACCTAGACCCTTGGTTTGGAGTCAAGAAGATATGAGTTCAAATTTGTATTCAGACTCTTATTTCCCTGTGTGACCCTGGACAAGTTACTTAACTTCTATTTGCCTTTGTTTCCTCATTTATAAAATGAGATAATGATTAGAAAGTGCTTAGCACAGACCCTAGAACAAGATAAGTACCATATAAATGGTTAGCTAACATCATCATTATTATCCTCATTATAACTGTGTCTTGTTCTAGGTATCTCATTTTCATGGATATTGTCAAAAACATTGAAAAACTGGGAAATGATCAGGATGGTGAGAGCCCCAGAGAACATATAATATAAGGATCAGTTGATCAAATTAGGGATGTTTCATCTGGAAAAGAAAAACACCAAGAGAGGATATGATAGTTGTCTTTAAGTACTTAAAGACTCTTATAAGGAAGAGAGATTGAGATTATTTTGCTTGGACTCAGGGGAGCAGAAATAGAACTAATGATTAAGATTTGTGGAGGCAGATTTTTGACTTAGCATAAGAAAAAAAAATTCTAATAATCAGAGTCAACCAAAAATGAATTAACTGCTTTGAGATGGAGTTTGTTCTTCACCACTGGAGGTCTTCAAGTGGTGGCTGAATGATTACTTGATAGAGAAATTCCTGTCCAAGAATGGATTAACTCAAAATATTTCTGAGGTCACTTCCAAATCTGAGATTCTATCATTCTATGCTTATGAAGTACAAGCAGACTTTTGAAACCTTTTGTATTCATTTTGGACATGTCCTGCATTTACTTGTAATCTTTTATGAACCTCTTGTATCAATCCAATAGAATGTAAGCTCCTCAAAGACAGGATCTGGCTCATTCCTTGATATTTAGCACAGTACAGATATGTAGTAGGCACTTAATAAATGCTTGTGGGTCGATTGATTGGAAAATTCAGATGGTTGGCACCTGGTATTTTTGATGGATTTCTGATTCAGTCAGATGCTAGGCTATGTTGCCCGTGTTATGAATTAAAAGTAGAGGCAGCATGGCAAAGGGAAGGGTCCAAGTTGGAGTCCTGCCTCTTACATACACTGACTGTGTGACCCTGTGCAAATCACTTAAACTTTTCAATAAAGATCACTCTCAAAATTTATAAGTTGCAACCCTCAAAGTCAACCTGCAATGGTGGAGGGACTTCTCTTACCCAAGAGTTTCCTATGCTAAGGAAATCATAGATTCAGTTCTTATCCTGTTCCTAAAACTCGAGGGAGGTAGGAAATTCATTCAATGTTGTGTACAATTTTGGGATCATCTATTACCATGACTCAGAAATATCAAGATGGATTCCATCTTCACATTATCAATAAACTGGAACTCAGTGAAAGAACTATGAACTATGGCTTTGGGGTGTTAATGGACTAAATGATGCCCTGTTATCCAAAAGAAAAATTAAAGCAGATGAATCTTATCCCATTTCCCCCCTCCCATTTTGTTGTCTTGCCCAACATTTGGAGAAAGAAAAAGAATCCACATTACTTAGCAACCCCAGAGGATGCAGGAAGTGACTGGTCAATACAATTCTGAATTAAAGCTGTAATATCCTGCAAAAATCCATCCTGTGGATTTATAGGAAAACCAAGAGTAGTTATAATCTCACTGGCAGGTCATGAAGTCACATTAGGCTCCTGTATCGGACTATTTAAGATGAAATATCTGGGAAATGGATGTCTTTTTGGAGGAGGATAATCTACTCCAAGACTGTCAAAATCAATAGACTACTTTGAAGTCTCACTGGAGTCATTATTGGTTATGTTTTGGTTGTGTTTGTAAATCAACAATTCAGCAAAAATAGGGCCACTTAGTGGTTGGAGTGAAGGAACCCCATCCATCAATGTTGAAATGAAACTGCCTGCCTTCAATGAAAGCACCAACATTTCCTCAATACTTTTTTTGAGCTTTTGAGTACCATAAAAGCTCAAGACAGAAAGAGAGAAATTGGAAGGATAGCAGATGGCATAGGGAAGGAGAAATCAGGGGTCCCATCCACTTTTGCTTTCCTGTCTATTGTGGCTACTCATTCTATGGCAAAATACAAAGAAACATAGACAGTTCACCCTTTTCCTGCAAAGTGATGGGAAAATATAGTGAATGTTATTGACCTCTTAATGCATGCCCCTATGTAAAGTCAAAATAGCTCTTGGGAATTTAAGAGGAATCTTTCGCATAATGCTTTCTCCCCTCCCCTGTTAAGTTCTTTTAGTTCAGTGAGATAGGATGTGTCATAAAACAATTGCACAGATAAAAGCTAAATCAATGTGATCTCCAGATAGCCTACATCTCCCCAGACTTTTATGGTAACATTTTTCTTGAATTCCTGAAGGCTTGTGCTTGTTGGCTTTGAAATAGCGCTTTTAAAGTCTTCATTGTTTTTTTATACCTGACACTGGCTGCCCCAATAGTTTTCCTGAAGGAAAGTGTAGCAGCAGGAACTTCATATAATATTGTAACAAGGAAGCTTTATCTTTTCAAAAAATACATTTCTTTTCCTTGTTACCAGCACCATCATAGACATTTGAAAATGCGGCTCAGAAGCTAGCGGTTTCTTTTGATATCACTTTTCCCCCTTGCCCCAAATATCATTCATGGCAAGTGAAAGAGAAGACAGTCTTAGGTTTGGGGGCTCCAATTCATCAAATTAAGTATTTGTTAAATACCTGCTGTGTCCATCAATGTGGGATGGAGAGCATCATTTGTTGGATCTACATAATAACATTGGTAATGTGACAGTCAGTTGGATTTATTCAGCACTTGTTGACTGGCCAGTTCACATGAAGGATCAAGTCTGACTATCCAACAATGTCCAACGCATAGGACAATTGACTTCTTTCCTTTTAATTTTGTCTAATTTAAAGGCTATCTTACCACAATGACATCATTCTCTGGAAGAAAATTTTACTTTATTTAAAAATATATTGTAATTATATATAAACATAAAATATAATCAGTGTCTTTTCCATGTCTAGTTTAAAAAAATGACTTTTTCTTTGAGGGAGAGCCAATAACCAAGGTAAATTTTTCATTCTTCATTGATTATCACTTCTCTACACTTACATGGTCATCATAGTAGTTCAAGCCTTCATGATTTCTATCAATAAAACATATGAGCATATACCCTTAATATTTGTTTGGGTAATGAAAAGTTGGACACAACTGAATGATTGAACAAAAAATTATATACATATGCCACCATACTAATAATTCATAATCTAGCCCCTCTACCACTTTTCCTGTCTTATTACATCTTATACACATCTTTTCTAACTCCAAGTGCTACAATCCAGTGACATTGGTCTCTTTATGGTTCTTCAAGTAGGACACCTTTTTTATGGCTATCTCCGATTTCTGAAATACTATCCCTCCTTAAATCTGCCTTCTGGTTTCCCTGGCTTCTTTCAAGTCCCTTAAATCCCAGCTTCTTACAGGAAGTTCTTCAATCCTCTTAATTATAATGCCATCCCTTTGTTTTGTTTTGTTTTTATTTCCTATCCATCTTGCATATAATTTGTTTTTTTTTTGTTCTTGTTGTCTGCATGTTGCTTCCCCTATTAGACTGTAAGCCTTTCTAATTTAGGGGCTGTGTTTGGTCTTTTTTGGAACCTTAGCACTTAATACAACGTAGGCTTTTAATAAAGGTTTATTGAATGACTGACAGAAATCTCACAAAATAGAAATTTTAAAATAGAAATAAAAGAAAAAAGAGTATTTGATTCTAGGGTCAAAAGGGGTCATTAAGGGGAGTCCTGGGACCAGTTTACCTCAGAAACAAATCAGGGCTTGATTTATTGTTTGTTAATCTAGATTTAAGTAAGCGATGAAGAAAATGTTAATGCATATCAAACTGAAGTGTGTAAGACTTTTTTTGAGAGCTAGTGGTTAAAGATTTACTAAAAGATCACAGGGGTCAATGGAATTTTTTGAAAAAGGGAATAATATGATTAGCTCTAACTTTAGGAAAATCACATTGGCAAATGTATGGAGAACGGGTTGGAGAAAGGAGAGATATGAAGTAGAGAGACTAAGTTGGAGGTTATTGCAATGGTCCACACGAAAGGGTATTGAGGGACTGAACTGAGACAGTTCTATGTGAGTGGAGAGAAGGGAGAGATGTGAAAGAGAGATTATGGAGGTAAACATGATAAATGGATAGAGTGCTGGACCTGGAGTCAAAAAGACTCATCTTCTTGAATTCAAATCTGTCCTCAGACACTATCTATATGATCCTGGCCAAGTCACTTAACTTTGCCTTAGTTTCTTCATCTGTCTAATGAGCTGGAGAAGGAATTGTCAAACCACTCCAATATCTCCTTCAGGATAACCTTAAATGAGGTCATGGAGAGTTGGACACGACTGAAATGATTGCACAAAATGTTTAGTGAAGGAGAGTGAGGAGCCAGGGATAATACTTGGGAACTCAGGTGCCTGGAAGGATGACTGTGCCCTCAACAGCAATAACAATGTTTGAAAGAGAAAAGTGTTTTGGGGAAAGACAGTACAATCCTAATCTATCTGTGCTACCTTATCTTGGGTTATTCACTTTTTCTCACTAAAAAAAATGAAAGTGTATTAAGAATTCACCAACCACTATTCCAAGGCTGGTAAAGCTATGAGGTCAGAAGAGGCAAATATGGGGAGGGGAGGGGTACAAGCATTGTAAGGATCCAGAGGAGTGGATTGTGACCCTCTGAAGACTGAGGAATGAGAGGGAGAAGGGTGGGAAAGCAGTTACAAGAATGGTATTCTGTTGGAGTCAAGCCCATAATTGGTTGGGGGAATGAAGGACGATGTGACCCATTGTCTCATGCTCCTATTGGTTGATAACTTGCTCCTTGGAAAGGATCAACCACTGTCCCTTTCAAGGTAGCTCCATTGACATCACTTTGGAAACTACTGTCTTAGAAGATAATCTTTATGAGTTGATGTGGTGTAGATAGCAGAACTTATTACCAGATGACCAACATCCAGGTCATGGTTCTTGTGGAACTTTTTTGGGAGGGGCACATAGCCTTTTGTGGCCCATTCAGAGCATGAACTTCCTGGCATAACATTTAGGAACTTGGGGCTTCTACCATCCCACAATGAGACACCAAAGGAGACTTTTAGTGGAGAAAACATAAGGCGCAAGCTTGTGTCTACCAAAAGTGATTCACAGGTACATGGCAGAGGGGCAATTCACCATGAGTACACCTGAAGGGGCTACTAATCAGATCTGAAGTGCTGCAGACCCTGCCTGAGAGACATAGTAATTGGATGACTCTGGATGGATCACTTAAGTTCTTTTAGCCCAGGTTTCCTCATCTATAAAATGGAGAAAGAGCACTAACCTTATAGGATTTTTGTGAAGATCAAATGAGATAACAGATATAAAGTGATTTTTAAAACACAATATTTATTTTAGTTATTATGGTGGTTATTGTTTTAAATAAAGAGAGACCTCTACTACCTTCAATCAATAATCTTTGTTGGATTTGACACCACTTTCATCATCTCACTCCTTTGTTTAGGAATCTTTTATGGCTTCCTATTATCTACCATACTTTATGAAGTCAAAATTTTACCTTTGGCTTTTAAGGATCCCTATAATCTGCTCCTTGTCTCCTCCAACAAACAGAGAGACAGATATAGACAGATAGACAGGAAAAGGGGGAAGGGAAAAAGAGAGAGACAGAAGATAGAGGAGCAAGTGAGAAGAGACAGATAGGAGAGAAGGGAGGAAGAGAAAGAGGCACAGAAGAGAGAGAGAGAGAGAGAGAGAGAGAGAGAGAGAGAGAGAGAGAGAGAGAGAAGCACAATTTGGGGCCACATCCCCATATAAGATAAATGGTGATGTGCCTGTCTATTGATTTCCATTGGATTTAGCCACATGCTCCAAGATCTGAGGCATTTGGGTTGGGGTGGGGGGAGCGATGGGGATAAGGAATGCTAAGAGTATCAGCTGATAGGATAATGAAGCAGTCTCACAGTCCAGTGCCAAGTTGGCAGTAATATGTTCCACAGCTGAGAAAGGCTATGAAGATGGCAGCTGGATGGCAAGAAACTCATTTTATTTGATTGTATGCTATCTCTAAGGAGACACGAATTAATTCTGCTTCCTTAATTGAAGAGTGGGGTTTATTCTTCCACCTGCAGAAATGCAAAGACAAAGGTTTCAAACCCCAATCCTAGGGTTGGGCAAGTGGGAAATCACAACTCTCCTTCCCTAACTCAAAGATGTTGTCCTTTTGAATGCGCATGATATTCTTTCAGTCCCTGATGATGAACCAGTTGGTTGCTATTGATTGACTCTAGAATTGTGACACTTGCTACACTTTTTGATAAGGTTTTTCATTGCTACATCCTGATGGTTTATTCATAGACCTAGGGAAGGAAGGGACCCCATTGATCACCTAGCCCAATTCTCTCATTTTTTTTATATTAAGAAACTCTGAGGTCCCAAGAGATGAAGTAACTTATTATGGCATCATGGCACTTTAGATTTAAAATAGTTCATGATCTTGAATTTAAGAACCTTTGAATCACTCCCTAGCCCCATTGATATCTTAAAGCCTAGACTTGCTTAGGTGACCCAGTCAATGAACAGCAGAGCTGGGCTGCAAGCTTGGTCTTGGGATTCCACATTTAATGCTCTTTCAACTGTACTTTTCCCTATCAAGGCTCCCAGCTCATGAGAGCCTATGACTTAGTAGGGAGAGCCTTGGAAGAGCTAGAAGATGTGGGTTAGTAACTACTCCCTTATTTATTAGCCATGCAATCAAATAACTTAATACTAACTGTAGAATGAAGATAAAAAATAGGAACTAGATCTGTGATTTCTTTTCTTAAAATTTATTTATTTAAGGCAATGGGGTTGAGTGACTTGCCCAAGGTCATGCAGCTAGGCTATTATTAAGTGTCTGAGGCTGGATTTGAACTCAGGTCCTCCTGACTCCAGGGCCAGTGTGCTATCCACTGTGCCATCTAGCAGCCCCGTTTGTGATTTCATTCATAAAGAGTTAGGGTCCCAGTTAAGGGAAATCCCTCAACTAATGTAAGTTTCCAGGACAGCTAGATAACAGTGGGTAGGATGCCAGATCTGGAGTCAAGAAGCTTCCTTTTCCTGAGTTCAAATCTAGCCTCAGACACATAAGAGTCATGTGACCCTGGGCAAGTCACTGAACCCTATTTGTCTCAGTTTCCTTTTCTATAAAATGAACTAGAGAAGCAAATGGTAAACCACTCTATTATCTTTGCAAAGAAAACCCCAAAGGCATCAGGTAGAGTTACATACAACTGAAAATGACTAACAACAATGCAGGTTGCCACCATCTCTACAACTTAAACATGTTAGGAAGGCTAAGAGATTCTGGGAAAAATCATTTTATCTCAGTTTCCTCAATTATGAAATGGGAATAATAGGGCTTATATAACTAACCATCCACCTGGAAAGTGAGGGATGTTGCTCAACTGTGAACTATTACCATTCTGCCTTATTGAAAAATGGGGAGGGGGGGCAGAAGGGGGCGGAGTAGGAATCTATACCTAGAAGAAAGCATGTCAAAAATGAGTGCATCTTTTTTCCAGTTCCTTTTCAGAAAACCTGAGTAAGTTGAATAGCAATCTATTCAGAGAATGATCCATTGGACTGATTTCTAGGTCTGGACTGACCCCAAGGCCATTCTGGTTAATAGATCTTTGTTAGCTGTGAACAGCAGGTGTTGTGGTTCTCAGAGGTGGTGCTAAGGGATGTTTAACAGTCTTTGAAGATGTGCTAAGCACTAAGAAAGCTGCAGTCTGTCAACCAGAGGAAGGGGGTGCAAGATTTGGAAGGGGCCTCTTAAATCCCCAAAAGTAGGGTCACATCCTTGAATTCTAAGTGCCAAGGCTGAGTTATATTCTGAACTTTCATCTATGCTATTGTCTATTTATCATATACCAAGATCCCGCAGCAAAGACAATTCTGTCAATAGAGTCCAATTTCTCTAAGTCATGAATACTTCTGGCATACTGTGAGAATGATCAAGGACAAAAGAGAAAAATGTAAGAATCTGCTGAATTTCAACTTTCTCTCTCTCACCAACCAAAACACAACCTGTCTAATTTGATGCTCAAAGGTAACATGGAACATGCCTCCAGAAGTGGGGAGCCTCCAGCTTCCATAGTTTGTCTGCTAGAGGACTTGGCAAGGACCTGGCTCATCCTGAATAAAACTGTGAAATAGGGATGGAAATTCTTAGTCCTCCTTTGTACTAATGAGACCAAGGCCAAATTGACAAGTTCATTTCCAGGCCAGCTAGCTAGCATTATTACTTTTTTCCAAGGGCACAGGCTGTGTCCTCACCCCCCTCCTCCTCCAACAGTCCAGATGGCTGCTTAATAAAAAACTATTTGTGAGGATCTACATAAATCCATCACTAGTCCTGAAATTTTCCCTAGTTATTTTAGTTTGAACTACATACTCTAGTAATGGTGGATCAATCAAGTATATGTTCTCATATGGTTTCTATTTACAGAATTGTCTTTGCCATGGAATCTTGGTATATGTGTGTGTGTGTGTGTGTGTGTGTATCTTTTTACAATATTTTATGTCTAATATAGACACATTGTTGCTGCTGTTCAGCATTGTGTCTGACTCATAACCTCATTTGAGTTTTCTTGGCAAAGATACTGGAGTGGTTTACCATTTCCTTCTTCAGCTCATTGGACAGATGAGGAAAATGAGGAAACAGTGTTATGTCTAAATTTCCCAGAAGCAAAAAGCTAATAAATGACTATGTCCAGATTTGAATTTAGGAAAATATAAGCACATATTTGTGTGTGCGTGTGCATGTCTACACACATACATGCATACATATATACATACATGATGATGATGATGATGCTCGCCCTTCATTCTTTTTTTAGTTTTTTTTTTGCAAGGCAATGGGGTTAAGTGACTTGTCCAAGGCCACACAGCTAGGTAATTATTAAGTGTCTGAGGCCAGATTTGAACTCAGGTACTCCTGACTCCAGGACTGGTGCTCTATCCACTACACCACCTAGCTGACCCCTTGCCCTTCATACTTGAAGACCCTGATATCAGGGAAGTGATGCCATGAAATGTACATGAATTGGATTTGAGTGAGGGAGTGCAGTGCTAAGTCAACAGCCTCAGTTTCTCCTCCAGAACCATTTGGACCTAGTGGCCAGATGTGGGTCAGGAGAACTGGATATAACACTATCAAGGTTAAGTGACTTGCCCAACATCATATATTGCACTTACTTATTAAATTTTACTATTATTATTAATGCAGTATAAACTAGCATTAGCTTTTTAGATGCTATATCATCTACTGGTTCATATTGAACATTAAACCCCTAGGTTGATTTTATATTCAAAACACATTTAAGAACTAGTTATGCTGATATATATTTAACAACCAATTCTCTAGAAAAATAAAATGAACCCAACATACTTTTTAAAAAAGTTTAGCCTTCTTAACTTTTTATTTATCACTTTCTTAAGTCTAGACAGCAAAATCAACAAAACAATAAATCAAACTTCAATTTATTATATTGGATGATTTATGAAGTTCAATTAGTTTTTGGATAGAGCTGGGTCCAGTACTCCCTTGGTTCTTTACATATATACATACATATATATATATATATATATATATATATATATATATATATATATATATATATCAGTTCATTTTATAACTTATAAGAACCTTATGTTGCAGTTAGTACAAATGATGTAAGATCTATTTTAAAGATGAATAAACCAAGGCTCAAAAAAGCCAAAATAAAATAAATATGACTCATAGAGACTAAACCCCAAGATAAAAAGGGAGATAGAAATTCAGTTCAATAAATAATTAGCTAAATAAATGAAAATAATAAATAAATTAATAATTTACTTAATGCCTATCACCTCCAAAGTACTGTACTTGACAAAACCAACAGTTTTTGCCATCAAAGTTGGTGGGGAACAATTTAAACACACCATTTATATTTATTTTATTTATGTCATTTATAAATTATTATGATAATAGGAGGAAGGTAGTGCAGGAAAGGCATTATTTTGGAAACCAGGAATTGTATGAGGAGTTGATGCGGAGGGTTAGTTTTATAGATCCTTTGCAAAGGATACTACTGAGTATGGAAAATGCTATAAGGTCAGTTTTACTAGAAAAGTAGGGGGAATGCAGTTTGTACATGCAGCTGAAAGTCTGACTTAGGAGTTTCCATTTTATTCTAGAAGCAGTAGGACCTGAATGAAGATTTTTGGTAAGAAGGGGTTCAAGAGCTGTGTTTTGGTAAGAGAGCACCTAGATGCCCTTGATAAATTCAGTTATTAGGCTTGAGGAGAATGGGAGAGGGGACATAAGCCTAAAGATGTCTGTTTATTTTTCAGAAATCAAAGAGGGATTTGAAAATTATAGATCTGTGAGCTTGACTTTGATTTCTGGTAAAAAAAAATCTAGAATATAAATAAAAGGATGGTTAGTAGACATCTAGAAAAGGAAGCAGTAGTATTAATGGCATTATTAAAAATATGTCATGGCAAAATAATCTGATATCTTTTATTATTGTAGGTTAGGAATGCTGTAGATGAAGTTAAATTAGATTTTAGCAAAACATTTTTCTTTTTTTTTGTTTATTTTATATTATTACAATAATATTGCTGTGAGAGTAATCATAAAACCCACTCCCCCCCATAAAAAAGATGAGGAACCTCAAGAATAGTGAGAGAGAAAATAAAAGTGTACTTCAGTTTGTGTTCAGATTCCAATGGCTCTGTCTCTTGGATGAGTTGCTTTCCCCATCTTAGCCATTAGAGAAGTTGTTTCAATATTTTCCCCACAGTTGCTATTACTAGCTGTATTTCCCTCAACTCTGTTCCTCCCAACTCTCATCTGTTCCATTCTCTCCTTTCATCTTGTCCCTGTTCAGAAGTGTGTTGTATCTGAATACCCTCTCCCAATGAATACCCTCTCTTCTATCACCTGCTTTCCCCTTCCCTTGCACCATTTCCCCCTTATACCATCCCTTTCCTCTCATTTTTCTCTAGGGCAAGATAGATTTTTATACCCTATTAAGTGTGTATATTTCCTCTCTGAGCCATTTTTGATGAGAATGAAGGCTCACTTATTCCCCCTCACCTACCCCCATTTCACTCCATTGTAAAAGCTTTTTCTTGACTCATGTGAAATATCTTAACCACTTCCTCTCCTTTCTCTTCCCCCCAGTACTTTCCTTTAATCACTCATTGACTACATCTTTTTACTATATTATACCATTCTATTCAGCTCCTTCCTATGCCTTATCTATATATGTTCCTTATAACTGCTCATATAAATGGAAAAATGTATAAGAGTTATCAGTATCTTTGTCTCATGCAGGAATATAAACAGTTCAATATCATTAAGTTCCTCATAATTAGTACTTCTCATCCACCCCCTCTATGGTTTCCCCAAGTCCTGTACTTGTAGATCAAACTTTCTGTTAAGCCCTGGCTGTTTCAATGGGAAAGTTTGAAAGTCCCCTGTCTCATTGAAAGTCAATTTTTTCCCCTGAAAGAGGTTGTTCAATTTTGCTGGGTAGTTGATTCTCAGTTGTAAACCAAGATCTTTTACCTTCTGGAATAGCATATTCCAAGCCCTACAAACCCTTACTACCAGATCCTGACTATAGAGCCATGCTGGTTGAATTGCTTGTTTCTGGAAGGTTTTAGTATTTTCTCTTTGATTTGGAGTTTTGGAGTTTGGCTATAATATTCCTGGAAGGTTTTCTTTTGGGATCTCTTTCAGGGGGTGATCAGTGAATTTCCTCAATTTCTATTTTACCCTTTGCTTCTAGGATCTCAGGGCAATTTTGTTCTATTATTTCTTGAAAAATGAGGTCTAGCCTCTTTTCCTAGTCATGACTTTCAGGTAGCCTAGTATTTTAATTATCTCTTCTGGATCTGTTTTCAAGGTCAGTTGTTTTTCTTCTAATTTGGGGGGTTTTTGATATAGTTTTGTTTCTTCCTGAATTCTCTAAAAGTCATCAGCTTCTTTTAGTTCCATTCTGCATTTGAAGGAGTTGTTTTTTCAGAGAGCTTTTTTATCTTCTTTTCCAGCTGGCCAATTCTTCTTTTGCCTTTTGGGTTGCTTTCTCCATTTGGCCTAAACTTGTTTTTAATATATTATTCCCTTCAGTCTTTTTTTGTATTTCTTTCACAAGGCTGTTGACTTGGTTTTTCATGATTTATCTGCATCACTCTCATTTCTCCTCCCAATTTTTCCTCTACCTCCCTTAATTGCTTTTCAAAGTCTTTTTGAATTCATCCCTAGCCTGAGAAATTTTCTATTTCTTTTGGAGGTTTTGAATGCAGAAGCTTTGATTTTGTCATTGTTTGAGTAGGTATTTTGATCCTCCATGGGACCAAAGTAATTTTTTCTATGGTCAGATTCTTCTTTTTCTTTTGTTTGCTCATTTCCAGCCTATAACTGATTTGCCACACTTCCAAGGCTTTGGGTGGGGTGTGGGACAGCCCACAGGGGCCTTAATTCCTCCAATTCCTCTGAATGCTCTCTTGCCTGTGTTTAGGCCCCCCCCTCTTGCCCTGGAGCTGTGAGAATAGTCCCTGTTTGGCTATGGTGGTGATGTAGGGGCCCGGACTGCAACCTGGATCTGAGTGTGGGAAAAGAGCAGAGTCCTGCCCCAGGGAGAGCAGAGAGACCTCTGCAGTCTCCCCCAACTCCCTTGCCATCTATAGACTGAGAGCTCTGGATGTGCTGGGTGGCTCTATGAACTCCTTTTGCAGGTTCTCACCATAGGGCTGCTCTGAGGTCAGTGCTCTGCTCTGCACTCACTCTGGTGTGGCAGAGTTTCTCTCACCACCCCTTCCTGCTAGTCCTGATGATCCTTGGGCCAAGAGATCTGGAAACCACCCCCTCTGCCACAGACCCAGTCTCCCAGCCCAGTTGCGGCTGTGTTGTGGCTTTTTCCAACCCTCGGTCCTGGAGGAACAGACCTTTCTTGCAGAACTTCTAAGTTGTGTAGGACTGAGAAATTGTCTCACTCAGTCTTTCTTTGGGCTCTGCCCCTCTAAATTTTGGCTAGAGTCATAATTTGATGGGTTCTGGAGTTTTGGGGGGGAACAAGTTTCCAGGTTTCTAAGTTTCCAGGAATTCCTGCCTTCATGTTGCCATCTTGGCAACATTTTGAACATTTGAACATTTGAAAGAATTTCCAATACTATTCTTGTGGGTAAGATAGAAAGAGGTAAGCTAGATAAAAGATGCATAGTTAAGTGGATTTGGAACTGGTTGAATGAGTAGACCTAATGAATGCCTATTAATGTCTTGTCAACATAAAGAAGAGTTTTTTGGGGGAGGGAAGTAGCAGGCCATCTGTCTTTGTTTCTGTATTGCTTAATACTTCTGTAATATTGGATTTTTCCTTTTTTCTTTTTGTTTTTGTTTCAGATCTTTGATTTGATTGATTTAGTCAACCCCTGGTGAATCCCTAGTAAAGAAATTTCCTTTGCCCTTGTAGAACTGTACCCTCTGCAACATTGTTCAAGTTTCATTTTTCAGAGTTGGTCTAGGAGTGCTGACATTATAACTAATATTGGATTCTGCATTCTTGATTCTCTGGCTTGTTTTCTATCCATCATAGCAATCTGCTTCTTTTGTAAGTGACTGGTGTCATAGATGGCATCCTTATCCATTATTAGTTAGCACAAACCTGGGAGGAAAATGGACAGAACTAGGATATGAAAAAAAGATCTCAATAGCCTAGAATGTTGTGTCCAATCTAACAATATAAAATTGTAATAAAGATAAATGTAAAGTCTAGTGATTGGTTTAAGAAATTTCCTTCCCAATTCCTGGATGAGGAAGATATGTCTAGATAGCCTATCAGTTACTCTGAAAAAGATTTGGGTTTTCAGTGGATTGTAATCTTAATAATGGGCAGTAATGTGGAAGCCCAGAATTCAAATGCAACCTTAGGCCACTGTTGATAGGAATAGTGTCCAGAACAAAGAGGGCAAAAATAGAAAGAATATAGTGGATAGAATTCTGAAATTAGATTTAGAAACCTGTTCAAATTTCACCTCAGACTTTTATTAACTGTGTGATTATGGGTTTGGTTTCTCATAGTTTCAGTTTTGATTATTTATAAAAATGGGGATAATTATAATTATGGAGAGTGGTCCAGACCTCACTTGAACTGACAGGCTATGTTGCCAGAACCCAGCTGCTACTTGGGGGTCTTGGAGAGATATGGAATGTCTTTCTAATGCTATTGCTCATGAGTTCCCACCAACATGTTTACCCCAATGACTGTAAGTTGATGTCAACTCATCCTCTAAACAATCATTTTTTAGAAATGAGTATTTATTATAGTAGTATAAGATGGCATAAAATATTTCACTAAATGTCTATGATAAACTCTCCTACTACTACATGCAAAATCAAGGGGAAAGTGGGCTCAAGATCAGAAAGCATATATGACAGAAAAGTAGCTTGTAACTACTGTAAGTGCTTTGACTAGAGTCCTGAAGATACTTCTCTTAAGTATGGCATCACTTTTCCACTGGGTTCTTTGCAGAACCTTTAGTTTATCTTTTTCACAGAGTCTAGTCTGTATTAGTTCTGGATAGGGAAAAATTACCATCAGCTATTGCTATCATAAGGACACAAGATGCTATTATGATTCCCATTTTACATATGAGGAAACAAATAGGGTAAGGACATACAACTAGTAAGTTGAACTCTGGACTTCCTGATTCCAGGCCCAATACTCTATATTGAGGGTGCCACTTATAATTCAGAAGAAGATAAGACACTGAAGGCTCTTAAGATGATGTCATTTGAGGATTTGTTGTAAGAACTAGAGATGATTCCCATAGACTGTAGAAGGGGAAATTTGAGGGAGAAGACATATTTTCCCATATTTGATGGTCTGTCATATGGAAAAGAGATTAGACCTATTCTCTATTTCTGAGGACACAGCTAGGAACACTGTGTCAAAGATATAGAGAGGCAGATATGTGTTTATTGTAAGGGAGGGAGTGGTGTTTAATGATTAGAATTATCTGGAAATGGAAGAAATTGCCTCAGGAGAAAGTGGAGTTTCCCCTTCATTAGAGATTTTCAAGAGAAGGGTAGACAATCACTTGTCCTTTGTGTTGCAGAAATGGTTTTATTTGGGTACAAATCATACTAGATTTGTCTTTGAGATGTCAACCAGTTCCAAGCACCTGCAATTCTTTGTCTTGTCCAAATTCACATAGACCCAAAGTAAAGGCTAGGACATAGACCCATTGACCCTGGGTCTACTTGCTTTCTCCATAGTTCCATGAAGTCATGTTATACATTGGGATCTTATGGGGAAAAATTCAGAATAAGGCTGGTCTGTCCTAGGTCCTGAATGAGATGGTTGTCAACTGCAAGTGCTGAAAGGGCCTCATTTTAGCATTTCTGTTTTCTGTGCAGTTTCCTGGCAGAAATCATAAAGACAGCATGATAGTGCATGCTAGAGTAATTAGAAAAGAGCCAATTACATTTATAGAAGTGATTCCTTTGTTCAGCATCTGTCTTCTCTTGAAACTATTCATTTTCAACCTTTATTAACCCCTTTACAGAACTGCAGAATCTCAGAGGGGAAAAAGATCTTAGAGATCAATCTCAGGAGTCAACAAACTTTGGCCCAAAGGCCAAATCCAAACAGCTGCTTGGTTTTGTACATACTATGAGCTTTAAATGATTTTTACATCTCAAATACAATAAAACTTTATTTTAAAATGTAAGAAGAAATACTCTTAGTTTGTAGATAGGACAAAAATTGGAGCTGGCATATTTAGTCCTTAGGATATGGTTTGCTAAACCCTGATCTAACTCAACTGGTTTGTGAGTAAGAATGCCTTTTCCAATATCCTTAATATGTGGAAATGATAATGTATCTTTATTTGAAGACTTCAAGTGATAGGAAAAAAACCTCGTTTCTGAAGCCAGCTCAATCCACTGAGTGCAAAAATGTTTGTTCTTATATTAAAGCCCAAATCTGTCATGTTTACCTATTGTGTTTCTAGTTCTGCCCAACAGAATCCAGAGAATTAAGTCCAACTTCTCTTCCAAATGACGGCTCTTAAAATGCTTGAAGGCAATGCTCATATTGCCCTCAAATCTTTTCTACCCTTTGGTAAACATTCCCAGTCCCTTCAACCAGTTTTCACTTGGCATGGTCTCTATTTCTCTTGGCCTCTTATAACTAAATGGTAGTTCCTTCATCATCATGGCACACCATCATGACATCATAGCATCTATTCCTTGGTTCGACTTTAGCTATGTATAATTTTTTCTTTTGATTTTTGCAAGACAGTGGGGTTAAGTGACTTTGTCCAGTGTCACACAGGTAGGTAATTATTCAGTGGCTGAGGTCAGATTTGAACTCATGTCCTCATGACTCCAGGGCTGGTTCTCTATCCACTGTGCCACCTAGCTGCCCCTATAACAAACAGGACTCAGAAGAGCCCAAAACACAACAACACACAAGACGATATCAGGGCTAAGACTCCACATATGGGTAACCCCCATAAATGAGGAGTTGGACTGAGTCAATGATTCTCAAATTATTTTTGCTAGTTGAATAGTATTCTTTGCCATGAGGAATTGTGGTCCACTGCTAGCGAAGAGCTAGGAGAAGGGGGCCTTGTACAGTTTCCCTTTATAACAGTCACAATCTTGATTGAGTTCTTCTTGAGTTTAAGATCTAGTCTGTTTCAAAGTATGAGCATCTTTGTCATAGGAAAATTTAATTTATTTGTTGAATGCTATTTTGCCATGTTACATATCCTGAGTCAACATTTGTAACTTGTTTCTTTATTTATAGGGGACAGACATAAAGACTGGATTTTAATTATATAGAGAGCTCCCGGGTGAGAAATCTCCCTCTGCCAATGCAAGTTAGCACCTGTTGCATGTTGTGCCTCCCTCTGAATTGGCAGGTTGGCTTCCCAAAGCTCAACTGATATCATGGCCTCCCTGAAAGTGTCTTGTCTGGCAGTGTCTTTCTAATACTATCATTCATGGGTTCCACCATGTTTGAGTCTCACTTCAATACCAACTCTTTAGGCAATATATCATGCTGCCTGTCAAATAAAATTATTTATAAATTTGCTTTTATCTACAATAGTAAATAATCTGCAATTTTATGGTATGCTTTTTGAGAACTGCTTCGAGAACTTGGATTGTCTCCAAGGTCCTTTTCAGCACTAATATTCCAAGGTAAGAGATCTTAACCCGAGGTTCATGAGGTCTATGGATAGCTTTGAGGGTGTCCATAAAATTCTATAGGAAAAATTAATTACGCTTTTAGCTCAACATAATTGATTTCCTTTTTAATCCTATGAATTTGCATTTTATATATTTAAAAGTATTTTTCTGAGAAAGGGCCCTTAGATTTCACAAGGTGCCAAAGAAGTCCATGACACAAAGCAGGTTAAATGGAAGGATTGTGTTTAAACCATAGTATAAGAGCTGAAAATTAGATAAAAGGCAATGGCAGAGATATAGTACCCCACTTCCAAAATGCCTCTCCTTCTTTTTGGACAAGGCAAAAGGGTAACTCAGATGTTTCCTTCACATTGACTGGGAAAACATCAGGAACACATTTGATGTGAGCAGAGGTAAGAAAAAAGGCAACACAGTAAGGCAGCCTTGGTGAAGGAGATGGGAGCATAGGAGCCTTGGCACCCAGGGTGAGGCTCTAAAAGGCTGATCCAACATTAAGATTCTCCAATCTGGAAGAAAGGATGAGAACAGGATGGATGTAAATTGCTCTTTCCCTGAGTAAATACACCTTGCACTTTACTGCTGGAGGCTTAGCAGATCTGAGATTTCTACTTCCCAGGAGACCCCCTTGGGCAAAATTTCCTGACAAGGGAGGATGTTACATTTTCTAAAAGATTACCAACAGAAGTAGTTGAATTTTTTTCTTATAAAAACAGAATTCATCCTTCTGTAGGGATGGGCTAGGGATAGTCATTTCTGAAGCCCAAAAGATGCAATTCTAGATTCACTTTTTACCTTAGAATTCTGGAAAGATGTATCAAGAGCAAGATTTCTCTGGAACTATTTACAAAGAAAGAATTTCTTACAATCAAATTATTTGTTAGCTAGTGAATTTTAAAGGGAAGAAATAGGTAATTTTCTCCATCTTTGATTGCTAGCACAGAGTAGGTCTTTAAAATATTTATTCAATTAAATTGACTATACCTAGGTCACCCAAAAGAACTATAATTCTTAACTTTTTTAAACAATCTAAAGAAAAACAAAGATTAATGAAAATAAATATGTAATTTTTTCCCATATAAATTCACAGACCCTCTGAATTCTATCTGTGGACTCCAGGTTGAAATCCCTCCTAAAGAACTTTGTCTTTAGGGTGATTTAGGAGAATTTAATTTGAAATAAGAGATTTGGGGACCTGATCTCATTGCTGTTGCTGGAAAACTATAGGTAAGACACTTGGTCTCAGTTTCTTCATCTGTAAAAAGAGGTATTTGGCAAGGAGGGTACCAATAAGAAGAAAGTCCCTCCACCACGTTTATAGGAGTACATTTTGTGATAGTCAAGAATTGAAAAGAAAGTAGATGCCAATTAATTGGGGGATGGTTAAGCAAATTGTAGCATGTAGATACTGTGCTATAAGAAATGATGAATGTGATAAATACGAAGAAGCATAGAAAGAGCTATGTGAACTGATTCATAGTGGAGTAAACAAAGCCACAAAAACAATATGTAAAAAATACAATCATGTGAAAAGAAAAAAAAAACTACAAAAAAAGTCAAATGTGAAAGCAAAAGTATAAAAATCAAGCATGATTTGAAAGAAGAAATGTTAGAAGATAGCCCCTTTGCATAGGTGGGAGGTTTAGAAGTGTTGTGCATTGCACATACTTTCAGAATCTTTCTATGTACGGATGATGTTATATTGTTTTTATTCCTTTTTTTAATCTTTAAAAATACTATTTCTTATACTAGTTCTCTGGGAAAGGGAAGAGAAAGGAGACTGGAGGAAATTATGAAAATGATAAAAAAAGATTAAAAAAAGTAGAAATTTATTTTAAAATAAGACTGAACTGGACTAGATCACCCTTCCAGTTCCCAATCTATAATCTCATGAATCAGGGATCCTGAAGCTCACTATTTATATCCCTAAGAACTTATGTATAAAAAGAGAAATGTTCAGTTCTACAGTTTCCATCAGAGAAGAGGTGCAAGGCACTGTGAAGCCTTCATCTCTGACTGAGGGCCAGGTGGCCCCCTCCAAGACATTCTTCCTGCTTGGCAGTATACGAATATCATAAATACGCTACTTCCTCCACATCTCTTTAGGGACAAAACCAGGTTGTCAGCAATGGACTGTTACATTCTAATTAGAACCTCTGTGGGATTAGAAATTTCCCTTGGCCTAATTGGAACTGACTCCAGGGGGAGGAAAGGGTACAAATTTGTTTTAAGCCCCAAGTAATTATATCCACTCTTAGCGTGCCCCTGACGCTAAGAGGATTTATATTGGATTATATCTAATATTAACATGAACTAATGCTGCACAAACATCATAGAGATGAGTTGGGCTTATTCTACTAGATAGATTCCTTTGCCTTCAAAGTCAAGCTGGATTTTGAAGAGAAGAAATAGACTGACCCATTTGGTGGCCAAAAAATTAATGCTGAGGAGAGTTTGGCATTGCAAAGAGTAAACAAATTGAAAGAAAGCAAAAGTTGTAACCAGAGTTCAATATCTAAGGTTGATTAAGCCCTCAAGTATGGAAGGTTGCTATTAGATGAGATTGCAAAATGTCAATGACTCTGTGATCTCATCAATGAGGATACTTGATCCCAAAGCACTTTTTTGTGAATCCACTCTGTCTTTTCGTTCATGGACTTAGTCTCAGTTCTCCCATAAATCCTTCACAGGGAAAGAGAGACCCTCTCAGTATATTGTTAATAGTCTGTGTTTACTAAAACAGTCCATAGGCTATTTATGAATTGTGTCTCATGCCCATGACGATATCATGTCCAATAAAGGTTTACTAGCTTTCCTAGGTTATAATTTTATGCTACTTCTTCTACATGTCATCATTTCTGATCACTTAATTTCCCGGAGATTGTTTTTTATCTATAAAGTGGGGCTAATAATGAAAATTCATAGGGTTATTGTGTAGATAAAATGAGATAATGCATGCAAAGTGTTTTGCAAACTTTAAGAAGCATTATGGAAATGTCAATCCTTGTTTGTCCTTCATTCTGGGAGAGAACCATGATATTAGGAAGGTGACGCCATGACTTGCAAACGAATTGGATTTAAGTGAAGGGGGCATCAGCTTCGCTCTCTCCTCCATAGCCATCTGTGTCGGGTGGTAAGATACAGATCAGGATGACTGGAGATGGCCCTGAATGAAATGTCAGGTATTACTAATTAAGGCAATGGCTTGACTTAATAAAGCAACTATTTTGAACGTCACCCTTTTTTTTTCTCTGCATTTTCTCTGCTCTTCTTATTTCTTGTTACAGTATAGGAGGGATCACATATTACTTTTAAAAATGGTACCATCAAGGGAAGATGGCCCTTCAAGGTGAACGGTTCTCTCTTAATTTGCAATTTTTTTTAAGTCAGAGACTGCTCTATAAGGAAATTCTGCTGCCCTATCACAGAGTTACATCCCAGTCAAGGCGGTATAGCATACATTTTCTCAGTTTAACACACCAGTGGTTAAGTTGTACCTCATAGCTCAGAATCAATAAAGTCAAGGCAATTTCCTTAACACACTATCAATAAGAGATTATGGGAGGGGGAAGGGTGCCCCTTAGTAGCTAATGCTTTACTAAAGTTCAAATGAGGCAATATATAGTAAAATAAATTCAATCTCTATTTCCACTCTTTGCAATTTTATCAGAGGGTAAATGAAATGGAACTGTGTTGATTCTAACCAGTCCAATATATCTTCACTTCCTAATAACCAAGGTCATTTTTATCTTCATGGGAAGGGAAGCAAAATATAAAATACTCACCCAGACTGAACAGAATATGCATTTGCAGAGGGTTTTTTATTTGAACACCAGGTAGATGACTGATATATTATGTAATTCATTTCACAGTACAGCTGAATATTTTTTATAGATAGTGTTTAACCTTGCCAATTCTGCTCTTAGATAACCCCCCTTCTGAGGATAACATCATATATTTAACATAAAAGAAAAATTGGGGAGGGGGGGCAAGGGAAATGAATGTGAATCTGTCAGGTACAACAAGCAACCAAGGGATAATATACTCAAAAGGACTCTCTGGACATCCTTGGCTATTTAATAATTATTATAATATTCATCACAATAAAACACAGTTGGTTATTTGAAAGAAAAACCCACCACCGATACCACCACAACAAACCAACCAGACCTAGTGGAATAGGAATAATTGAAGGATCCCTTTCTTCATTTTAGACTTCTTAAAGTGTTCTGACTTCTTAAAGTGTCTGAGCACCAGCTCAAATCACTATGTAACTAAGCATGGAACAAATAGGATCTACCTCATGTTACCAATATTTGGGGAGCATACTTAATCCCCTTTGTTGGGAGTACTCTGCTACTCATAGTCCTTAAGTAATATGTGGCACAACTGTGCCCTCAGGTTTCTACCCCTAGGATCTCAAGATAGAATCACCAAATTATAGAATCACAGAGTTTTAGAGGTAGATAATATCTCATTGGCCATCTAGTCTAATCCATACCCCAAAAAGAATTTTACTATAACAATTAAAAAAGGTCATGCAGCCTTTTCTTGATGACACTCTTCTGTGTTATACTTTTGAATAACTTATTATTAGAAAGTTTCCCGCCCCATTACAACCACATGGCTTTCGCCAAACTATTTGATCACTCTTGTGGGCCATCTCTTTCTGAATTGACTGAATCAGAGAAGCCCAGAATTTGAGCCATGTATTGACCAGGGGGTGGCCATCTAGTCCAATCATACATGAAAGGAGTTCTTACTGTGGCCATCCACTATCCAACATCCAGCATCTACTGGAAAATCTCCAAATAGGGGATCATATATATTTATACAGCATATAAACATACAAATATATGTGTCACTCTTAATAGAAGAAAGAATTACTTCATTTTTTTGTTTGTATACCTAATTCCTGAAAAATAATAAGTAATTTTGAAATTCTTATTGGTTGTGTGAGCAAGCCCCTCCTCTATTCCACCTTTGCACAGTTCTACTTGGGAGGAAGTTAGGAGAATACAGGCTCTGGTGTCAGAGGACCTGGGCTCAAATACTATCTCTGGCACATGACCTAGGCAATTCTCTTAGCCTTTTTGGCCCACAGCTTCTTCATCTATGAATTTAGGAAGTTGGATTTGATGGCCTTTGAGGAACCTTCCATCACCAAATCATGATCCTCTAAACAGAATTTGTTCTAGGGACAATTAAACTAGTTAGGACTCTGCTGGCAACCACCTTATGAGTAGATAGATAACAATGAAGTCAGGAGAAGTTAATTTGAGAAAGAAAGGGGAAAGCTAGCACAAGCAAAAAAGTATTGACTGAGGAAAGGCATATGAATATAGTTAATCCAGTATTTCTAATGAGACACATTTCTCTTAGCTTTACCCCTAATAACCCAAAGACTCCTGAACTTGGGATTGTTCAACCAACTTCCCCTGAAGTTAAAGCCAGTTATTACTATGGCATGCCTCTGGATTTCTGGGTTCTAGCCAGGATCAGATGTAGAAATATAGATAGGCTGCTTAGTTAAATGTTGCCAGAAGTCTACTTTAGCAGCCCAGCAAGGTTTGGGGGAAATCTTTCATGTGTCTCCAAAGTTTGAAGGGCTTATCAGAGCCCAGCAGCCAACCCTTTGGTGTCGTCTCAAATCAGCACCTCTTCCTCTAAGCAAAATGTGATGGAAGGAAGAATCTTACGATTAGAGCTGCTAAGTAGAAGGTTGGGAGTGTCCCCAGCTGGGCAGACCGCCACTGCTGTCTCAACTCATTCCTTATAGCAGTGGTTCTCATACATTTTCATCTTTTTTTTTAAGATTTTTGCAAGGCAAATGGGGTTAAGTGGCTTGCCCAAGGCACACACCTAAGTAATTATTGTGTCTGAGACCGGATTTGAACCCAGGTACTCCTGACTCCAGGGCCAGTGCTTTATCCACTATACCACCTAGCCGCCCCACTATGCCACCTAGCCGCCCCATCACTTTCATCTTTTTATTGCTTTCATCTCATCTCATCATCTTGCTTTTCTCTGTATCTCTGGTGATTAGTACAATGTTTGACCACACAGTAGGTATTTAAGAAATGATTGTTGACTGACTGTCTTGAAGACTATAAAAAGCCAGGGAGTTATCAAACTCTATAGATGAAGGAAGTACCATATGGGGTATTCCCTGTATTAAGACATTATAGACCCAAATGAAAACAAAAACTCCTTTATTTTCTACATAATCTCTCAGTCGCTTTCCATTCCACCATATCAGAAAGTTTTGAGTTCAAATGTGGTCTCAGACATTTGCTAGCTATGTGATACTAGGCAGGGTTATTATATGGATAAAATGAGATAATATTTGTAAAATATTTTGCAAACCTTTAAGAAATATAAAAGGCTAGAGATTATTATGATATATTCACATATATCAGCACACACATGTATATATATACATATATATATATATGTATGTGTGTGTGTATGCTTTTATGTGCATTTTAAGGCTTAGTTTGTCTTCTAAGCATTGCCACTATTGGTAGGCCTTCCATCGTACATTCTCTCCCAGGAATTAAGGTAAATATCCAGGAATAGAAGGTCAGAGCCTTTAAATGACACTTTTTACCAGCAGTGGTTAGAAAACTTCACTATTTCAGCCCTGCTCTGACATATAGCAGCTGTGTAAAGTGTCTTTGTCCATTGTCATTTCAAAGAATGCTTCCATCTGAAATAAGTTAAAGGGAAATTGGGGCTCTCATTAGTTCCCCAGAAGATAAGGTGCTGAATTCATTTAGTTATTATTCTAGATAGAGTTAGAGTTATCTGCCAGACCTCAAATATGTGCATAATGAATCACAAAAACAGATGGTCTCTTGAGAAGAGGTCCCATCCTATCTTCCTTTTTCCTCGCCCCCCCCATATAAGAATCCTGGATCCTGTCCTAAAGTAGCTGCCTTTCTTTCATCTCCAATCTTTATCTCTTTAGCTCTCTGCAGTGTAGCTTCTCTTCCCATTATTCTACTGAAGGATACCCCCCACATCAACCTCATGTCCAATAGCCTCACTTTCATCTTTATTCTCTGCTTTCTGTAGGATACAACTTTGTTGATACTTGTTAATATTTTCTTCTCCCTACTTTGGGTTTAGGATCCTGTCCTGTTCTAGTATTCTGTTCTCTCCTTCCCTGTCTACCCTTCCTCCTGGCCTTTCCTTTAGTCCTAGGATGCTGTCTCACATTTTCAATCATCTCTGAAAGAGCAATTTTGCCTTCATGTATGGAAAAATTTCCTAAGTTTTTCTTTTGACTAAATCAGGATAAAGAACTCCCAGTGAGAAAACTTCTACTAGTGTAGACTTATCGGCTCCTGAGCTGTAACTTATCTTTCCAAAGAGTTGCCTGGGAGCACTGTGTCACAAAGCTTGGAACACAAAGGCAGTATGTATCAGAGGCAGAGTTTGAACCCAGATATTTGTAAGTACAAGATCAGCTTTTGAACCAGGACAAAAGTGGAATAGGCTGCCCTAGTAAGTGGTGGCTTCCACACCCAACAGTGCCTTTCTTCCCTCTCCCAGTCACTTGAGGTCTTAAAGATAAAGATTAAATCTAGATTAATATTGATAGTGATTAATGATGATTGGAGGGGCAAGACTTTTTTCTAGGTGTAATATGAGCTAGTTGACTTGAATGGACATCTCTTCAAGTTATGAGAGTCTGTGATGCTTTCTAAGACCCTTTTTGCAAACATTCATAGGTCATCTTTGCTTGGATGTTGCACTATTGGAAATACAAAAAAAAATGAAATATATCCAAGCTGCAATCATAATCTCCCACAGAAACTTTCCTTTCAAATTCCTACCATCATGCACCCAAAGGCTTGAAATCTTAAGAGTCCTCTTTCATATTTCCTTTTCCTTCCCTCCCCTATGTCCAATTCACCACCATATCCTATTATTTCTTCCTTTGAAATTCCTCTTGTCTACTTTTTCCCCCTTCTACTTCTAGTGTTTCTATTGCTCTTCCCTTAATATCTCATACCAAACCTGTCATAGGCCATAAACATGGAGGTGCTTAAAGTTAAATAACAGGGCACAGGGAATGAATCTTTCTGGGGCAAGAGAGCATGATCTAAGTCAGGACTTCTCAACCTGAGTTCTTGAACTGTTTTTTATATTGATGATTATATTTTAAGAGAATTGGTTTTCACTGTATACCCTAACAGCAACATAGGGGCAATGATCAACCTCGATGGACTTGCTCATTCCATCAGTGCAACAACCAGGGACAATTTGGGGTTGTCTGCAATGGAGAATGCCATCTGTATCCAGAGAAACAACTGTGGAGTTTGAACAAGGACCAAGGACTATTACCCTAAATTTAGAAAAAAACCTGATATCTTATTATCTGATATTGCTATTTTTTATACTTTATGTTTCTTCCTTAAGGATATAATTTCTCTCTCATCACATTCAATTTGGATCAATGTATACCATGAAAACAATGTAAAGACTATCAGACTGCCTTCTGTGGGGGGTGGGGGGAGGGAAGTAAGATTAGGGGGAAAATTGTAAAACTCAAAATAAATAAAATCTTTAATAAAAAAGAGAATTGGTTTTCTTTTATGCTTTTATAGTTTGCATAAAATTTGTTTTATAATTATATATGTATTTTATATATATGATATTTTATAAAACATATATTACATATTTTAAACAGCTACATCTATTTTATGCATTCATACATATCACTTTTAATAGTTTCCTTCATTTCTCAGTACAAATACAACCAGCGACTAATACCTCCCTCTAAAAGATTAAATTGTATTTCAGTTGTTTGGATTTTTTTATGTATTTAGATGTGTCTCTTTCCTAATAGAATAGAAGCTTCTTGAGGACCAGAAGTGCTTTTTTGGTCACTGGTACTTAGTATAGCGGCTAAAACACAGTAGACATTTAAATGTTTATTGACTAACCGAATGATAGATACAGTGGATATTTGTGGGGAGATATTCACACTATCTATCTCTGGGCTGTTGTAAATCTGGAAGTTCTAGAGAAGTGGAAATTTCTCCTGCCACTCCATTGTACCCACCTCCTTTTCAGAAAGTAAGTCTCAATAAAATATGAGTTTATCCTCTCAACAAGAAATGATTAGGTAGCTCTAGTGTACAAAGCAATATGTTAGGCACAAAGATGAATGGAATAGGAGTGAATTAAAAGACACTTGACTCGATTCTCTAAATTGCCCTCTGGTTGTAAAGTCAGGATCACTTTTGAAAATTCTATAATTAGACTCTATGGTCATGGTGACAAGTGAGGCATCCATAATGAAAATACTCCAAGTGCTTTCATATACACAGCTTTCCATTCAAGCTTTTTCCAATAGGCAGCCTCTACCTCCTGGCCCTCTAAACTACTTTGTTTTTTAACCTGAAATACTAACAAGAGACTTAAAATTGACTGGCTTGGGTTATACATGATTCTCTCTCTCTCTCTCTCTCTCTCTCTCTCTCTCTCTCTCCTCTCTCTCTCCCTCTGTCTCTGTCTCTTTGTCTCTGTCTCTGTTTCTGTCTCTGGCAACTGAACTTTCTGAAAGAGTTAATGCCTCTGCCACAGACACGGCAAAATCAGTCAGGATGCCCTGGCTTGCGGAGAATGATCATTCGATGACATCTCAAAAGTCCTCTTCTCAGTCCAATTTTTCAGTTTGCTCTTTCTCTCCTCAGGTTCCAATAGCTCACTGTCATGGCTCGTGACACACCTGTTCCCTGGGGGGTGGGGGTTGGAGGTGGAGGGGAGTCAGTTCCCTGATCCCCATGGAACTGGGAAATATCTACATGTCTATGACTCATTCTGAATCCACTGTAAACAGACCACTTCATCTGTACTCTACCTTGCTGTAATTTTTCTGTCTAAAAATAAAAGTAATTGTAATTTTTAAAAAATCAACAGAACAAGTAACCCAAGTCAAAACGACCTCTGGTTTTTTCCTCCCTGAAGGCACTCTGTAAGCAGTGTCAGTGTGAAGCCATTGACACTAGCAGGCAAATTATAAACCACTGACCCATCACCAGCCCATCACCACTTTGGTCTTGTCTAAAGTCATGCTGATGCCCTAAGGGAGATTCTCCACAAACATTCCATTTAGAATGATGCTGGCTTGGCTCTTTCATTCTCTGGCAGGTGGTTTCATGCCCCACTCCACTAAGGACAATGACAGAGAAACACACAAAAGAAGACACTTCCTCCTTAAGGGTGATGGAAACAGCGAAACATATAAATAACAAAAGTGAATTCCTTGTTTCGGAAACTTTATATGAGGTTTATTAGATTTAGCCTCACCCCAAATCACCCTGAGAAACATTCAGTGCCAAATGGGAAAAAGATTTACAAGTTCAATTCTCAGAGAAACACTGGCAGGGTATTATTAAGTCTACTGATAGGGCAGCAAAGGAGGCCAGGGAAAAAGTCTCATGCAATTTAAAATACTTTCATAGATCTTATTGGACACCTTCTTCCAAGCATCACTATGGTCCCAGCAGCTCTGACTGATGCTAGAACTGGGAGATAACATATCCTAAGGGGAAGTTTTATCAAGAGTCTGCCTGGCTCATCATCTGAGTATACCTCCAATCTCTCTATGTCTAATCTATGTGTTTATTTATTTATATAATCTCTCTCTTATTGCCATGTGAGCTGGAGAAGAGGAAGTGGTTTTTTTTTGCAAGGCGATGGGGTTAAGTGACTTGCCCAAGGTCACACAGCTAGTAAGTCTGAGGTGGGATTTGAATATGGGTCCTCCTGACTCTAGGGTCAGGCTCTATCTGCTGTACCACCCAGCTTCCCTTGAGGAACTATTTTTTTTTGCCTTTTTTTGGTACCCTTAACTCTTTTTAAAGAGTTATGGCACATAGTAGGTGATTAATACAATCTTGCCAACTGACCAACTGACTGACCTCAGTTGATAGAACATCTTATCTGCCATCAAAGCTCAGTCATGTTGCATATTCTAGACATAATCCTGATGCTGGATAAATGATGTCATTGGTCTTCTTCAATAACAGGGGCAAACAACAATTAAAAGGCAATGTGATACAGGATGGTACTTTGAGGTCTAAAAACCTGGGTTCAAATCTTGACTTTATCACTTACTACTGAGTGACTTTGGGCAAGTCACTTTATCTGACTCTTATTTTCCCCATCTGTAAAATGAGGGATTGGATTAGATGGATAGCCTACTAACCAGTCTTCCTATCTCTAATTTATATTCCCTAATCTAGCTATCATAGTACAATAGTAGATTGATCTGGTTCTCTCCCTCCTCCCCTCAAAAATCTTCAGTAGCTCCCTATTTGCCAGTGAAACCAACTTCCAAAAAAGTCTTCTACAATTCTTTAAAACTTAGGCATTATTAATTCCCCCCTCCACTCTTACTTTTCCTCTGTGACATAATAAGGTGATAGGCAACTATATGAAAATATTCTAGAACATATTCTTGTTACTGTTTTTTAACTTGACTGTAGTATTATCCACAGTAAACCAGTGTGAACAGTGTGTGTGAGACCAAGGTTGACCACCTTGGGAAAAAACCTTGGTCAGTGTCCCTCTTGGTATTCTGTAAGCATGACTGAGAATGAGCCAGTCAATATGACTATCAATGTGAGGGTGATGAGTGCCAATGAGCATCCTGGTGTCTGATGAAAAGCCTCTTCTGATGCTCAATATTTTATTGGCATGAGGTCCAACACCCAAATATTTCAAGTAGGAAAGAGATACGAAGAGACTCAGAACATGGTGTGGAAGTTCATCAAGCCTTCATTAAACCCTTCCAAGGAGCTAAGCCTTGTGTTAGAGAAAGGAAAAAACTCAATCATCTCCCCCCACCCCCACCCCAGCCAAGTGTTCACATTCCAATGAGGAGAAGACACCAAGCAAATAATTATGAACATCCAAGATATAAACAATGTAAATGAGATGAGAGATAATCTCAGAAGATGGACTTGAGAAAAAGACCTCTGGTCAGATTGGAGCCGAGTGTTAATTCTGATACCAAGGAGGTCTAGAACAAAGGGGAGAAGGGGGCGCATTTCCTCAGTCATATTTTTATTTCCCCCATAATGTTCTGAGCTCCCTTGTCTACTTTGCCCTATCTCCCTGTACCCATCACCAAACTCAAACACAGGCTCTTCTTATGGTACTGAGAGCTGACCAACTTGCCTTTGAGATGTCACATAATACAAAAGCTTCCTAAGTCTCATCATTGCACAAATGGAAGGAACTTGGGAATATAGAATTGGTCAAAACCCCCACCCTCTGCCTCACACACTTACATTCCTGCCAAATTATATCCTCATGCAGGACCCAACCTGAAAGTGTGGATCACTGTTTCTCCTGAGGTTCCGGTAACATTCTCATACATACCCAGATTGTCTTTAATACTTTAATACAATGCTTTAATTGTTTGTTTATTTTTTATAAAGCACTTTGCATGTTCTAGCTAAATTGAGGCTTACAATAAGCCTGGGAAATGGCTATTATTATTATTATTATTCCTATTCCTATTTTATAGTTCAAGAATAAGGCTCTTACAGTGATTTGTCCCCAGTTACACTATGTCAGAGGTAGGATTTGAATTCAGATTTTCCTTATTCTAAGTCTAGTGTTCTATCCATAACACTTAGCTGCCTCTGTATATAGGAATTTGAGGACAATATATAAATGTATATATAGATATACATATTTATATTTTTATTGTTTAGTGGTGTCCAATTCTTCATGATTCCATTTGGAGTTTTCTTGGCAAAAATACTGGCATGTTTTGCCATTTTCTTCTCCAGTTCTTTTTACGGATGAGGAAACTGTGGGTAAATGACTTACTCAGGGTTACCCAACTGTTTAGCGTGTGAGGCAGGATTTGAACTCAGGAATATGAGTCTTCCTAATTCTAGAATCACCATTTTACTCAGAGGACACCTAGGTTCTCCCTGTTCCATATGCTTATACTTGTGTGTATTTGTGCCTTTGTGTATGTATATATTCATTTATCCAGATGCACTTGAATATTTATATATATATATATATATATATATACATTGATATCATTATATTACTCATATGCATAGGTAGATTATATATATATATTATGCTTTATTGTCATCTGTGTTTCTATTTTATCCTTCTCCTAGATTACAAATTCCATGAGAGAAATGATTTTTTTTTAATCTTTCTATTTTCCCAGGAGCCTAGCACAGTGTTCTTCATACAGAAAATACCTGGTGAATTGAATTTCAGAATATGACAAATAAGCCTGGGCTAGAAGATACCCTGGACATCAGGAGCATGAGAAAACTTTGAGTCAAATGCTTTCTAAGATCTAAGAATATTTACAGCCATCTTGAAGATAGGAGGTGTTTTCACTCTGTCCTTTATATTCTATTCTTCTCACTTCTCTGAGAGATAAGAGAGAAAGTAATTTTCAGAATCATGCCTTTAGCTTGAAAGAGCTCCCATAACTTTGGAGAGCATCTCAAGAGAGAAAGTATGCAGATGAAACACTGGGAACCTGGATCAAAATTTGGGCCCAATTTTGTCCTTATTCCACATATGATGGTAAGATAGGACAATGGGGAGAGCAACAGACCTGGATCTGATCTCAGAATCCACTAGTTATGTAACTCTGGGTAAGTCACAACCTCAGTGTCTCCACTTGTAAAATGATGGATTGGAGTAAATAATGATACCACTTCTACAAGATTATTGTGAGGATAAAATGAGATATGTGTAAAGTGGCTGACAGGGGCAGGTAGGTGGAATAGTGGATGGAGCACGGCCCTGGAATCAGGAGGACCTGAGTTCAAATCGAACCTCAGACTCTTAATGATTACCTTAACCCATTGCCTTGCAAAAACTAAACTAAACCAAATTAAAGAGGCTGAAGACACAGAAGGCTTGATAAATAAGATGTCTTGACATGGGATAGAAGAATATTTCTCTTTTACCTATTTACTTAGAGCTTATCCATTGGCACTTCAATCACTATCTTGGACTTAAAGAGCTTGGTTTGGGGAAAGGACTGGTCCAGTTTTGGACACTGTGGTAGTGGTCCACAATGCCCTAGTGAACATCTG
The DNA here is from genome assembly GCF_037893015.1 of Macrotis lagotis. Lineage (NCBI taxonomy): Eukaryota > Metazoa > Chordata > Mammalia > Peramelemorphia > Peramelidae > Macrotis > Macrotis lagotis. The sequence continues at coordinate 102,249 of NW_027422056.1, read as the reverse complement.
GGGTCCAAATTTTGCATTCTGAAAATCAATGCTTCAAAGTCCTTGAAGATTCAACTCTAGTGTCTAGAGAGTCCTGGAAGAAGGCAGCAGTAGGATACCCTTCCCATCCTTACCTGTAGGAAAATAGGTTTTAAGGCCTACTTTGAATCATGAAGGTGAAATCAGGGCTTTTCCCTCAGAGGAGGAGGTAATTTAACTAAGTACTGATGAATATCTATCCCTGATTCCTAAGGATTTATAATCACCCTGGATTTAACTTTATTTTTTTTCATGATCAGCACATTCAGAAATACCTGGGGTCTACTTACTCTAGATTGGTAACAAACTCTGATAAAAATAGATTTCTGTGCATTTGAAAAAAAAATAAAGAGGCATGAGGATTCTACAGGTGTGGAATATTACCATATTTTTAAATGAGGTCAAATACTGTCCATTTTACTTAATTGTTTTGCAAGTGGAGGTAATCTATTAATGTTTGTAATGAAAAAACAAAGCCAATAAATTGTTTTTAAAAAAGGAACTCTAACTCCCTTTATTTTTATGGGATAAATTGTAGTGTCCCTAACATTTCTGTTATTGAACTGGTCTGTTGCCTGAATGGAGCTGGTCACCTGGGTAATACATAATTCATTTAGCTGAACCAGATGAAGAAAGAGTCTTCCCTGGCTTCCTCCCTCCCTAGAAATTAATCCCTTATTTTTAATTTTGTATGTATTTAACTGTTAACCATCTTCTATTCTAACCTGTATTTTTACCATCCAAATAGTAAGTTTCTTGCAGGCAGCTGTATACTGTTTTGGATCATTCTACCCCTAGTGTCTAGGATAGCTTAGATAATTAGTATTATATGACAAAGCTTAACAAAAATTTGTTGAATTGAGTCTATTCTTGCCCATACTCAAAGAGGAGCATTCGTCTCATCGTTGACAACATATTGAATTCCTTACAATGAGAAGAGGCATCCTAAGACTAGCTCTTTAGCAGACGGCAATGGATATTTCCCATAAGCAGTCTTAGAAGACCATAAAAAGAGGACCAAGAAAGAAGAAAAAAAAATAGATGCCTTCCATTTTCAAGAGTTTGGATTAATAATTAAAATTATTTGCAGACTCATTTTTACCTTGTGACATTTGGAAAAGTAAGATGTGCTCAGAATCTTGTACTTTTCCCCTGGTGATGAATGATATCACTTGCTCAACCAAGAGTAACTGCTAGCATTAATATGGAGTTTTAAGGTTGGCAAAGTGTTTTAGAAACATTGTCTCCTCTCTTTTTGTAATCCTTACAACAACCTGGGGAGGTAGGGGTTATTATTATTCTCATTTTGAGATGAGGAAGCTTAAGGTGGAAGTGAAGTGACCTGCTCAAGGTCACATATCTAATTAAACATCTGAGGTGATGTTTGAACTCAGATCTTCCTGACTCTAATACTTAAATAGATGTGTGACCTAGGGCAGGTCACTTCATTTCTACCTTAAGCTTCTTTATATTAAAGTGGGAATAGTAATAGCTGGTTTAGTTAAAAGGGCAAGTGGTGCTGTAGTGTACCACCTAGCGGCCCTTTCAACTAAACTGGTGAAACTCAGTTTGGTGTATTTGGAATAACTGTGGAAAACTAAGGAATGGCCCCAGTCGTTATTGGCAATTGGAGCAATAGGGTAATTGGTTGACATACCCTTACAGCGAAAGGTAGTATTGGCTTGATTATATTCTCAGAGCTAAAGATGGGGAGAGGGAGCCATGATGGGACTTGGGTTTGACCAGTTTGTAGCATGGTGAGCCTAAGACTAAGTAAATTAAGGTAAAATACTCACCAATCAGCGCTTAGGCTCACAGGGGGTTCTTTATTTCCTGATGGAGACTGGAGGACAAAGAAACATGGTAGACACATGGTCTCAGAATCATGATCCAGAAGCATTAGTAACTGCCCTCTTCCAGCAGATTATAAACTCTCTTGAAGAGAAGGAATATTTTTCATCTTGTCTCTGGATCTCAAGTATGTAACATAGTGCCTTGCTAATAATAGGCACTAAATAAATGTTTCTAACTTGAATTATAATATTCAATGTCAAAACATAAACCATTTTGAAAATGTAACTAAAACAGCAATGTAATTCCAAATTTGGAATGGGTTCTTCCTTTTTCTTCCTGTCATCATGACTTTATATGTGACCTTAAGTAAGTCACTTCATTTCTCTTTGCCTCATTTTCCTCCTTTGTAAAATGGCAATGATATTATCTGTGGTATATTACTGTTGTTGAAATGATCATGAGATCATTAAAAGAGATGATCATGAGATCATTTAATTTAAATGATCATGAACTCATTTAAAGCTGGAAGGGACTTTAGAGGTCAACTACACCAACCCCATCATTTTACAGATGGGAAAATTGAGGCACAGAGAGGGGAAGTGACTTCTCATAGGATTATAAGGTCTCTTATCTAAGGGCATGTACTCCCTGCTTGCTTGCTGAATTTGAACCCAGGTCTTTGGACTCCAAAATCAAAGTTCTTTGTACCATACAGTATTGCATCTGCCTTCAATAATGCATTGCAGTTGTTTATCAAGTATGTTCAACTCCTAATGACTGTATTTAGAGTTTTCTTGGCAAAAACACTAAAGTGGTTTGCCATTTCCTTCTCCAGCTAGCTCATTTTACAGATGAGAAACCTGAGGTAAACAGGGTTAAATGACTTGCCCAAGTTCACAAAGCTAGTATTTGTCTGAGGCTGGACTTGAATTCAGGTCTCTGTAATTCCAAACTAGGATTCTATCCATTGGCCCATCCAACTGTCCTCAATAATGCATATAAAACTCAAATTGCTTATATATATATGACAGTGAGAGCTATTAGTTGATGAGGAGAAAGAGGAGGACAAAGATTGTTGTTTTTTATTTGCAGCAGGTCCAGGAGGTTCATAAAGAAAGTAACTCAATGACATTGTGAAAAAGTGATCCTAAGACTTGACCAGCCTCCCCCACCCCTCTTTTCCCATTGACTCCTTTCGGCAGTATCGTTCCACTCCTGGAGGAAAATTAAAACTATTTTTCAGCCAAATGTTTAATGTAGAGAAAGCATACTTTGGGACCACAAATCCAATCTTTGGTCATGCTCTTTGTATCTAAAGGGGACTTATGGGTTGTGATTTTTCATTTCAAGGAGTTTTATTTATCCAGTCACTAAAGCTCCTTTCTCTTGGTCTCTGTCCCTTGTGTATACTTGGGTATTGCTTCATGAAAAGAAGTGAAATATGCTCGATGCAATTCTCAGCCTCAAACCCCTTCCAGTAAACAGTGAAGAAAAAGCCAGCCTTCCCCAACCCCATGTCATGATCTTTGGGGATAATTCTGCTCTGATAGCCATGCGATTTCACTGCCTCCACCCTCCAGGAGGATCTTATTCTGTGTCTAGGGGAGAAAATAATAACACACAATTATGTAACATTCAAATTTGCAAAATGCTCAGGTTTTAGATTTTTCCCATCTAGAAGTGGAAACTTTAGAAACTGTCTAATCCGACAAGCTCACTTTACACGTGAGGAAACTGAGTCTCCAAAAAGGTCAGACCCAAAGAACTTACTCTGAGTCACTCGGCTTAAAAGTGTCAGAGATGGTATTTGAACCAAGGTTTTCCTGAATCCATTGCCTCTTAAAGATGCCTGATTATAAGAACCAAAGTGATTTACCATTATTATTTTTTGTTTTTTATTATTTGTAATTTATTCTTATTTTTAATTATTTTCAATAATTTTTAAATTATTTTTTCAGTGAATTTTATTTTTATTATTTTTCATTATTTATTATTTTTATTATTATTTGAATGAAAAGAGTATTTGGGGTAGAGTTAGAGGATTTTTTAATCCTGGAGTTGATATTTACTCCTAGTACAACATTGGACAAGGATTTTTTTTTTGATCTATTTGGTCTGGTTTCTTCAACTATGAAATGGGAGAGTTGAACTGGATGACCTCTGAGGTTCCTTCTGATTCTACCTAAGATCCTGTAATTCTGTCATTATTAATTTTTGACTAGATCTGTTATTTCACTGGCATGGAAAATTCCCAAGTGAAGAGATATTTTCTAATAATCTGATTTTGCAACTTAATCACATTAGTGAATTGTCTGCAGGCACCAAGATGTTGTGTCTTCTCTAGGCTAGGATCATAGAGAGTATGTATTTGAAATGAGACTTGAACTCAGGTCTTCCTGACTCCACTGCTGGTTCTTTATCCACTAAGAAAATGCGATGAGCTAGGTGGTACAGTGGATAGAGCACCAACCCTGGAGTCAGAAGGACCTGAGTTCAAATCTGGCCCTAGACACCTAATAATTGCCTTGGACAAGTCACTTAACCCCATTGCCTTAAATAAATGAAAAAAAAATGCAATGGACTGCCCCAGGAGGTAGTAGTTTCTACTCCTGAGGGAGAGGTTTCTCTCTCACTAGCATCTTAAAAGAAAAGATTGATGACCATAAGAGGCATTTCTTGATGAAGAGCAGATTGAACTGGGTAGTCCCTTTGGTCCCTTCCAAATTAGAAATCAATTCTTAGCATGATCCCCCCCCAATCTCCAAATATATGCGTACTATTTCCATTTCAGTGTCCTGTAAGATAGTGAGGGAAGAATAACTGAATGAATAAACAAGGACACATTTACATTTTTTTCTTTTGTAAGACAGCCATCAAAGAGTCCACAATTTAATAAAAAGAAATAACTCACCTATAGGAGTGGCAGTGGGAAATGGAGTTTTGGTTTGAGGAGTTCAATCAGTTGATTCCCAAGGTAGTCAAATTGTTTTTAGAAGCAATAGTAGGGACAGTGCTGGTACAGTGGATATAGCACTGTCCCTGAGTTCAAACCCAGCCTCAGACAACTGATATGTAGGAGCTATGTGACCTTGGGCAAGTCACTTTACTCCACTACCCTTGAAAAAACAAAACAACAAGTAGTAATGGTAGGGGCAGCTAGGTGGTACAATGGATAGAATACTATCCCTGGAGTCCTAAGGAGCTGAGTTCAAATGCAACCCCAGACACTTGATACTTACTAGCTGGGCCTTGGACAAGTCACTTAACCCCATTGCTCCACCAAAAACAAGAAAATTAAACAAAAAAAGCAATCAGAATGCCTGACCCCAGTTGGAGAAGAGAGGGGACATTGTGCAATGGCAGGGCAGATTTCTTTGACATCAGATATAAAGGTTCCTAAGATGTCTCTCTATCCATGAAACTGCACTGTCTCAATTCATAGAACATGCTCTGTAAATATGAATTATGATGTGGGGGAAGTCAAAAAACTTCCTTCTAGCCCCAATTCTTCCAAATAAATGTCCTTCCTTCTCTAAAGCTTTCATTTCTTCTTTTGAAACAAAGGAATAATAAGTCTCCTACTCACTCACTTGGAGGGTTATTGAGAGGGTCAGAGTGAAATAATGGGCAGAAATGATTCTGCCATGGCAAAGCACTCTACAGATTATTAGTGATCGGTATCATGAACGTCCTGGGATCAGTGCCAGAGACCCTCTGCCTTCTCCTTGCCTGCCTTCCCAGAGGTGGCTCAGACCCTGCTGCCTGACCCTCAGGGACTCTGCCCTGGGTCTCCTGGGGTTTCTTGGAGCAGAGAGTCCCATTCCTTTGGCAGTCCATCAGTCAGCTCCTTGGCAGTTGAGAATGGTCTCCTCCAATGGCCCATTTGGCCCCAACCCAAAGAGAAGTCTGGTTGCCGGTGCATTTCACTCAGCAAAGCACAATTCTCTATCCAAGAAGACTCACCATAGGTCCTGGTTGCCTTGGAAACCAGGGGAGAGGATGCAGGAACACCAGACTGGCCCTAGTTAATGAAAACTGGCTTGTTTGGGGAGGGGTGGGGACTAAGATGGGACTTCCTGCTGGGTTTGGGTCCCCAGCCTCAGTTTTTAAACCCCTCTCCCTCTTTAATGTGGTCCATCCTCCCCTCCTGCCTCCTCCCCTTGCTTTGCCAGTACCAAATCTGACTGCTGATTAAAAGTTCCAAGACAAGCCTTTGAACCCCTGATTAATAGTTTCCTCTATGAATCCAAATTAGACACTACACTTTTTTCCCCCTCTTTTCTTCCTGCTGCCCCTTTTTTGGGTTCTCCCTTTGCCGCCCCCCCCCCAAGGCTTCCAAAGGAGGTCATAGAAATGGTTCTTCCCCCCCCCCCATCCATGTTGTGGCTGCTGATCTTGGGGCCATCTGTGGCAAATTTCACCTCCCATGCAAGAAGATGTACACAGGAAGTGAGAGCAGGGAAAACCCCAGAAAGATTATCTGGGCACCATCTTCATTTGGAATCAGAAAGAGCAATGGATTTGATATCAAATCAATTTAATTCAACCACACAAGTATTTCTCATTTCAGGCTTAATACTTAGCTTAAAATAGTAGTTAGAAAATTGACTCCTGAATGATGGAGACCTGGGTTCAAATGCTATCCCTATTACAGGCTATGTTAATAGTTGCCTAAATAAGTGATCTAGGCAATTTCTTTTCCTTTTTATTAAAATGATATTTTCACTCAAATACATATTAAAACAGATTTTAGTTTTGAGTTCTAAATGCAATTGATTCCTCCTTCCACTCCTTCCTCCCAGAGATGGTAAGTGATCAGATGTAGGTCATCATCTTGGTAAACTTTTTTTTCTTTTTGGAAGGTAATGGGGTTAAGCGACTTGCTCAAGGTCACACAATTGGTGAGCATTGAGTGTCTGAGGTCACATCTGAACTCAGGTCCTCCTGACTCCAGGGCCAGTGCACTAAGTGCCACCTGGGTAAACAACGCTTTAAGATGGGAGTTCTTGGCAGCTAGGTAGGTGCAGTTGGATAGAGCACCAATCCTGGAGTCAGGAGGACCTGAGTTCAAATCTACTCTCATACACCTAATACTTACTTAGCTGTGTAACTTTGGGCAAGTCACTTAACTTTGCAAAAATACCTTCCTCCCCCAAATAAAGATGTAAAGATGGGAGCTCAACCTGAGGGCTGTATGTGTGTGTGTGTGTGTGTGTGTGTGTGTGTGTGTGTGTGTTTGTGTGTGTGTGTATGTACTATTTTGCTAATTAGATTTCAAAATACTTGGCTTCCTTTGTAATCCTATGTATTCTATTTTGCACATTTAAAATATTCTTTTGAGAAGGATTCTATAGGCATAGCTAGACTGCCCAAAGGGTTCAAAACTATGAAAAATGATTTCATTAACTATATTTCAATATAATATTCTTTCTTTTTTAATATTATGTATTTTTTATGCTTAAAGTCATTCTTTTGGAAAGGATTCGATAGTCTGCCCAAGGAGTCCATGACAACAAAATGTTTAAGAATCTGAAATTCAAGAGCATGCATTAGGAGAGGGGATTGTATCACCAGGGCATTCTGTGTAATTAGAGGAATCCCAGGTGCAGTCCCCTTTCCTGTCCACAGAATACAAGACCTGATGTTAGCTGTTGGAAATACATACAATGACCTCAAAAAGCTTACATTCTATTTTGAGATACTCCATGCAAACAAATGTATGAATACAAGGGCTGTTTAAGAAGAAGAGAACATTAAAAATCAGTGGGGATCAGGAAAAGTCTAAGGGAAGAAAATGATCATTGAAGGAAGCCAAGGATTCTGTAAATCAGAGAGAAGGAGGGAATGCACTCAGGAGGGGGGTGATCAGAAACTCAAAAAAACAAGAGGACCAAATTTGGCTGGAACACTGAGTGGATGATGGGGAATAATGGGAGCTAGGTAATCTCTGAGGTCCCTTCCAAGTTGGGCCCTTCTTATATTTCAAGGCAAGTCTCCCTCTGAAATTAGACAGAGATCTCCTCTACCATAGGTCAACTCTTAGAATAATTTGAAAACAATAATCAAATCTCCCCTAATCTTTTCTTTTGTTGACCAAGTATCCTATGTTCCTTTCACCTAAAGGTTCTCAGACTTGTTAGTCTTATTACCCGCTTTACAATCTTAAAGAAACATATTGAAGATTCTCCCAAAGAGTCTTTATTTATGTGGGTCTTATCTGTTTATATTTACTATATTAGAAGTTATAATGTTTAGCAATATTATGAAAATAACTTTAGCTTCTTGGATTCCCTGAGAGGTCTTGGGGTCCCCTTCTTATATATCATATGAATGAATTCATATGTTCACTTGTTTCACTTGTATTCAACTCTTCATGACCCCATTTGTGGTTTTCTTGACCAAGATACAACAGTGGTTTACCAATTCCTTCTCCAACTCTATTTACAGAAGAGGCAACTGAGGCAAAAAGGATTAAGTGACTTGCCCAGGGTCACCCAGCTAGTAAATGTCTGAGCTTGGATTTTAACTCAGGCATATAAACCTTCCTATCAGTACTTTATGCCCTATGGCACTCCTTATTTCTCATATAATGTGTGTACAGATAAGAGACTTCATACTTGAATATTCTTCCCATTTGACTCACCTGCTTGAATGGGCTTTGGTTTTTCAGGCTCCCTCCCAGCATGAGAGGCAGTGTGGAGGTGGAGTGGGCAGGGTCAGGAAGACCTTGATTCAAGTCCTGTTTCTGACACATACTGTCTATTGATCCTGGACAAATTACTCATCCTTTTGGTGGTCACTCTAAATTACAGAGATAATGCTGACCTTCACTGAGAAAGGGAATTTCCTTATCCTCCCCTAATAAAATCACCAGTCCTACCTTTAACCTTACTCTGATTTTGTGGTGGATTATCAATACTCCAGATATGGTCTGCCCAACACATTGACACTACATCTTGGCAGAGTGTAGTAGAAATTAGACTATCCTTGGGAACAGAAGATACAGACTTTAAAAATTTATTTATTCATTTAATACAATGGGTTAAGTGACTTGCCCAAGGTCACATAGCTAGGCAATTATTAAGTGTCTGAGGTCATATTTGAACTCAGGTCTTCCTGACTCCAGGGCCAGTGCTCTATTCACTGTGCCACCTAGCTGCCCCTAAGATACAGCTTGAATCTTGGTTTTGCTCCTTAGTGACCCTAAAGAATCATTCCCTTTTCTGAGCCTTGCTTTCTTCATCTGACAAAAAGAGGGTGCTAAATGAGAGGACCTCTAAATTCTTTTCTAGGTGTAACTTTTGGTGGTTCTTAGCAGAATGAATGGGATTCTTCTTGTTGTCAAGAAGCCCCAGGTTCAAATTCTGACTCAGATACTTACTAATTCTGTGATCCTGGGCAAGTCACTTAAACTTTCTATTCCTTAGGTTTCCACATATGTAAAATGAAGGAGTTGAACTCAATTTCCCCTAACATCTCTAAACCTATGATCTTATGATTATGATTGATTCATCCTCACATAGACCTTAAAATATGATCAATATTAAGACATTGTTGAAATCACTTTATCTCCACTTTTGAAAAGCCTAACACTATCCTCAAGGCATGCTTCTTCCAGATTCTTGAAAAGGACTGAAGACCTACTTATGGCTTGGATGGCAGTGTGTTTTCTCTATCCCAGTCTTTCTGCCAATTTGATCATCTCAAGATAATGGCTTTTAGATTGTTACAGATGGTCAGTCAGATCCAAAGGAAAGCCATACTTTCCTCATCCATAAAATGAGAAGAAAGGAGGATATGGCCTCAAAGGTCCCATCTAGTTCTGACATCCTGTAATTTTATAGATGGGATTCCATTAGATAATAATAGGCTTGGCAAAAGATTCAAAATCTTATCATAATATTTGAATTTTGCTGAGAGGACTACTTGGATCCATGGTGGAGAAGGGAATGCTTATTTTCATGTTCTAATATTCTTTTTTTTTATTAACTAGCTCCAACTTAGAATTTATGCCATTTTTATCTTTTTATTTATTTCTTTTTACTTTGAAAGACTCATCAATTCAATTCATCTTGTTTTAGGAATTCAATTCATCTTAGCAACTATTTATTGAGAATTTACCATTGCTCAGAATCCTCTAAGGTGATGGGGTGGGGGGGGGAGAAAAATAATTTAATTTGGTTCCTGTCCTTAGGAAACTTTCAATCTAATTGAAAAATGGGATTCAGTAATTCAATTTGAACAAAATATTTATCATTTACCTACTTACACTAAGCAGTGTACTACATGAAGTACAAAGTTTTTATACAACATTGTCTACTCAGAGTGTGATAGAGGGATAAATGACACATATAAAAATAAATATATTACAAAGTAATACTGAATAATCCCTAGCAACCTTCTAATCAAACCTTCCCCATCCTATACTTATGTGGATTTTAAAGGTGATTTTTAGAGTGTTACATTTATTCCTATTAAATTCTTTTACTCAGTTCTGGCCTGTTGAGATCTTTTTGGATCCTGATTCTGATCTAAAAGGATAACCAGCTTCATGGTGTGTGTAAATTTGGCAAACATGCCTTCTGTGGCGTCATCTATGTCAGAGATACTGAGGAACAGCATAGATCTAAGAGCAGATCCCCAGAGCACTTTTCTAAAGACCTCCATTCCAACTAATGCTAAACCATTAAGTTATGACATTTCTTTGAGTTTGGTCATTCAAAATTCTAACTATGCTATCACCAGTCTCCATTGTTTTGCAAGGATAGTATGAGAAACTTCATCACATGTTTTGATGAAACTTAAGTCTCCTACATTTGTAAGATTCTCTTATCTATGAACCCTGTCCAAAAAAAGAAAAATATAAAACAGAAATGTCCTTAATCTGGAATGACCTCTTCTTCATGAAGCCATGATGATTGGAAGTGCTCCCTTCTTTCCTTTCAAACTGAGTACAAATCATCCCTCTAAATCAAATATTCTAGAATTTTCCTTGGAATAGAAGTCAAGATCATTGGTTTATAGTTTGTAGATTCCACCATCTTTTTTTTTTCCTTTTTCCCCAGATTTGCACATTTGCTACTTTCTCATCTTGTACTTATGTCCTCCAGTCTTTTTTTTTTTAATAGGACGATCTCAGCAATCAATCTCCCAGGTCTTGGGATATAGCTTGCTTTGATCCAATGACTTGAATTCATTCTAGATGCTGACTCCCTCACTCAAACCCAGGCATCACCTCCCTAATATATAGTACAGTCTTCTTTGAGGATAAAGGACAAACAACAAGATGCTAACCTATTAGAATCTTGCTTCTCTCAGGCAATGTGGGGACAAGATTTTGAAATGTTTGAATGACTGGAGAGTTTGAATTAGGGAGGCACTGAAGGGTTTTCATCAAAGGAGTGATTTGACATAAAAAATGTCAATGATTAGTCTGGCAGTGTTGGGAAGGACTAGTAGGAGGTGAAAGAGAAGAGAAACTAGAATACTACAGAGATAACCCTTAGGACAGAACTCCAAAGGCCAGAGAGTTTTTAGTCTTTATTTTATATAACACTTTTAACATAAAAATAGAATTGTTATAGATAAAAAGACTAGTTTGATTTTAATAAAAAAAAATTATTTTTCCCCTAATTTGTGCCCCAGAGAGACATAAGGCAGCGATCAGAAAGGTAAAGAAAGGAGGGATGTGGTACAGCATTAGCTTTTCTCACACAAAGATGACATGGCAATTCCCACCTTCACGGGCTTTTGAGTTCTTCTCTCACATGGTCCCCCTAGGCATAGCAGCTACTAGTTGGTATTACCAGCTCTACTGTATTTACAAACCAACTGATTTATTTTTATTTAGAGCTGTAACTAGAAGAAGGCCAGGAGGGGACCAGGGCTGAATTGAAAGGGAGCCAATAGTGCTTACAGTTCATTAGGTGGATAGAAACAATGGAATTTAGCACCCAGAGAGCAGGGAGAGTTCATTCAAATATAAAGCTACCAGATGGCAGGCTTCTGTGAGTTTTCTTCCTTCCCCAACCATGAACCCCCATTAAGAGTTAAGGCTGCTGTTTCTCAAAGGTCTCTGCCTCTTTACTATTGGGGAGTGATCTGGACCCTTTCCCCCCAACCCAGCCTCAAAGGAGGGTCTCTGTCCTTTTTCTTCCAGGAATCATCCATAAGTCTTAAGGTCACTCATACTAAAAGAAATTAGTCTATGGACCACCTGTAGGAATCTTGTAGAATGAGAGCAATCTCCAAAGTAGATTTTGAGAAATCCTGGCCCAGTGAAGAAAGATTATAAGGGATGTAGGAATCCATTTTAGGGAAAGCTAATCTCTAAATCCATAAAGAAGCTATCATACCTGCCAGAGACCAATGAATTTCTGGCTCAGATTTGTGCCCCACTGTTCAGTTCAACAGTGTAAGACATCACCAATTCGGGGTGACCATTATGGTGCAGGTTAGAAATGTTGGTGAGGAACTCTTAAGATGATAAATAAACAGGAGATGAGTCCACCACCAATGGATTAAGGATAGAGATAGAGACTTGACTTGTGATTTTAATGAGGAAAAAAGCAAGAAAATTCCCTTTACTGATGCAGGTCATTTCCTTATCTGAAACACAAGTTTTAGAGCAGTGGTTCTTAACTTATTTTGTGTCATGGACTCCTTTAGTATTCTGGTGTCCAACTATTGGCAGCAGCTCTCATGCCAACACTCTTTTAGTTCAAAATGAGGCAGTCATTGAAATAAAAAAAAAGTTTACTTTGCCCTAAGGGCAACTAGGTGTCACATTGGGTGAGTAGAGTACTAAGTCTGGAGTCAGGAAGATTCATTTTCCTGAGTTTGAGTGACTCTGGGCAAGTCACTTAACCCTGTTTGCCTCAGTTTCCTTATCTATAAAATGAGTTCAAGGGAATGGCAAACCTCTGCAGTATCTTTGCCAAGAAAAACCCAAATGGGGTCGTGAAGAGCTGGACATGACTTAAAATGACTGACCAACTTGCATTAACAGGGCAAAGATATGCAACAAGTATACAGCAGTCCTCATTTCTCTTGTTTCCATCCCTACCCCCATTCTCTGAACTTCATTTAAAAATTTGTCTGATAATCAGGTCAGGTTATTGTAAAGAATATGATTAATCCCTTAATCCTCAGAAATCCATCAAGTTTGAGAAACACTGTCCTTCTGTGGCTAGGACTTCTGATGACTTTAAGCTACTTAAAAGCTACAGGGGACAGGACAACTTGGTTTCCTTTTATGGAAAGCTAATCCTTAAGGATTAGGGAAGGAGAAGAACTCATTGCAGTTTTTTTTTTCCATCAAGTAAGATGGAGAAGGGACTTGGGCATACCCATGATATGGTATATAGGAATCGGAGTTAGTTCTATCACACCTTGTTACTTTAATTTTATTTATTTAAGACAATTGGGTTACAGTGGCTTGCCCAAGGTCACACAGCTAGGTAATTATTAAGTGCTTGAGGCTGCATTTGAACTCAAGGCATCCTGACTCCAGGGTCGTTGCTCTATATACTGAACCACCTAGCTTCCCCTATCCTACCTTCTTAAAATAATATTTTTTAAATGCTTAAAATAAAATATCTATGTTCATAGAAGAAATAAGTTACACTGAAATAAATTTATCAAAATGTTTTTAAGAACAAATTCCCTGATCTTAGGTTAAGATCTCCTACTTGGAGAGTTTTCTAGAACAGTAAAAGGTTAAATTACTTGCCCAGGATTCTAAAGACAGTATATCCCAGAGATGGGATCTAAATTCAAGGCTTCCTGGTTTAAAGGTCAACTTTCTTGCAAGAAGATTGATATTTTTCTAAAAGTATGTAAAGGGTCTTGTGAATAATAAAATAGAAATTGATTTAATATGTTATTAAATTCATTATAGCTTTTATCCATCATGTATTTTCTTAACAGAGAAGAAGAGTACATCTACTAGGATATAAGGTCCATGAAATGTTTTTACCTTTAAATAAAGCATATTTGCACTTGAAATCTTTGAAGACTATTGGCCTATTGACACTTATAGCTAAAAAAGAATGGTGTTCCAATCTTAGGGTGAGACCCTTGTCATTTTCCCCCTTCTCAGAATAGAAATGACATGCTGACCCTCAAGTCTATAGCTTCATAGGTGAAAAAGCAGGATTCTCATGGCTAGACAGGGAGAGTTGAAAAGTTGCCCCTTCCCATTTGGGCAATTCTGCATATAGTCTTTCCCAGGCTTCCAGATTTTTATATTTGTCACCCAGATAGAGAAATTTGGGTTATTTCATCAATATGTTCACTGAGTCAATGAAATGATGTGGAAGAAGATGCAATCTTGAGATCTAGCTAGTTCCATATAAATACTTTGTTGTTGTTTTTGACTCTCCATGACCCCATTTGGACTTTTCTTTGCAAATATAGTAGAGTGGTCTGCCATTTCTTTCGGCCATTTCCTTCTCCAGTTCATCTTACATTCAAGGAAATGGTGGCAAACAAATTAAGTGACTTGCTCAGGACCAGACAGCTAGTAAGTGTCCAAGATCAGATCTGAACTCAAAGAAGATGAGTTCATTGGCACTCTATCCACTACACTAGCTAGCTGCCTTAGTAACAGAATATGTTAGATAGAATTCTAGGTGTTAATTCTACTTCATTTTAAGAGGTAGGCAGGTAAGTCTCCCTTCCTAGGTCTTTAGACACTACAGGCTCTTTTGGCTCTAAATCAAATAGTAGTGAAATATTATTAGATACTCTTCATAGCCTCCCTCCCTTATTTTTTCCTTTCCTCTTTTTCTTCCCTCCTCCCTTCTTTCCATTCCTTTCTGTGTGTGAATATACAGATATATGTATACAGAGAGATAAAGACACAGAAAGAGAGAGGAAAACAGACAAAAAAAAACAGAGACAAGGAGATAAAGAGAGGCAGAGAACAAGAGACAGAAATAGAGACACGCTCCATTTGGCCATTTAAATGCATGTTGTAATCTGAGCAAAAGATTGAATATTATCTCTGTAGATTTCTGTTTCAAGGAATATTGAATAGTTTTGATTTATGGATGGGGAGCACCTTGTTGAAAAAGAGTCTGTTTTGTTCTACTGAATCAAATGTTTTGCTTTGTAAGGAATAAACAAGCACAAATATATTTTCTGCATCGTTGATTTAAATGTGAAATGATAAAGATGGGTTCCATTGTGTAAGCCACACAGAAGCCTGCATTTTCCCTATCAATACTCTCGCAAAGGTTGTCCTAGATTCATGTAAAGATGAATCTCATAAAGATTTTTTATAAGTGAGAGAATACGCATATAGGTCAGTGGCCATTTAGTGGCAACCCATGAAACAAAGCATTGTAAAAAAATGTAGCATGGGGCAGCTAGGTGGCACAGTGGATAGAGAACTGGCCCTGGAGTCAGGAGTACCTGAGTTCAAATCTGACCTCAGACACTTAATAATAATTACCTAGCTGTGTGGTCTTGGGCAGGCCACTTAACCCCATTTGCCTTGCAAAAAACCTAAAAAAGAAACAAAAAAAATGTAGCATGTAATTATAATTCTCCTCCTCTCCTCTTTCTTCTCTCTTTTTTTTTCTCCTATTATTTTCCTTTCTTTCCCCTTGGGGGCATGACTTGCCCCAGGTCATATTTATTAAATCAGCCAGTAGCCCTTATGGATTTTTCTATACATTACTGTTAACATGGAGGCCAAAAGAAGTTAGGTGGATGAGCTAAGGAAACTTGGTCTTCCCATATGCCAGAGGACCTCCTTAGCCACACTACAAGAGCCAGAGCTAGAGAGGGAGCTAAGGGGAAGGGATTTGGCAGCAGTGACCTTAAATGTATTTTTTAAAATTCTTTGTAAATTCACCAAAAATTGATTGCTCCATGTCCCATGTGAATGATGGATGGGGATGTCATCATAAAGACATTATGAGATAAGACAGTGGAGGAGCTGTTTTGCAGTTTGGGCTGGTTTCCAGCACAGTTTTGAATTATTCAGTTAATACTAAAATGTTACTTAGAAAATCAGATTGGCTGGGCCTGGACAAGGTGACCTGATCATTTGCTCCAATCAACAATGGCTTTTGAAACCAAGAAGATGTGCTTCCTGTTGTAGTCAATGATCCCAAGCAAAGCAGACTTTCTTTACTGCTGGGAAATACAGGACTCAGAGTTTGAAGATGAAAACCATTTTCTAAAGTCAAATCTAGTAAGGGTGACTCATCAAAACCACTCTGATTTCTTTGGGGCTTTTTATGGGAAACTCCCTGGTACATAGTAGCTTCTCTATCTCTTCTTCTTCTCCCTTCCCCATTAATATCATATTTTTTGTATACATCTGGCATATGTTTATTGCCTATGATTGCCAGAACCCATGCTCATCACTGAGGATGCAAAGAAAGGGGAAAAAACCAAACCAAAACAACAGTCCCTTCCCTCAAAGAGCTTCAGTCAAATGGGGAGATAACATGTAAATAACTGTACAAACAGGATATAGATCTATACTTGGAGGATCAGTTGGAGATAATCACAGGAGAGAGCATTAATATCATTTATTTATTTAATTATTCATTGATGTATGTATTATTTATTTATTTTAAGGCAATGTGGTTAAGTGGCCTGCCCAAGGTCACACAGCTAGGTAATTATTAAGTGTCTGGGGTCACATTTGAACACAGGTCCTTCTGACTCCAGGGCCCATGCGCTATTTGCTGTGCCACCTAGCTGTCACCAGAAAGCATTAATATTAAAGGAAGAATAAGAATGACTTTTTTGCTGATGGGATTTTGACTGAATCTTGAGGAACCCAGGGAAGGCAGGAGACAGAGATGAGGAGTGTGAGACTGTCAGTGAGGGACTGGCCAATGGAGTTGTTTCACTTTGTCTCACTTGTTAGAGTGTGTGCTTCATGAGGGGAGTCACAACTTTTTTACCTTTCTTTCTAACCCCCAGCACTTAGCACTATGCCTATGGTTACTGATGAATTCTAAGAGAAAATAGAAGCATATTTTTTTCCACTTTATTTTTCTTCTTTTTCCCTCACATGGCTAATATGGAAATGTGTTTTGCATGACTTCACATGTATAATTGATATCATATTTCCTTTCTCAATGAATGGGGGAAGGGCTTAAGGGAAAATTTGGAACTCAAAATTTTTAAAATGAATGTTTAAAAAAATGTTTGTTGCTGCTATATCTGTTGGGAACTCTGAATATAGATAATAAAGTGAGCCAAGAGACAATTTTAGAGAAATAGTTGCCCACAGAAATAATACAGTATTAATAATGATGATGATGATGATGTTTGTCTCTTATTCTTGAAGAAGACCATAACATCAGGGATGAGAAGCTCTGACAAGCAAGTGAATTGAATTTGAGTGTGGGCGAAGCTGTACTAAGTAACCAGCTTCACTTTCTCCTCTGGAGCCATCTGGGTCCAGTGTCCAGATTTGAATCAGGATGACTGAAGATGGCCCTGGATGTGAGGCAGTCAGGATTAAGTGACTTTCCCAAGGTCACAGCTAGCAATGTTCAAGTCTCTGAGATCAGATTTGAATACAGGTCCTCCTGATCCCACGGTTGGTGTTTTAACCACTGGACCCCCTAACTGCCTGTAATGGGAGTTCAGTGGTGATTCCCTAAGCCTATAGTCAGGAAGGCCTGAGTCCAAATCTAGCTTCAGACACTTGCAAACTGTATGACCCTGTCCAAGTCATTTAACTTTGTTTGCCTAAGTTCTCTCACCTGTAAAAAGGGGTAAATAATACCACTTATCCCTCAGATTTATTGTAAGGATCAAATGAAATACACTTTAAAGAACTTAGCACAGAATAGGTGGTATATAAACATTAGTCATGCTTAATGGCTGTGGGTCTCTGGATAATGCTCTAGGCAAGACTCAAGGGGGTTACTAAAATTCTGACTTGGCTTACCAGTCTAAGGAAATCTAATGAAAACAATGAAGAGTGAAAGTGAAATGTAAAATGACTAACAAACAGTCCTGCAAACTACTTCATGTTTAGACAAGTCCATTAGATTGTAATAGCAATTACTGAACCCTGTTTTCAGTCATTTCACCACTATCAGCTAAGAGTCTTGTTTTTTGTATTTAGCATTTCTTTTGTATAAAGGAATAAAATGCCTTTCCCATACTCAGATCATAGTACACATATCACACCATTATTTTCCCTCTTGAGGAAACCTAGATAGAAGTCCAATGAGATGAAAAGTGCAAGAAAAAGAACCCTAACTCTTCCTCCCATCCCAGTGCATCTAAGGACAGCATCCCTAGCACTGAGGAGAGATCTCAGATTAGATTTGTTTGGGTCTAGGGCAAAGGAGGTCCTTCTTGGAGAAGGGAGTAAGTAGAGCATCCCGGCCTCTGTGGACCTAGGAATAGTGTCTCAGTATTGGGAGGAAATGGGGAGAATGAGCAAGGGATCAAAAGTAGGGGGAAAAGAGAAAGGATCATAGAAACTAGTGCTAAAAGAGAACTTAGAAATCATTTAACCCAACTCTCTCTTTTTTACAGATGAGGAAAATGAGGCCTAGAGAGGCCATGTGTTGTGGAGGAAAGAACATGGTCTTTCAGGAAGAACGTATACAAAAAACACTATAAAGCAGAGAGATGAGACAGAGAGACAGATAGAGAAGAAAAAAGAGAAAGAAGAGAGAAGAAAAAGAGGAGAGAAGTAAATGACATGGGAGAGGGAGAGGGAGAGGGAGGGGGGAGAGAGGGGGGAGAGAGAGAGAGAGAGAGAGAGAGAGAGAAGGAAGAAAGGAAGAAGGGAAAGAACGATGGATATATGGATATATATATATATATATACACACACACACATATACACACACACACATACACACACACACACACACACACACACACACACACATATATATATATATATATATATATATATATATATATATATATATATATGTATATATGCAGCACAGATCAGTGGATAGATCTCATCTTCCTAAGTTCAAATCTGGCCTTAGACACCTCTTAGCCGTGTGACTCTGGGTAAGTGACTTAACTCTGTCTCAGTTTCTCATCTGTAAAAAAAGCCAGAAAACAAATTCCAAAGGACTCCAGGATCTTTGCCAAGAAAACTCCAAATGGGATCACAAAGAATCAAACAAAACTGAAATGACCGAATGGCATGTAACTCTCACTCTCTCTCTCTCTCCACACACACACACACACACACACACACACACACACACACAATCTATCATTATGTACATCTAGGACAGAATGTAGAGATGGATGCACAATGAAGAGTTGGATCAGGCTTGAAGAGGATGAGAAAAGGGTGGTTTGCCTTCAGAATCCAAGATGTCCCCTAGTCCAACTTTCGCACCTAAGGAAGGATAAAGCCTTTGATTCCCTGCTTGCATATAAATTGTAATAGGTTCTACAACCCTCATGTTCATTCAACTTTCCATGTTAGGTGACTTTAACTATTAGAAAGTCCTTTGTCCTGTTGGTAGCATCTTATAACTCTCCAGTCAGTTAAACATTTACCAGCACATCCTTCATTCTGACTAAATCTAAGATTCTATGATTTTTTTATTTACTTGTGACATATCATAGATTACTTGTTTTGTAAATTCATTTTTAAACCTTAAAGTAATTTCCAACTTTGCCATCTCTTTTAGGATGCAAGTTTCTTGAAGGCTGGGACTATTAACTTCTGTCTTTCTCTCCCCACAGTTTTGCACCATGTCTAATATATTTTTATTGTTGTTCAGTTGTTTAATGACCCATTTGGAGTTTTCTTAGCAAAGATACTGCAGTGGTTTTCCATTTCCTTTTCCAGCTCATTTTATAAATGAGGAACTAAGACAAACAGAATGAAGTGACTTGCCCAGAGTCACTCCTATCATATAGTAGGCATTTAATAAATGTTTGTTGATGGATTAGGAACAATGTGGTAGACACATACTCTATAGTCTTAGGAATGATATAAATTGCATTGAAAAGTTAACAGCTCTTAGGTGAATGACATCATACAGATGTCCCCAGTGTGGAGAGCAGAGTCATGGGAAAGAGAAAGACTTCATAGGAGACTTGAAGGGAAGTCTTAGAATGAGACTTAGATATTCTAAGAAGGTGGCACAGACAGTCTGTTCTAGGTGGTTATAGTGGCAGTAGGATGAATGGCAAAAGTTTTTTTCCCTGAGTTAGAACTGACAGTCATAGATCTAGCCTCCTTAATTTACAGATCATGAAACTGAGCTCCAGGGAAGTTAAGGCATTTACCCAAGGTCAAACAGGGAGCTGAGGTTGTATTTGAAACCAGGTCCTCTGATATTGATCATTCATTGGATAGTAGCGGTTAGGGTTGCTGGGAAACAACATAAGAGTCTTATCTATGAGTGAATGAGTCCAAGAGAAAAAGAGAAGGGATAGGAGCAGGTTAGGTCTATTTGGCAGGATCATAGAATTCTTGGGATTCTAGAATACCTGGCTCAGTGTTTTTTTTTTAAAGGACTATAGGGGCAAGGGTAAGGAAAGGATGATTTCTGGCCCTGGATAATGTTACTGTGTATGAAGATAAGGGAGACTGGAATGTTGGAGAAATGCCCCTCCATGCAGAAGAGTCTCAGCCACTGGAAAATTCCCATGTACCCTCTAAGGTCATCAGATAGAATTGATGCTTCTGGGCCAGAGATGGTTCTCTGTGGTCTTTGTAGCCCCCTCCCCATTGCAGATATTTAATTCATGCTGGTTGATTGACTGACTGACTGATAATGAAGGGCCCAAAGATACTCCTATAATGGGATCCCTGAGGAGAGGAGGGGCCCGTAGAGGAAACTCACTGGAAAAATACCACCATGTCCTTGGAAATAGACTAATCACCACCGTCAGTTATGCATTTTGACAACAGCCCCAGTGGGATTAGAAGATTTATCCAAGGTCTCTAAGGGAGTGGGAGGAAAAAAAATGAGCATGAAGACACTCAGTCCCCAGGCTTCCAGTCTGTAATTTAGACTATTGAGATAGAGCTTTTCCAGTGTTTAAGATGAACAAAAAATATGTACCCATAGGGTGCTCTAGGGCATAGTTCCTCATAGGCACAATGCAGTCAAGCTCTCCATAAACATTACCTGCTGCTGTCACTGTTGCTCAAGAGGAAATGGGGTGGGTATGGTAGGACAGGCTTGGAAATGGGGGTGACTGGGAAGGTAGAAGCTGCCAGGTCCTCTGAACTCAGGTTAAGCCAGTGGGGGGTCTGCAGGAAGTCCCCTGTCAATCTGGTGTGCCCCACCCTAGGAGTGAGGAGCAGAGAGCTAGCTCAGGGCAGAAGTGGGCAGAAAGTAACCAGGACAATTCCCAGTCTGAAGGAAACCTGATCTAATCTGAGAGAATGGGAGGGAAGGAGGGAAGAAGACAGAGAGACAGACTGAGAGATAGACAGAGATGGAGATGGGGATATTTATAGATAGAGACAGAGAGACAGACAGAGACAGAGGCAGAGTTAGAGACAGAGGCAGACAGAGTCAGACACAAAAACAGAGACAGAGAGATAGAGACAGAGAGACCGTCAGAGACAGAGATTGAGAGAGCTTCTACCAAATCTAATCCAGGTTCCTAACCATTATTTCAGAATCCTAGATGCCTGGCAAGCTACTGGATTGGAAAAGGTGATTAGTAATGGCCCTGGGATCCTCCCAGGCCTTTGTCATTTAGGGGCTTTGTTTGGCTAGTCCATTCCCACATCCCTTAAGACTGGGCTCAAACTGGAATCTGTTGCAGCTGCTTGAAGTGAACAGACAGGCTTCTAATTTGACAAAATGAAAAAGCCAGAGTGATTGATGTCAAAGAAGCCAATACCCAAGCCAGATCCAGGCAGCCCAGTGAGTTGGTCCTTTAATCTTAATGTCAAGTAATACCAGGTTATTTGGGATGGAACAGGACCGGAAAAGGAAGAAATTGACCCCTTTAAGTTAAGATTTGGACCTTGATAGAAAAAGAGCTGAGGCCCTAATTTCCAGCTATAAATAATGTCCTGGAGGGTATGCTGGATAAGACATTAAAATGTGCTACTTTGGAAACCTTAAAAAGATATAGAAATGTTAGATTTCATGATAATGATGGGAGAGAACTATCTCTGCTGATAAAAGATGATGCTGCCAAGCAGGTAGTAGATATTCAAGAACTCCAACCATTCAGATTCAGATCCCAGCTCCTTCACTGGCTACCTGTGCAACTTGTTAATTACTTCACTATTTTGGGCCTTAATTTTGCATTTGAAAATAAAATGTAGCTTCCAATGCTAATTCTTTGAGACTAAATATAATGAAAAGTAGAGAGCAATAGGAACAAAGTGCTCTAGAAAAAAAGGATACCTCAGTATCCAAGCTATTAAAAATTGTTTGTAAGTGAAAAGTAAACAGGAATAATTGAACATCCACACAGAGTTTCTGAATGAATGAGTGGTAACCCTTCTTTTGATGAGGCTAAGAGAAGTCCGAAATATCATCTACAGAGATTGAATCCAGGGATATTCTAAAACACACACACACACACACACACACACACACACACACACACACACACACACAAACAGGAAACTGATAATGTTCAAAAGAAATCTTATAGAAATATATATTCCAGATGGAACTGGGGAGGTGGAGTTGAAGAGAGAGGGTAGAGTTGGTGAAATCAACTACTAGAGCAGAGAGAATCAATGATGATCTATGAATGTAATGGTGTATGGATATAATAATGCAATTATTTTTGCACAATAAGAAATGTTGAAACTTATGGAAGACTTTTATGAATTGATTCAGAGTGAAGTAAGCAGAAACAGAAGAACATGCTATCTAAAATCCACAATAATGTAAAAGAAAGAAGGAATGTAAAAGAAAGCTTGGAAAGTATGCTATGATAAAGTGTAATTTCCAAGTGCTATTTGAGGAATGATGCTCCTATCAGAAAGGTGAAAAGACTAAAGAAGAAGGAGACTATATTTTCAAGCAAGACTGATGTATGGAGTTACTTTGCTCAGTTCTTCACTTTGGGAATATGGAATGTTTCCATTGGCCAAGGGGAACTGGTGGGTTGAGATTGTGATGCCTAAAAAAAGAGAAAGAAAAAATCATTAACAATTAATTTTCTCATAAAGAGAAAATAGAAGGTGTCACACAAAGGGAGAAGTTTTGTTAGTATCTTGTCTAATTTTAGGGGTGTGTGTGTTTATGGTATAGGGTAACACAGACAACAACTTCACATTTAGAATTTTTTCTGTACTTTGCATTTTGAAATGAAAACATTTGTTGGTGTTTGCAGAGCTCCCATTAAAAAAGAAAATATACAGTCAGAGAAATTCCTAGTGGCAAAGTTCACATCCCCTTCTATGTTTCCTGGTTAGGCTGATACATGCATATTACAGTACATCTATGCTGTAGGTTGAGCCTGGAAACCAAACATTCACACCCCTTCTTCACAAGGTAGAAGAAGGAGGAGCAGACACTCACCAGTGTTTACCCCCAGCAGGTGAACATAGGACCAAAGCGGCACAGAACACAAAGTTTTACTTATCTTTATAGTCTCCAGATTACTTGGCACAATATCTGGGTTTGTGGTAGGAAAGCAAAGGCACAATAATACATTTATGTTGAATGTAGTGATGGCAAATTGTATTTTAGAGTCAGAAGCTGTATGTATGTTCACTTCCCATTTCCCTAACTTCCTGTGTAACATTGGGCAAGCCATTTAAACTCTCTTGGACTCAGTTTTCTCATTGGTTAAGAAAAATGAGTAGGTTGCATTCGATGATGGAAGACTTCTTCCAACACTAAAGACTAATGATTTTGATTCCTTGCTGAAGGTTAAGGAAAGATGGAGCTACCCATCAGCTCCTCTGATGCATTCTTATTATTCTCTCTGTCTCTCTTTTCAATGTTCCCCACTACCTCAACATTCCTCCTTTGAGGAATTCTAAGTTTGTGATGAGTGTGGCCTAAGATGGATCTGTCTCTGTCTTAGTTTGAAAACCAGCGATGAGCATCCAATTCGCCCTCTGTGGCCACTCCGGCCTCCTGGGCTATGCAGTGAGTGAGCCGATGGCTCCCATTTCTCCATGGTAACTGTCTTTTGGTGACTTTTCTGGGCCTCTTCAAGAGTCAGACTGCATGGGGGGCGGCTAGGTGGCATAGTGGATAAAGCACCGACCTTGGAGTCAGGAGTACCTGGGTTCAAATCCGGTCTCAGACACTTAATAATTACCTAGCTGCGTGGCCTTGGGCAAGCCACTTAACCCCATTTGCCTTGCAAAAACCTAAAAAAAAAGAAAAAGAGTCAGACTGCAGATGTGGCAGTACAAAAACTTGTGGTAATGCCCTGACCTAGGGTTGGTCAGCTAATTACTGCCTCCTTGGGTACTGTGTTAATAATGATAAGGAGCCTCCTCCATACTCAGGCAGCCTGTGGGCTCAGAGGAGCCCAGGATCCTTTCTGTAGTGGTGTCACAGGTTCCCTCCACTGCCTTGCCAGGCTCAGGTGAATCTAATTCCCTCTTTACTCTTGCTGTCAGCAGGATGAATCATATTCTCTGAGAAGAGCATAATGGACTCTCTTCTCTCCAGAGCCCAAACCACTCCTGGTTAGCTATTAGTGCAATAGGTTTTCAGTCAGAGGGCATCACTGCAGCAGAAATCCTGGGCTAAATGACACTCTCGTGGCCTGAAGGAATAAATGTGCCTTCCTTACATTAAAGTAACCAGTTTGTTCTTTAACCTGGAATCCATTCCTGGTCATTCATTCATTCATTCAGTTAATGCTTGTTGAGAGCCCAGCTACACTAATAGAGAAAGATGATTTTAAAACAATTTAGATAGATCATCCCAAAATAATAAACTCTTCTTCTCTTTGCATTAAAGTGAATGGCAAGGTCAAAGAATGGTTATATTCACTAAAGCTTCTTAGGATTGGACAGGCTAGTGTTAGAAAATATACTGGACTGGGAGCCAAGAAAACAGAGGTATAAGTAGGGCAGGGCTAGCTACTGGGGATTTGCCCTAGGGTGCTGGAATTTAAGGTGTTGACAATTCTGGCATTCTTTCAGTAAAGTAGAAACAAGTGAGCTTAGAACCTAATTAGTAAGAATAATTAGTTAAAAACTGGCCTATTTCTTCAATGAGGCAAGCTTTTCTTTAGCAGGTCAGCCTCCAAGTTCTACTCCAATCCACCTCCCAGCTATAACACCCCACCACCAAAATGATTAATTAGGGATCTGAGACCCAGGTTTATCAGTAGCTAGTTCTATGACCTTGAACAAGTCATTTGATCTCTCTGGGCTTCATTTTCCACTAAATAGAATGATTTTAGACAATGTAACCTTAGAAACCTATTATAGCTGTAACATTCAAGGACTGATTATGCTCTACGAATATTGTCCTGAGTGAGGATTTCATAAGGGAATAATAATGAAGGGAACTGGGCTTTCTAAAAGCCCAGGGCATTTTGTATGCAGATGTTGTATACAGAGGGGGAGAGGATTCTTAATTGGCAGAGAGAATGAGGTTACCACCTGTATGGTTGAATAAGGGGGAGAATTGGTTTAAGACCCTTTTTTTGTTTTTGTAAGGCAATGGGATTAAGTGGCTTGCCCAAGATCATACAGCTAGGTAATTATTAAGTGTCTGAGGTGAGATTTGAACTCAGGTCCTCCAGACTCCAGGGCCAGTGTTCTAGTAACCCTGTATGAGAGCTTTTGAGAGAGAGAGATATGAGATAGCTGTAGCTGTGTTGCATAATAATAATTAACAAGTCCATAATACCATTTTAAGATTTATAATGTACTTTCTTCTCAATTTCCCAGTGTAGTATTACAAATATTAGACCCACTTTATAGATAGAGAAACTGAGGCTTAAATAGACTAAATTACCTAAGTAATAGCTAGTAAATATGAGTTGTAATTTAAATCCAGATCTCTCTTGATTCTGAGTCCAGATATTATTGCAAGTTGGAAGGTGCTAGATGAGTGGAATATGGGTCCTAGTTTCCATGAATAAACTGTAAGGCAGAAAATGGACATGCAAATAGTTTAAAGTTAAATGTAAACACTGAGTCTGAGGAAGATTCTTGAAAATAATTCTTCTCCTTTGGGCAACTCACCCACAGGAGAAAAGTGTATAAGACTATCTTTTGACACTTATGACTATTCTTGTATAGTGATCACTGCATAGCAAACAATTAATAATTGCTGCTGATTGATTGATTAATTAACCTTTGTGACAAGTTGTATGATTACTGAGGTTAGACCCTAGGCATAATTGTGAATTTGGGTGAGGGCTCTGTCCTTCCCACTTTTCTTTATACTCAAGTAGAATGGAAGCTCCATGAGGGCAGGCTCCATTTCAATTTTCCTTTTATCTTAGTGTCTAGTACTGTTACACATAGTAACAAATGCTTGATAAATAAATAAATAAACAAACAAACAAACAAACAAATAATTGTTCTTAGGCACTCCAATCTTCCTACACTTTTAGGTACCCAGGATTGAGTCTTTTATTAATACTTATTTCACTTGGGGTAAATTTAAGTTGCTGTGCTCTCTCTCTCTCTCTCTCTCTCTCTCTCTGATTTCTATCTAAGGTTCTCCCTGTCTCTCAGTCTCTGACTTTGTTTCTCTTTGCCTTTATGTTTCTGGCTTTTGCTTCAGGATGAAAATTCCCTGTTCCCTGGTAATGAAATGTGAAGTGTCAGGTAGTATAGGAGTATAGATGAAAATGGAATCAGGGTGGTGTGAGGAAGGTGACTCAGTCACATAGATGTAGTCTGATAATGACAATGTA
Source organism: Macrotis lagotis (assembly GCF_037893015.1). Lineage (NCBI taxonomy): Eukaryota > Metazoa > Chordata > Mammalia > Peramelemorphia > Peramelidae > Macrotis > Macrotis lagotis. Next base: position 75,633 of record NW_027422056.1, on the reverse strand, counting down.
AGATTCAGCCATCCCAGGGATGTTGGAACTCAGTATCTTTATCTTAGCTACATCTACCCTCCCAAGTAAATTCAGGTGGTTGTGTGGGACCTATTGCCGTTCATGGAGGGGTGGGATTAAAGAAGAGGTTCTGTAGCCTTGGGAATCTCACTGAAACTCTGCTACATTTTGGACCCTTTCTTTTAGCTTCTGGAAAAAAAAAAAAAACTTCCATGATTCCTAAACTCAAAGGATTTAACAATCCAATAACAAAGATAAGACATAAGAAACAAGTATTCTCTAAATATATGGGAGTTGATAGATTGGGTGATTTATTGGAATCAAGATGTTCCTAACCCTTCTGAATCACAGTTGTCTCATCTGTAAAATGTAATGATAACAATACCACCTCACAAGGGCTGCAATATGAGTCAAATAAGGTAATGGATGTAAATTGCTCTATAAATTTAGAATCACAACATGATTTTAGTCATTTCAGTCTTTTTTGTTTGTTTGTTTTTTGTAAGGGAAATGGGGTTAAGTGGCTTGCCCAAGGCACAGCTAGGTAATTATTAAGTGTCTGAGACCGAATTTGAACCCAGGTACTCCTGACTCCAGGGCCGGTGCTTTATCCACTGTGCCACCTAGCCGCCCCTAGTCATTTCAGTCTTGACCAACTCTCTGTAACCCCATTTGGGGTTCTCTTGGCAAAAATAGTGAGTAGCTCGTCATTTCGTTCTCCAGGTCATTTTTTTTCAAGGCAATATGGTTACATGACTTGCCCAAGGTCACATAGCTAGGTAATTATTAAAGATTTGAGACTGGATTTGAACTCAGCTCCTCCTGACTCCAGGGTCAGTGCTCTATCCACTGCGCCACCTAGCTGTCCCTCTCCAGGTCATTGTTACTGATGAGGAAACTGACTTGCTCAGGGTCACTCAGCTAATAAGTATAGAGGCCAAATTGGAAGATGATTCTTCCTTGAGACTATCCTGTCCACATCTCTAAATAGTGACAAAAAGTTAATGAATCTATGAACTCATGGGATCTTCCCTCATTGTAGTGATGCTGTACTCATGAAGCCATGACAGTGGCATTGAAAAATAAATCCATTGAGTTATTTTGCTTTTTTAAAAAAGACATTTATACAATATTCCTGTAGTATGATGAAAATCTCTCATTTACTAGACAGATTGAATCCTTTCATAGTGGTGTGGCAGACTGAATGCTAGATTTGAAGTCTGGAAGAGTTTGAATCCGGCTTTAGATATTTCCTATCTGTGTGGCCCTGGGCAAGTCACGTAATATCTCTCAACTTTTTTTTTGCATTATTACTTTTTTCATCTGTGAACTAGGAATTATGTTAGCACCAACATCCCGGGGTTGTTTCAAGGATAAATTGAGATAGTAGATGTAAATTGCCCTATTGGGCAATTTGGAAATAGCTGCTCTGTTTACAAATAGCATTCTGGGAGAGATTGTACTAGAATATTTCAACTACACTATAGCACTCTTCTCTGTAGCTAGGAATTTGGTAGAAGGTGAGTCTTAGAAGTCATTTGAAGAGAAGCTTCATTGATATTATTGTATCAGCCTCATCAAAACCAAAGGAGAACTGGGTAGCATCCTTATGACTCCCATAATCCTTCAGGTACTGGAGCTGCCCCAAAGATACTTTCAATGACTTTACATAAGATGAGATTGCCTCCCAATACTTTTGTTCAATTACAAAAAGCACTGATTTCATCCTATTGTGGAATAGGCCACAGTAACTTGCCTTAAAAGATGAGAGGAATGAGATAATAATAGTAATGATACTGCAGTTCAAATTTACCTAATGCTTTATGTTTTCTAAAGTAGAAATACCGATTACATGGAAATCTTCACTATAGCTTACTTTTTATACAAATATTTTATTTATTTTCCAATTATATACAATAGTTTCTACCTATCTTTTTATTGTAAGGTTTTGAATTTTACAATTTTCCCCCACCCTCCCTTCCCTCCCCCCTTCACAGAAGGCAACCTGATAATCTTTATATTGTTTCCATGCTATACATTGATCAAAATTGAATGTGTTGAGAGAAAAATCATATCCTTGAGGAAAAAATAAGATATTAGAGATAGCAAAATTATGTAATAAGTAAGACAATTTTTTTTAAATTTCAGGTAATAGTCTTTGGTCTTTGTTTACACTCCAAAATTCTTTCTCTGGATACAGATGGTATTCTCCTCACAGATACCCTAAAATTGTCCCCAATTATTGCACTGGTGGAATGAGCAAGTCCATCAAGGTTGATCATCACCCCCATGTTGGGGTTATGGTGTATAATGTTCTTCTGTTTCTGCTTGTCTCGCTCCAGGCTTCTCTGAAATCCCATCCTTCCTGGTTTTTAATAGAACATTAGTGTTCTATACATAAATATATCACAATTTGTTCAGCCATTCCCCAATTGATGGACATTCATTTGATTTCCAATTCTTTGCTACCACTAATGGGGCTGCTATGAATATTTTTGTATAGGTGATGTTTTTACCCTATAGCTTACTTTTACATGAAGTACTTCGAGTTTACAAAACATTTTATACCCATTTAAGACAGCAAAAGATAATGGAAAGAGGTCTGGATTTGGAAAGTGGAGACCTGGTTTTGAATCCTGGCTGAGCTACATTTTGCCTATGTGATCCTGATCAAGTCATTTTCCCTAATGTAGAACTCATCTGTAAAACATATAGTTTGAACTAGCTAATAGCTAAAAATAAAAAAAAAAACAAATAGCATTCATACATGTGAAGACTGGTTTTGAATCCTGGTTGAGATACGTTTTCCTTGTGTGATCCTGGTCAAGTCATTTTCCCTAATGTGGATCTCATCTGTAATATATATAGTTTGAACTATAGGAAATATGCTTTACATGCATAGTGCTTTATATCTGTTATCTCATTTGATGGAGACTATTATTATTCTCATTTTATAGATAAGGAAATTGAGGCCAAGTGGTCAGTGAGACAGGATTTGAAATCAGATCTTCCTAATTTAGTCCTCTGACTTCCATGCTGCTTTTCCAGTTCAAAAATGTTATAGCTTGATAGAATATTGTCTATCTGAAACTGCTAACAGGTACTTCTCCCCCCCACCCCAAAAAAGGATCAACACCAAGGTTGCCTTCCATTCTAACTCTTACTATCACCACAAGAATAACAATGGTAACTGACTTTTTTTTTTAGGTTTTTTGCAAGGCAATGGGGTTAAGTGGCTTGCCCAAGGCCACACAGCTTAGGTAATTATTAAGGTCTGATGTTGGAATTGAACTCAGGTCCTCCTGACTCCAGGGCTGGTGCTCTATCCACTGCACCACCTAGCTGTCACTTAAATACTTTTTTTTTCAAGTTTTTTTCAAGGCAATGGGGTTAAGTGGCTTGCCCAAGGCCACACAGCTAGGTAATTATGAAGTGTCTAAGGCCAGATTTGAACTCAGGTACTCCTGACTCCAGGGCTGGTGCTCTATCCAATGTGCCACCTAGCTGCCCCTAGGATTTATTCTGAGTCTCAATTTCCTAATCTTTAAAATTAGGGGACTGCATCAAATAGTGTCTAAGGCTCCTTCTAGCTTGAAAGCTATAAACCAATGAGCCTAAAGTATGTAGTACAAACCATATAAAATCCTTTGGAGATTTTCAAAAGTTTTCATTTAGTTTTAAACTTTAAATAATAGAGAATGTTAGTTATGATTATTTAGCCGTTATTGTTCATATAAAGTATTTTTGAACCTAAAAGTATTACATAATGATAATTATTTTCTTAAAAGTTGTATTCTGTCTTATAATTTTAAGTATACACATTTTATTTCCCCAATTAGATGGTGAGTTCTTGGAGGAAAATACGATTCTTCGATAATAGTGTGTTAGTATGTAACTCTGCTCTGTGTTGGTGGTCCAGAAATATTTCTGTATTGATTTATTGATGTGGGGATCCTGTCCTGAATTCCCTGGGCCACCTTGTTAATGAGGCATACTGTAGTGAACAGGTAAAGAAGGGACATCAGGGATCAGGGAGTTTGGCAATTATTTAAGAGTCTCCTTGGGCCAACTAGGCTAGACAAGCTGATTTTCCTCCTTTGAGAAACACTTCATCTAGTCTCTCTTCTCAGAATCACCCTATGGAGAGCCAAGAATGACCTGGATTTGGCCTGATGCCAGACCTCAAAAGTTCACAGGAAAGTCAAATCCAATTCTGACTTGCCCATTAAAACAAAACACCATTCACAGATATAATGATACCTTTAGAATATGGCATGGTGGTGTTCTTCTGCCCACAATGTGAAGGTGTGCAATGATATTGAGGATAAAGGGTATAGGGTGTGGTGGGACAGATTCCACGTGAGGATAAGACTAAGTGTTTGTTGAGTTGTTTCAGTCTTTGCCCTTCTGACTGCAGGAAAGATGTGGCTAGATTTGTCCCAGGGAGAGAGGCAGCAAGAGAGAAGTAAGGGATGTTTCCATCTGGCACTGTTAAGACAGGATTTTTCATATATCTTCATCTAACATTTAAAGTCCTATCAATAAGATTATCTTTGTCCCACTCAAACATAATTCTCTGGCTGTTTGTTTCCTCTTTTTTGACATTCCATTTAAGGCATGGAACAACTTGAGGACCCTAGCCCTAGCCCTGGAAAATATTTCCAGGCTATTGCCAAATCTGGAAACAAACATGGTGAGGTAAACACTATGGGAAAAACTGCTTTAAGTTTGAGTCCACTCTAATGAGGAGCCAAGATAGTATTGGGGAAAGTGTGTCCTTCAGGGTTTGGGCATAAGTTTGTATTTCAGTTCTTGCTACATCTTCCTTCGCCTACCAGTCTGAGTATTTATTAAGTGCCCACTGCACTGGGGACAGAGAAAGGTCAAAAAAGGAAACACTTCTAGCATTAATCCCGAGTTCACATCTGAGGGGAGATTTGTAAAAAGTAATTTGTTATTTGTTTAAATGGAGCTAGAACTATTCACTGGAATACTAGGGAATTCACCAGAATTGGAGCTCAAGTCAATGGACCTTATATTATGGAGGGTGCTTATATAATATATGCTTTCTGATTCTGGTATAGGACTCTAAAGTCTTTCAACTAATGGAAATTTGTCAAAGTAGGTCTTGTCTTCAGTAATACTTATCATCCTATGGAAATGAATATAAAATGAAAACCAAATGGAGTGAAGAGATACTTCAGTGGATCTGTAATTTCATCAGTGAAAGCTTTCCATGTTCCTTATCTTGGTCTCAACATGAATGTTAACCAACAGAACAGAGAAGAGGAACCTGAAATCAGGATATCTCCACCACCGCTCTGGAAATTCTCCCCAGACAACAGCTGAGAGGAGGAATTTTTTCATCAGAATGTAAGGTTGACTGAATAAGCATATAAGATAACCACCCCCTCAAATCAGGGAAAGATCATTCTGAATAAAGCCCCTGTGAGACATCTTCCATCATGACTAGCAGTTTGCCATGGCAGATAGAAACATAGATTTCTCTTTAGAATTTACCAACAAGAATGACAAAGAGCCACTAAACTCCCTTTGAGAAAATAAGGAAGAGACTTGCAATGGTTTTCAGTGCAAGTAGTATGTATTTCTGTCACTGTCAGGGAATAGTTAGTTATTTATGGACAAAGTAGAGGTCACTTTCCATGTTATCATTGAATTGATCAAGGAGAATTAAGGGTCCTTTGAAAGGATGAAAGAAATATTTCAAGAAGAAAAAACTTCAATGCTTCAAAGAGGAAACAGGAAGTTTATTCTATAAAGGAGAAGACTCAGGGGCACATGACAGCTGTCTTCAACTATCTGAAGGGCTGTGAGATAGAGGAACAATTAAGACTTGTTCAGTTTGGTCCCAGAGAGCAGAACCAGGGACACATAATAGAAGATACAGAGAAACAAATTTTGGATCGATATTAGGAATGATTTCCTATCAATTAGAGCTGTCCACAAATGTCACCGACTTTCTCAAGAGATGGTGGCTCCCCTTTCTTGGATGTACACAAGCAGAATGTTGGATTGCCACCCAATGGGAATTTCATATGGAGCTAAATGGCTGCTGAGGTCCCTTCTAATAACCAATATTTTATGATTCTGTAAACACCATTTAGCATTAGTACATTTTATTATACAAAGCAGTGTAGCATAGTGAAATTGTCTCAGAGGTAGGTAGTCCTGGTTTCAAGTCCTGTCTCTCAATCATATTGACAGGGTGACCCTGAGGAAGTTACAACACCTCTCTGTAGCCCCGGACAGATGAAATTTCAGAAAAAGTATAGACCAGCATTCCTCCAAGAAGTTTCCTCCCTTTGGGAAATTCCCTACATCAGTGAAATCATATGCCTAATCCCTAACTCCTAAATTTTGCTGAATGTTTCTTCCTTTTGTAAACAAATGCACAAATCTCAAACTAGCAGGGAATTATTTTTAATACTTAAATTCAGATGTGAAAGATGTTATTGACAACATAGCAGCATTTTTCCAAATAGCTGATCAAAAAGAATACTGGGGACTTGTATAGAAGACTTGTATTATAGGTCAACATTTTATTTTTAAGGGAATCTTATTTCTCAACTTTTTACCTTCTCTGCCTTACTGGTTGTCATGCTCTAAGATGGTTAGTATATCATCACAGAGTTACAAAGGGACAGTTGACAAGGGAGGTAACCTGGAAGGGCAGGTTAAATAAAGAGTCTTTGCTTTATTCAAGAGTAAAAAGATTTTTAAGAGGTGTTGGAAATACTGAAAATTTTAATGGCTGGTATCAATCCATGCTCATATTTTCAATCCATCTTGGATGACAATAAAACAGAAATACATGTGTCAAGAAACACTTTCTCAGGCAAGGAAGGGGTAAATAAAGCATGATCTGACCTCAGATTCCAAGGCCACTGAGTCCAAAAACATCCTGAGAAATTAAAGAAAGGCTTAGTTGCTAATGCAGTAAGAAATGATAAATGAACTTCATGGAAAATGACCTTTATTCATTCCCCTTCCTCCCTTATCTGATGTCTAATGTCCTTTTGCTCTGAAGGTCTTGAAGTTATTAGTATATTTTCTGTAAGACAACACAAGCCATGAAGTAGGAACTCAATAAATATGTGATTTGAATTGAAAAGAGTTTGGTGTAGCGGGAAGAGCAATGGAAGTGGGGGTGGGAGAAATTGGTTTGAATCTTGACTTGCCTATTTCCTGTTTCCTCTAGGACAGTGTTTCCCAAGGGTCTATATTTGACCTTCATGTCTTTTTTCCATACTGTCTCTCTTGTCAATCTCAATTTACTAATATCCTAACCATCACTTTTATGAAAATGATGCTCCATTATATCTCTCTGATCCTGTATTGTGTACTGAGTTCCAAATCATATCTGGGTTCTGTCACTAGCCACATATATGACTTTGGACAAGTCACCTCACCTGTCTGAGTTCTCTTCTCTGCAAAATGATGAGGTTGGGGCCAGCTAGGTGACATAGTGGATAAAGCACCAGCCCTGGAGTCAGGAATACCTGGGTTCAAATCCAGGCTTAGACACTTAATAATTACCTAGCTGTGTGGCCTTGGGCAAGCCACTTAACCCCATTTGCCTTGCAAAAAACCTAAAAAAAGAATGATACCGTTGGACTTTATGTCATCTAAGATCCCCTAGAGTCCCACATCTTCACCTGAATACTCCACCCAAGACTTCAACCTTGGCATGCCTTAAGCTGAATTTATTAACTTTCCCCCAAAAAATGGTTTTGTTTCTGACTCCTTTCTGTGGCATTATGATGCCACTGATTGCCCTCTAGATTTATTGTCATTTAATTGTCATTCTCTCCCCTACCTCTAATATCCACTAAGTTGCCAGAGATTCCAGGTAAATATTCCTCATCGCCATATCTTCTTGTCAATACAGACCTTCATTACCTTCTGCCTGAACTATTACATAATTTTCTTCCAGGTCTTCCCACCCAGAATTATCAACTTTTTTGAGAGTCCACAAGGACTGAGTACTCAGGAAGCAGCTGCTGAGTGATTCTGTGCTGAGAGTGGGGCTGGCCTGGGCTCTGCGCTCACTCTGGTGTGGCAGTTTTCCCACTGATCTTTCAAGTTGTCTATGGCAATCTCTGGGCAGAGAGATCTGGGAACTGCCGTGTTGACACAGACCCCAGGGATACAGGCACCCTGCACTCTGTTCCTGGATATCTAGAGCCAGCTTGTTACCACAGCAGGTGCAGCCCTAGTAGAACAGACTTGTCCAGCAAATCTTCCAGGTTGTCTCGGGCTAGAAAATTGTTTCACTCAGGCTTTCTGTGGGTTCTGCCACTCTAGAATTTGATTAGATTCATAATTTAAAGGCATCTGGAGTGGTCTGGAGGACAGTTTCTGGGATTCCCTGCCTTCATTCTGCCATCTTCGACATGACCTGTTCTCAAGAATGCCATATAATTATTATTATTTCCATTTTAAGATATTTATGCCTCTTGATTAATCCTTTCTAGTTTTTTCCAAAGAATCAAAGTTAAGCTTACTAGCTTATAGTTTCCAGACTGTTCTCTTCATTTTTGAAAATTGAACAACAGTTTTCTTCCTCCAATCTTGTATTACCTCTTTCTTTTGCCATGATTTTTCAAAAATCACTGACAGTAGCCTAGGAATCACATTGGCCATTTTTTTCAGTATTCCTCCCCTTTCTCTTACTTCTAATCATTTTTTCATACTATTCCAGAATGTTTCTTTCACATATATTCATCTTCCTCCTCTCTCAAAAATAACCATATTCCCTATTGCTTAGTATATAAAATTCATATTCTTTGGAGGTATTCATGACCCTCCATAAGATGACAACATCTAATCTAATCTCATATTATTCTCTTCTGTGTATTAAGCTCCAATCTAGCTGATCAACTCTTCATCACCTGAATATGCCCTGATCAATTCTCTTCCAGTTTTAGCATTTCATAATTCTGTGATTTTTTTTAGCATTTCATAATTCAAATCCTAGCTTTTAAAAAAAAATATTTTGTGTATATCATTGCTACATATAAGGAGTCCATCCTCACCTGCTTCATGATTAGCCCTTCTTTCTTTTCTGATCAGAAAAGGTCATTTCTGTTTTGCCATGTCTTGAATACAAACCATTGGCAATTTGCAACAGTTTCTTTATATCTCTTTATTGCCCTGTTGGTAATCTGCAATTTTGATTCTTCAGATGTTTCACTGTTGAATGATTTACAGGAGTAATATATTTGTGGCAGAAAATTAGTGCTTAAAAAATGGTTTCTGTGTAAGGGAGCACTCAGAAGTCACTGTAAACATGAAGCAGTTTTTCAAATATAGCCCAACTCACTCTTTTCCTCCTTTTTTCATTCTGGTTTCAGCTCATTTTCCATTTGCAAAGAATGTGCAAACTCTGGAGCATCATTAAATGATGTGACCATCTTTGGGGCTACATCTTGTCTCTGTCTCCTATCTTCCTTAACTTCCTTTGTATCTCAGCTATTTCAGCAAGAATACTCCTTAATGCTGTTAGCTCTTCCTCCAGTTTATCTTGTCTATATCTTATTAGTACAACATTGTTTGCATGTTATCTCCCCCATTAGACTGGAAACTCCTTGAGGACAGGGGTTGTTTTTGCCTTTCTTTGTAATCCTAGCTCCTAGGACAGTGCTAGGCACCTAATAAGTACTTAGAAAATATTTAACAACTTGTGAAAAACAAGCCATTATGGCTTAGCCCTACCTGATCTAAAATTATATTATAAAGCATCAGTCATCAAAACTGTCTGGTATTAGCTAAGAAATAGAGTGGTAAACCAGTGGAATAGACTAGGTGCAATAGTAGGAAACGATTATAGTAATCTGCGGTTTGATAAACCCAAAGAGTCCAGCTATTGGGATAAAAACTCTCTCTTTGATAAAAATTGTTGGGAAAATTGGAAGTTAGCATGGAAGAAACTTAGATTAGACCAGCACCTCACACCCTATACCAAGATAAGATCAAAATGGATAGAGGTTTTAGACATAAAAAACAATATTATAAGCAAGGAGTAGTTTACCTGTCAGATCTATGGAAAGGGAAGAACTTTATGACTAAGGAAGAGATGGAGAACATCACTAAAAACAAACTAGAGGATTTTGATTACATTAAATTAAAAAGCTTTTGCACAGACAAAACAACTGTAACCAAGATGAAAAGAAATATACTAAACTGGGAAATAATCTTTACAACTAGTATTTCTGACAAAGGACTCATTTCTAAAATACACAGAGAACTGAGTCAAATTTTTAAAAGAAGCCATTCCCCAATTGACAAATGGTCAAAGGATGTGCAAAGGCAATTTACAGATGAAGAAATCAAAGCAATCCATAGTCATATGAAAAACTGCTCTAAATCATCACTTATTAGAGAAATGAAAATTTAAGCATCTCTGAGGTACCACCTCACACCTCTCAGACTGGCCAATATGTCCAGAAAGGACAAACTATCATTGTTGGAAGGTTTGTGGGAAATCCAGGACACTAATACATTGTTGGGTGAGCTGTGAACTCATCCAGCCTTTCTAGAGAGCAGTCTGGAACTATGCCCAAAGGGCAACAAAAATGTGCCTAGCCTTTGACCCAGCAATACCACTACTGGTTCTATACCCTGAAGAGATGATGAAAAAAGGTAAAAACATCACTTGTACAAAAATATTCATAGCAGCCCTGTTTGTGGTGGCAAAGAATTGGAAATCAAGTAAATGTCCTTCAATTGGGGAATGGTTTAACAAACTGTGGTATATGTATGTCATGGAACACCACTGTTCTATTAGAAACCAGGAGGGACAGGAATTCAGGGAAGCCTGGAGGTATTTGCATGAACTGATGCTGAGTGATATGAGCAGAACCAGAAAAACATCCTATGTCCTAACAGCAACATAGGGGTGATGATCAACATTGAAGGACTTGCTCATCCATCAGTACAATAATCAGGGACAATTTAGGACTGTCTGTGATGAAGAAAACCATCTGTATCCAGAGAAAGAACTGTGGAGTTTGAACAAAGACCAAGGACTATTATCTTTAATTTAGAAAAAAACTGTTATCTTATTGTCTGATCTTGCTATCTCTTATACTTTATGTTTCTTCCTTAAGGATATGATTTCTCTCTCATCACATTCAATTTGGATCAATGTATACCATGGAAGCAATGTAAAGACTGGAAAATTGCCTTCTGTGGGGAGTGGGGGGAGGGAAGTAAGATTAGGGAAAAAATTGTAAAACTCAAATAAATAAAATCTTTATAATTCAAAAAAAGAAAAACAAACCATTAGCTATCATAATCATCATCATCCTCATCCTCCTCATCATGATCACTGATGACCCATGAGTTTTCTCAGGCTTATCTAATCCAATTAGGGGCTAGGGCTAGAGCTGGGGCTAAAATGGGACTAGATGGCATGCCAGAGAAAGGAAACAGAGGTTGTGGACTTAAAGACCAAATTCATGAAGGAGAGACTAAAGTATAGACATTAGCAAGTACCAAGACTCAGAACCCAGACACTTAATATCTGTGTGATCCTGGGAAAGTCACTTAACCTTGTTTGCCTTAGTTTCCTTTACATTCCTGAATGGCCAACTACTCCAGTACCTTTGCTAAGGAAACCCCAAAAGGGTTCATGAAGAGTCAGTTATAACTAAAAATGACTGAATGACAATGACAACAAGTTGTGTGAAGGAGGGGAGATTGGAGACTGGAAGGACATTATCTAGAGGGATAATCCAAGCTTGGCTATATCAGAACAGAGGAGAAAGGTGTCTAGATTTTGGGGAGCATGAGCTGGATTGTTTTTGTTATCTTTTTGGGTGGTGTGAGGCCTGGTGTAAGTTCAGATAGAATTTGATAGTCTGTCTTTCCTGGGATCACATAGTGATATGCATCATATCTGTTGGCTTTCAGTGGAATGCTTCACTTCTTGAAATCTTGAGAGATGCCAAGCAGCTCGGGAGCTGTCTGATTGAGGGCAGCATAGTTGGCCTTGGCATTGGTCCCATACGTATGCCCCATACTTGTGCTACAGTAAGCTGGAGGAACAGCCAGGTTCCTGTCTGGATGGCAGGTGGATTTTTGGGGAGAGGAAAAGTTGATTAATTGATCCATTTACATTAAAATACTGTAGGGCACCACATGAATGAATATCATTTCCATCAGCTATTAAACAATTGTTAAATTCCCTACAATGTGCTGGCATGGTAGAGAACAAATGGTCCAATTCTCTATGTGCTTGTATGTTGGGGGGGGGGTTGTCATGTAGGAGAAGTGGCTTCATTCCTTTCCAGGGTGCAATCTAGTCTTCCTTTACTATTCTCCAGATCTTTATCCTGAGATTATTTCCAGCCCTGGAATTCCAGAAGACCCCTCCTATCCTATGGCCTTTCCCTCTGATTGGATGACTACTTCTAGACCCTTCATTTAAGGATGACACTCATGTCTCATTCTTTTTTTTTCCTTAGGCTTTTTTTTTGTAAGGTAAATGGGGTCAAGTGGCTTGCCCAACACCACACAGCTAGGTAATTATTAAGTGTCTGAGACTGGATTTGAACCCAGGTACTCCTGACTCCAGGGCCGGTGCTTTATCCACTGTGCCACCTAGCCGCCCCTACTCACGTCTCATTCTTCTCCAGACTGCACTTTAGACTTTTCTCTACCATATAATCACACCGGAGTGAAATCTTTGTCTCTCCCTTCTCCCCCTTTTATGTATTGTCTGTGTGGTCTTTCCCCATTAGAATATAAGCTCCTTAAGGGCAAAAACTGCCTATTTGTATTAACACAGTGCACATTGATGTTTAATTGTTTTTAGTCATGTCTGACCCCATCTGGAATTTTTTTTGGCAGAAATACAAAAGTGATTTTGAGTCATTTCCTTCTCCAACTCATTTTGCAGATTAGGAAACAGTGGCAAACTTACCCAGGGCCACATAGCTAGTAAATGAATGAAGCCAGAATTGAACTCAGGAAGATAAGGTTTTCTGATTCCAGATCTAGTGCTCTGTCCACTATGATACCACCTAGTAGCCACCAGGCACATACAAATGCTTTAATAAATGGTGTAAATATTTTCAAGGACATTCCACGTCTTGATGTATATGCCCCTTAGGTGGGGTTGGGGAGGGTGGGGAGAGTGAGAAGTTGATGTCTTTCCATTATCTAGCTAGTGTCCTCTTTTCTCATTAGGGATATGTTATTTTATAGGATATAGAGAATATTCCACATTCTCTGTCTTTCCCCACCCCACACAGTATTATAGGTAAGGAATACCTATGTATTCAGGAACCTCAGGATCAAAAGATCTCTGAGTTAGAGAGGAGTCAGAGGTCATCAAATAAAACTTGGACCCCAGGAACACTTTCTACAACATCTCTCACAATGAGTCATCAAACTTTTGCTTGAAGCTCTCCTGTAAGAGGAATTCGCTACTTTCTGACATGGCCTACTCAATTTTTAGACAGTGTGGATTGTTAGGAAATTTGTTCTCTGATGCAACAGAATTCAGCTACATCAAAAGACTTTGCCAAGGTCAACTGACTTGCCCAAGATTATACAACCAGCACATATCAAGGGCCAACCTTGAATGTAAGATTTTTATCCTCCACATACATCACTCCTGTGGGATACTGATTCTCTTAACTTCATCTAACATGACAGTAACTTTTTTTGACTTTTACATCAAACTCAGATTGAATTTGTTGTACTCTAAAATCACAAGTCTTTTTTTATATGAATTATTGCCTAGTCATCAATGTAGTTGTGCAGTTTACTCTTTCCACCAGTTTCTGTATGAAATTTATACATTCAAAATTACATTCATTTTCCCAGACTGCTGAGAACCCCATTCAGAGGATAGAGTCAGGGCCTAAAGTCAAGAAGAGTCAGGTTTTGAGTTCAAATGTGGCCTCAGAAACTTATTAACTGTATGACCCTTGGCAAGTCATTTCACTCTCTTTGCTTCAGTTCCTCATTTGTAAAGTGAACCAGATATAGAAATGGGAAACCACTACAGCATGCTTGCCAAGAAAAACCCAAATGGGGTCACAAAATAGGGCACAACTGAATTGAGAACCAACAACCACCCATCATTCAACTTGAAATCTATTCTTTCCAATATCTGTGCCATTTGGAAATGTGATAAGCTTACTCTCTATGCTTTTATCCAAATCACCAGTAAAAATGTTAAAAAGAACAAGGCTAAGGAACCCTGTAGTGTTCTGATTTAGTGGGACTCAATATTCTCTAGGGCCCATCATTCAATTGGTTGTGAAGCCACCTAATTTTACTATCATTTCTTTCATAACTTTTCATCTTATCCATAAGGATATTGGAGGCACTTGACCAAATCCAAGTATATACTAGCCATGGTATTCTACTGCTCTAAGAGTCTAGTTATTTTGATAGAAAAGAAAATACAGTTAGTAACTCCCCCCAGAATTGAAATAGACTGCTCCTTCTCTTCCTGTGCGGCAATTCTTAAAATTCCACCTACCTTCTCTGATTCCCCTGGGTTTAGTACTAACCTTACTGCTCAGACTTCAGATTCAGATAGCTGGTTTTTTGTAATTCTCCTATGTACTTATCACATGTGTTATTTGTGATGGTGTTTTATCGTCTCAGCCAGTATGTTCTTTGACAGCAGGGATTATATATCCTTATTAAGTATTGTCTCTCTTCTAGTACCCTGGTGGGGTTGACTTGTATTGTTTTGTAAGAACCTAGGTGGACTCGTTTTTTTGTGGACATTTTTTTGTTTGTTTTCGTGAGGCAATGAGGTTAAGTGACTTACCAAAGGCCACACAGCTCTAGTAAGTATCAAGTGTCTGAGGTCACATTTGAATTCAGATCTTCCTAAATCCAGGGCCAGTGCTCTATCCAATGGGTTACCTAGCTGCCCTCTAAATTGACTCTTACATTTTTTTTTAGAATTTACTTAAGGGGGCAAGGGATTAAGTGACTTGCCCAAGGTCACATAGCTAGGCAAATATTGTGTCTGAGGCTGGATTGTGTCTGGATTTGAACTTAGGTCCTCCTGACTCCAGGGCTGGTGCTCTATCCACTGCACCACCTAGCTGTCACTTAAATACTTTTTTTTTAAGTTTTTGCAAGGCAATGGGGTTAAGTGGCTTGCCCAAGGCCACAAAGCTAGGTAATTATTAAGTGTCTGAGGTCAGATTTGAACTCAGGTTCTCCTGACTCCAGGGCCGGTGCTCTATCCACTGCACCACCTAGCCACCCCCCTTAAATAGACTCTTAACGATCAACACTTGACTTCCCAAATAACCATGAACCCTTGCTGCAGTAACACATTCTAGAAGTTTGCCAGTGATCAAAGTCAAGTTCAATAGGTTGAAGAAACAACCTTCTCCCAGTCCGAAATTGGTACATTTATCTGTCTCTACTCATGCGATACTTGTGTGCCTCATCATGAATAACCTGGAGCAAGGCAAACATATGCTCTTAATTAAGGCAATCCCTGAGCAGTTTTTGCTTGGGGCTGGGGAGGCAAGGTCAGATCATTATTGGAGTGTCTATAGGATGCAAAGATCCAAAGGACTGAGAAGAGTAGGCATACCAGTTGAAGAACTCAGTTCTAAGGAAATGTACTAAGGATGAGGCAGTCAAAATATAGGGTTTCCAGAGAGCTGGTGAAGGGCTTGAAGGGCTTCCTTCAGTCTTAGGCCTTTTCATTGTAGAGGGCCATGTGAACCAGCCATTTTTGATGTGCTGCATTCCTGGTGGGGGCCTTTTTTAACCTCTTTCTGGTGCTGCTATCACTCCTGTTCAACTCATATTTCCTCCACCATCTTTCAAAGATAAATGATCTCATCAGCTCTGGAATGACTCAGGAATGCCATTCTAGTGATATACTGGGATTTATACCATTTGGGTCAGGGGACTTGAGAGGACTAAGATTTCCTCTTACCAGTTAATGGTTTAACTTGGGTTTCAATTCAGTTTACTTTTTTCTCCCTCTCCTTCTATATGGTTCAATGGAGAACAGATACTGGTGATGAGATTGCTTTCAAATATGCATTAAAGAATCAGTTGTCGCAATAAACAACAATGACAGTAATAGACATTTATATAGTAATTTAGAGTTTACCAATCACTTTGCATACATTTTTAGTGAAGCACCATGGCTTAATGGATAGAGTACTATACTTGAAATCAGAAAGACCTAGGTTCAGATCTCACCACTAATAAGTATCATCAGTATAACCTGGGCAAATCATATCATCTGTACCTCTGTTTCCTCATCTGGGAAGTTGAGATAAAAATGACTAAAGTTTTTATGTGAAGTTTGAATGAAAATGTCAGTTATAGTTATCTAATTAGAACTTCTAAAAAAATCTGTGAGATAGATTCAATATTACTATTGTTATAAATAAGGAAACTGCGACTCAGAGAATGTATGTGATTTGTCTACATTCCCAGAGGGGAATGTTTTGATTATTTCTCAAGAGTAGCTTTTTGGTTCAGAGAATAATCTCATTCTGATTCACTTCAAGATTAATGCCTGAGTTAGTAATTGTCACAAACCTATACAATCTAGCCAGATAACAGGATTTGAACCAGATCCCTCACTATGGCAGGCTGTAAATTCAAATCACTTTAATTTCATTGAATTAAGATTCATTGAGTGCTCATAGGATTTAAGGACACTAACTATACTTGGAGTTGTTTGAAATAATGTAAGGTGACCACTTTACCAGGGTGAGAGGAGAAAGGTTCTCTTTTGAGAGAAAGTGAGATTTAATACTAAAGTGGGAGAAGATTCAAGGTCGATCTGGGTCAGATATAAGTGATACTGAACCCAGACTTCCCCAATACTAAAGGGAATATAGGTTTGTGGGCTAGAAGAGATCTCAGATTCAGCTCATCAAATCTCAATCTGAAGCATGATTACTGTCTACAATACTCCCACAATAAGATATCCTCCAGCCTACACTAGAAGACCTCCGGTGGCAATGGCTATCTTTTAAGAGAGTCCATTCCATCTAGAGGTTGTTCCAATCCTTAGAAAGATTTTTCTTATGCTTCAATATTTCCCTGGATCTGTGATCTTTTCAATGTAGATTCTCCTTCTAAGAATTACAGATCCCAATGATTTTTGCCCCACTGTAAATCCAGAAAAGAATACTTGCTTAACATTCTGGGGGTATTTCTCCAGACCTCTGGACTTTTTATGAGAAGTAATGGAACAAATGAGCTGTCCCTCAATCATACCACACTTTAAATGACCATCCCACATCCTTTTACAAAACTATTTCTCCTTGGTGACATTAATTTTAACAGTTTCCCCTAAGCAATTTTTCATGATTTCCTTCCTCCTCTCTCCATCCCCATCCCAGCATTTTTGGTGGTGGTGGTGGTGGTGGTGGTGGTGATCTGGAGTAGTGAATTTACACAGTGTAAGGACTTAGTTCACTCATTTTTTTAACTGAAGGATAGATAGAACAACCTTTGTCCATTGTTTCAGCCAATTGTGATTTTATCAAAGCCCAATTTTATTAATTGACATAGTCTCTGAGCCTTGTGATTTATACATTTTGTGTCTTCCAAGGTGGGACTATCAAGTAAGAAGTTGAGGAACTTACAGGTTAAGAGGGCAAAAAATTGTTGCCAGTACAGGGATGAAGACAAGAGTTCAGTAGTATGGCCCTAGAAAGATCTTATTAAGCTGACAGTGATCTTAGCCAACATTCTTTAGGTTTGTTCATTCCAACTGTTTTGAACTGATCTCACTACCCTCTTTTCTACCTCAAACTTCTCCATCTTACCTTAAGGTTATCAATCTTCTAACAAGTCTGTAGAATCCTTTTGGATGTCCTTTTGCCCTTTTCTTAGGGCCTTGTTCATTTAGTGCACATATAAAAGCATACTTTAGTGAGTTCTTTCCTTACAGTAACCTTGTGACTGTATTCACTTTGCAAATCAGGAACCAAACTGATAGAGGATATAGGATTGATACCTAGAAGCAACTTTGGAGTCTCTTTTCTAGTAGGAGCTAGAAAGAACTAGAAGTGATCTCTCTCTCTCTCTCTCTCTCTCTCTCTCTCTCTCATCTCTCGCACAATAGCCTCTTCCCCCCTCCCAAAAAAATTAAGGAAAAAGGGTGGAAGGCCTGTCTATATTTACAGTTTGATATTTGGAAGATCCATTGAATAGTGACCTTTCATTTTTAACTACTCAAGCTATTTCCTGGAAGAACTGAATGGGTGTGATGGGTAAACTAAAGATATTGATCTTCTCTCATCAGATAGCTGACATTTATGTTCTGAAAGGTTCTCAAAACACTCTCCTTGTGTTATTTCATTTGATGTGCACAATGTAGTAACTATAAAAATGAAAATTTCCATTTCACAGGTAAAAAGACTGAGGGGGCTGAGTGACTTGCCTAGGGTAACATGGCTTTCAGAAGTAGTGGTCAGATTCAAATCTCTCTTCTGACTCAAAATTCAGTGCTCTTTATATGGAATCATGCTACTTATAAGACCCTGGGAAGATAAAGGGGTGTTCATGGACTGGGGGTGAGGGAAAGAGAACAGGATTCTTTTCTGGTTTCAAATTGTCCTGCTTCCTTCAGCATTTGGGGAATGGAAGGTAGGGTTCCCTTTAATGAAACTTTGGCTTGGGAATACAACTCATCTCTTCACATTAAGTTTCTCCAAAAATGCTTCTGATCAGTCTTCTAGAGTGAGCTGTATCATGAAAGAGTGGGGAGAACATTGATATGAGCCTTATTTTTCTCATCTATGAAATGTGGATAATATCTAGTTGACCTGCTGCATAGACTTGTTGGAACACTCAAGAGAGAATATTGTTTGTCTTTCATTTTTGAAGAGGGCCAATAGACATCATGGGGTGATTTTAAAAAACATTTTTATTTTATTTTGAACTTAATAAAACAAGAATTTCTATAACATAGCAGAATATAAAAAATAAGACTGTACTTGAAACTGCAAATCTAGTAGGAAAACTTATTATTCCTTTAAAATATATAATAAAGTTATCATTTAGTTTTATTTTCCTTTTTTTCATTCCCTCTTCCACTGCCCTAGAGCCCTAGAGATGACTATTAAACACAAATATGGGTATATGTATATAATATATAAGCACACATATATTTACATATACATATAAAATAATTATATATCATTATATAATATATAAAATCATTACACCTACATATATGTCTATGTAAAACAATAACATATACATGCATATGTAAAACCATAAATGCTTTTATTTAGCAATTCTTTCTCTGTATGTAGTTATCTACTATCTGTAATTGTGATAGGTAATATGTTCCATATTTTTCAAATGTTGTCATTTCTATATATCTAGGGCATGTATCCATTTTGAACTTATCTTGGCAAAGGCCCAATTCCTGCCAGACTACTTCTAGGTTTCCCAATAATTTTTACCAATTAACAAATTATCCCCAAACTAAAGGTTATTAAATTATTATCATTGACATTTGCTGCTGTATATTGTATGTTTACTCAGTTCCACTGAGCTACATTTCTATTTCTTAGCCAAGGCTAGATAATTTTGATAATTATTGCCTCAAAATATAGTTTAAGATCTTATTCTGATAAACCTCCTTCCTTTACATTTTTACTTGTTCCTTTGATATTCTTGACCTTTTGTTTTCCAAAGGAATTTTATCACTTCTCAGTTAATAATTTTTTGATAATTTGAGATGGCAGTGAATATAGAGTTTAGGCTAAATTGTTATTTTTATTATATTGGCCTTGCTTACCCACGAATAATATTTCTCTGATTATTTATATCTGATTTTATTTGTATAAAATGTTCTTTTATGGCATAGTTTTGTCAGGTGTACGCATAGTATTTTATAATGCCTAATGCCTTGAGTTATTTTAAAGGAATATCTCTTAGTATCTCTTCAAGGTTCTATTTGTAATATGCATATAGAACATGCTGACTACATATGAGGATTCACTTTATATCTTGCTACTTCGCTGAATTTGTTTCAGCTAATTTTTAGTTGAGTTTTTAAGATTTTCCAAGCATATGATATTACTGCAGAAAGAAATAATTTTATTACCACATTTCTTATTCTGAATGCTTCTATTTCTTTTATTTTTTCTTACTGCTTTGCTAGGATTTCAAATACAATATTGAATAATATTGGTGACAGGGGGTATCCTTATTTCATAGCCAATCTTACTGGGATAGCTTCTAGCTTATACACATTACAAATAATGATGATGGTTTTAGGTAAATATCAATATTTTAATATATATTTTATTTGTTTTTTCCAATTACATACTGTGATAGTTTCTACAATCATTTTTCTTGCAAGGTTTTGAGGTTTGTTTGTTTTTTTAGTTTTTTTTCAAGGCAATGGGGTTAAGTGGCTTGCCCAAGGCCACACAACTAGGTAATTATTAAGTGTCTGAGACCAGATTTGAACTCAGGTAATCCTGACTCCAGGGCCGGTGTTTTATCCACTGTGCCACCTAGCCACCCCAAGGTTTTGAGTTTTACAATTTTTCTCCCTCTCTCCCTCCCTCCCCCTTTTCCCCCTCTCCCTGCCCTGCAGAAGGCAATCTGATATAGGCTTTACATTTGCAACCATGATAACCATACATAGAAATTGAACATGCTGTGAGAGAAAAATCAGATTCAAAAGGAAGAGAATATCAGAGATAAAAATTACATAATACATAAGATGGCTTTTAAGAATTGGAGATAAGCTTTAGTCTTCATTTAAACTCCACAGTTCCTTCTCTGGATATAGATGGTATTCTCCATCCCAAATCCCCTAAGATTGTCCCTGATTAATGCACTCCAATGTTGGTAGTGTACCTAATGTTCTTCTGGTTCTGCTCATCTCACTCAATTCATGCAAGTCTTTCTACACTTTTCTGAAATCCCTCCCTATTTTTTATAGAACAAGTGTGACATCACATTCATTTACCACAATTTGTCCAGCCGTTCCCCAACTGATGTGCATTCCCTCAATTTTCAATTCTTTGCCACTACAAACAGAGCTGCTATGAATATTTTTGTACCCTTTTTATTATCTCTTCAGGTTATAGACCTAGCAGTGGTATTGCTTGATGAAAGAGTATGCACATTTTTATTGGGCATAATTCTAAATTGCTTTCCAGAATGGTTGTATCAGTTCACAGCTCCACCAACAATGCATTAGTGTCCCAGATATATCCCACATCCCCTCCAACATTGATCATTATCCTTTCTGGTCACATTGGTCACTCTGAGAGGTATGAGATGGTACCTCAGAGATGTTTTAACTTGCATTTCTCTAATCAATGATTTAGAGAAATTTTTTATATGACTATAGATAGCTTTGGTTTCCTTGTCTGAAAATTGTCTTTGCATATCCTTTGTTCATTTGTCAATTGGGGAATGACTTTTTTTTATAAATTTGACTCAGTTCTCTATATATTTTAGAAGTGAGTCCTTTATTTTTACTTCATTCCTTTTGATCTTGGTTACAGTGGTTTTGTTTGTGCAAAACCTTTTAAATTTTAATTTAATTCAAAATTATCCAGGTTGTTTTTTATAATGTTCTCTATCTCTTCTTTGATCATAAACTGCTCCTCTTTTCATAAATCTGACAGATAAACTATTCTTCATTCTAATTTGCTTGTAATATTGTCTTTTAGGTCTAAATCCTGCATCTTGGTATGGGTATGAAATATTGGTCCATTCCTAGTTTCTTCTGTATTATCTTCTAGTTTTCCTAGTAGTTTTTAATCGATGAGTGAGTTCTTATCCCAGAAGTTGAACACTTTGGGTTTATAAAATAGTAGATTACTATAGTCATTTCTTTCTGTCTCTTTTGCATATAATCTATTCCACTGATTCATCACTCTATTTCTTAGCCAGTACCTGTTTTGATGACTGATACTTTATAATTTTAGATCTGGTATAGCTAGGCCACTTTCTTTTGCATTTTTTTCATTAATTTACTTGAAATTCATGATCCTTTTTTCCTCCATATGAATTTAGCTACTATTTTTTCTAGCTCACATGTAAGTTTTTTGGAAGTGGCACCAAATAAGTTAATTTAGCTAGAATTGCCATTTTTATTATATTAGCTCGGTCTACCCATGAACAATTGATATTTGTCCAGTTATTTAATTTTGATTTTGTGTGAAGGGTTTTATTGTTTTCATAAAGTTTTTGAGCCTGCCTTGGAAGGTAGATTCCTAAGTATTTTATTTTTTCTGAGGTTATTTTATTGTATTTTATTTTATTTTTTTAGGGTTTTTTTTTTGCAAGGCAAACGGGGTTAAGTGGCTTGCCCAAGGCCACACAGCTAGGTAATTATTAAGTATCTGAGACCGGATTTGAACCCAAGTACTCCTGACTCCAAGGCCGGTGCTTTATCCACTACGCCACCTAGCTGCCCCCCCGAGATTATTTTAAATGGGATTTCTCTTTCTAAGTCTTGCTGCTGTATCTTGTTAGTAATAAATATATAGAAATGCTGAGGATTTGTGTGAGTTTATTCTTTTTCATAAAATTTTTGAGCCTGCCTTGGAAGGTAGATTCCTAAGTATTTTATTTTTTCTGAGGTTATTTTAAATGGGATTTCTCTTTCTAAGTCTTACCTCTGTATCTCCATAGTAATATATATATATATATATATATATATATATATATATATATATATATATATAATAAATGCTGAGGATTTGTGTGAGTTTATTGTATATCCTATGACTTTGCTAAAATTGCTAATTATTTGCAGTAGTTTTTTTAGATGATTTTTTTTAGGGTTCTCTAGGTAGACCATTATATCATCTGCAATGAATGAGAGTTTTGTTTCTTCGTTACTAATTCTACTTCCTTCAATTTCTTTTTCTTCTGTTTTTGTTAAAGCTAACATTTCTAAAACAATATTAAAATAGTGTTGACAATGGGCATCCTTGTTTCATCCCTAATATTATGGGGAATGTTTCTACTTATCCCCATTGCATATAATGCTTGTTGATGGTTTCAGATAGGTACTGCTTATCATTTTTAAGGAACAATTCATTTATTCCTATGCTTTCTAGAGTTTTTGTAGGAATTGTGTTGTATTTTGTCAAAAGCATTGTCAACATCTATTGAGAATAATCATGTTTCTACTAGGTTTGTTATTGATGTAGTCAATTCTCCTGACAATTTCCCTAATGTTGAACCAACCCTGCATTCCTGGTATAAATCCTACTTGGTCATAGTGTATTATGCTAATGATAACTTGCTGTAATTGCTTTGCTGATATTTTATTTAAAATTTTTGCATCCATATTCATTGGGAAAATTGGTCTATAATTTTCTTTGTTTTGACTCTTCCTGGTTTAGGTATCAGTACTATAATGGTGTCATAGAATTAGGCAGAGTCCCAGCTTCACTTAAGTTTTCAAATTCTTTATATAGAATTGGAACCAATTGTTCCTTGAATGTTGATAGAATTCGCTTGTGAATACATCTGGCCTAGAGATTTTTTCTTAGGGAGTTGTTGGCTTGTTGAATTTCTTTTTCTGATGTTGGATTATTTAAGTAGTTAATTTCCTGTTCTTTTAACCTGGGAAATTTATATATTTGTATGTATTCATTTCTTTTAAATTATCAAATTCATTGGCATCAGTTGGTCAAAATAGTTCTGAATTATCACTTTTTCTCCTCATTGGTGATGAATTTACCTTTTTCATTTTTGACAATAGTAATTTGTTTTTCTTTTTAAAAATCAAATTAAAGGTTTATTTATTTTTGTTTTTTTTCATAAAACCAACCCTTGGTTTTATTAGTACAATAATTTTCTTGCTTTTGATTTTATTAATTTCACTTTTAATTTTCAGAATTTCTCATTTGGAATTTAATTGGGGATTTTTGATTTGTTCTTGAACTTTTTCAGTTGCATGCTCAGTTCATTCATCTTCTCTTTATTTTATTCATGTAAGTATTTAGAGATTTAACCCCCCTAATAACTGCTTTGGCCATATCCTATAAGTTTTGGTATGTTATCTCGTTATTGTCATTGTCTTGGATGAAACCAATGATTTGTTCGATTCACTCTTTTTACTTTTTTCTTTTTTTTTTAGGTTTTTGCAAGTCAAATGGGGTTAAGTGGCTTGCCCAAGGCCCACAGCTAGGTAATTATTAAGTGTCTGAAACCGGATTTGAACCCAGATACTCCTGACTCCAGGGCCGGTGCTTTATACACTGAGCCACCTAGGCGCTCCATTTCACTCATTCTTTAAGATTAGGTTATTTAGTTTCCATGTAGTTTTAGGTCTGTCTCTCCATGGCCCTTTATTTCACATGATTTTTATTATATCATGGTCTGAAAAGGATGCCAATATTTCTGCCTTTCTGCATTTGAATATGAAGTTTTTAATGCCCTAATACATAGTTAATTTTTGTGTAGGTGCCTTATACCACAGAAAAAAGGATATATTTCTATCCCTGTTCAATTTTCTCCAGAAGTCTATCATATCTATGTTTTCTAACATTCTAGTCACCTCCTTTACTTCCTTATTTGGTTAGATTTATCCAATTCTGAGGAAGGTAGGTTGAGGTCCCCTACTAGTAGAGTTTTGCTGTGTGTCTTCCACTTAGCTTCTCTAAGAATTTGGACGTTATACTACTTGGTGCTTGAATATTTAAAAATTTTTGGTGCATGCATATTGAAATTATTTCATTGTCTGTGGTACTTTTTTTGGTTTTTGCAAAGCAATGTGGTTAAATGACTTGCCCAAGGTCACATAGCTAGGTAATTATTTAAGTGTCTGAGGTCACATTTGAACTCAGGTCATCCTGACTCCAGTTCAGTGCTCTACCATAGCTGCCTCTATGGTACCTTTTAAGAGGATATAGTTTCCTTCCTTCTCTTATTTTTGCAACTGCTTAGTCTGAGATAAGGATTGTTATCCCTGTTTTTTTTTTCAGTTCAGCTGAAGCATATGTTCTCCTCCAGTCTTTTACCTTTACTTTATATCTTTCTGCTTCAAATACGTTTCTTGTAAACAGTATATTGTGAGATTCTATTTTAATCGTTTCTGCTGTCTGTTTCTGTTTTGTGGGAGAATTCATCCCATTCACATTGAAAGTTATTACTCTTCATTACCCTCCATACTATCTCCCCTCTATATTTTTCCTTTTTTCACCTTATCCCTATATTCCCCAGTATTTCACTTCCAAACACAGCTTCCTTCAACGTGTTTATCCCTTATAGCAGCCCCCCTCCCTTTTCTTTCCCCTTTCCTTTTTCCCCTTCTTCCTTCTCCTCCTAATACTTTAAAAGTAAGATAAATTTCTAAACTCAACTGAGTGTGTGTGTGTGTGTGTGTGTGTGTGTGTGTATGTGTGTGTTAATCTCTCTGAGCCAAATCTGATGAGAGTAAGATAATTCAGGCAGTTCTCACTTCTTCTCTTCTTCCCCTCTATTGCAATAGGTCCTTTGTACCTCTTCATGTGATATAATTTACCCTGTTCAGTCTTCCCCTTTCTCCCTTCCCTTTACTGTCCCTCCTTTAATGAAATTCTTTAAAATATAATTCCATAAAAGTCATGGATATATATATTTTTTTTCTTTTCCCTATCTACTTTTTCATGCATCTCTTGAGATTCTTGTTTAAATATCCAATTTTCTATTTAGCTCTGGTCTTTTCATCAGAAAAAATTGAGTCTTCTATTTCATTAAATATCCATCCTTTCCCCTGAAAAAGAAGGCTTAGTTTTCCTGGATAGTGAATTCTTGGTTATAATCCAAGCTCCCTTGCTCTCTGGAATATCATAGTCCAGACCCTTCAGTGTCTTAATGTTGATGTACCCAGGTCCTGTGTAATCCTGACTGTGGTTCTTTGGTATTTGAATTGCTTTTTTCATGCCACTTGCTGGATTTTCTCCTTGCTCTGATAATTCTGGAGTTTAGCCACATTATTCCACAATATTTTTTCTGAGAGGAATTTTCTTCATTTAACTTTTGCTTCTCCTTTTCCAATTGGTCAATTCTATTTTTGAAGAAGTTGCTATGCTTTTCCAATTGCTCAATTGTGTTTTTTTAAGAAAGATTTTATTCATTTTGAGTTTTATAATTTCTCCCCCATTCTTGCTTCCCTCCCCCCACCCCCCACAGAAGGCAGTCTGTTAGTCTTTACATTGTTTCCATGGTATACATTGATCTAAGTTGAATGTGTTGAGAAAGAAAAATCATATCCTTAAGGAAGAAAAATAAAGTATGAGAGATAGAAAAATTATATAATAAGATAATGGGTTTTTTTCCTAATTTGAAGGTAATAGTCTTTGGTCTTTGTTCAAAGTCCACAATTGTTTCTCTGGATACAGATGGTATTCTCCATTGCAGATAGCTCCAAATTGTCCCTGGTTGTTGCACTGATGGAATGAGCAAGTCCACCCCATGTTGCTGTTAGGGTGTACAGTGTTTTTCTTTTTCTGCTCATCTCACTCAGCATCAGTTCATGCAAATCCTTCCAGGTTTCCCTGAATTCCTATCCCTCCTGGTTTCTAATAGAACAATAGTGTTCCATGGCATACATATACCACAGTTTGTTAAGCCATTCCCCAATTAAAGAACATTCACTTAATTTCCAATTCCTTGCCACCACAAACAGGGCCACTATGAATTTTTTTGTACATGATGTTTTTACCCTTTTTCATAATCTCTTCAGATACCAATGATCTTTTTTAATTTAATATTTATTCTCATTTTGTACAAATTTTTTACATTAATAAAATATTCTTGTTTAAGAATAAATGTAATACCCCCTCCCCCCATAAATATAGACTTGCTTGAGTGATAAAGTAAAGGGGAGAGAAAAAAATTAAAATTAAAAAAATAATAGTAATAATTGTAGGTATGACCAGGTGGCCCAATAGATGGAGCACCAGCCCTGGAGCCATGAGCACCGGAGCCCACATCTGGCCCCATACACTGAACAAACACCCAGCCGTGTGACATGCAAGCTACCTGAACCCCACTGCCCTGCAAAAACCAAAAAAAAAAGAAAAAGAAAAAAAAGACCCAAAATAAAATAAAATAGTAATAATAGTAGGGGTGGCTAGGTAGCAGACAGAGCATTGGCCCTTGAGCCAGGAGCACCTGGGTCCAAATCCGGCCTCAGACACCCAACAATTACCCTGCTATGCAGCCCCAGGCAGTCCACCCAGCCCCATTTGCCCTGCACCCCCCAAATAATAATAATAAAAAATGTGCTTGAGTCTTTGTTCCTACACCAACAACTCTGTCATGGGTGGATCACATTCTTTATGGTAAGTCCATCGCAAAAGTTACTTCCATATTTTCCCACCATTGCCATTGTTGATCGCAACTCCCTCCTTTTGTATTTCTCCACTAACATGTACTATATTTTCTCTCTCCTTTCACTCTGACTCTGCTGTAGGGTAGCTGAGTGGCAGACAGATCCCCGGCTCTGAGGCCAAGAGGCCCTGAGACCTCCTACCACCCCTTAGGCCCAGCATCCACCTGGCCCTATGGTCCAGGACATGCCATCCAATCCCAGACCCTTGCAAGAAATAAAAAAGAAAATGTGTTATATCTGACCACTCTCCCTCCATGGTCCATCTTCTCCTCCATCACTCACATCACCCCTCTTCCCCCTGTCCCCCCCTTCTTACTCCAGATGTCTATACTCCATTGAGTATATATGCTGTTTCCTCTCCTAGACACCTCTGAAGAGAGTGAAGATTCCCTCATTCCCCCTTGCCTTCCCCCCTTCCATATCATTGCAATAGCTCATTGTAATAACGAAAAATCTTATTATATGAAATATCTTGGCTTATTCCCCTCTCCTTTTTCTTTCTCCCATTACATTTCCCTTTTTTTCCTATTGACTCCATTTTTACACCATATTTTAGCTTCGAATTCAGCTTTCTCCTGTGCTTCAACTATAAAAGCTCCCTCTACCTGCTCTATTAACTGATAAGGTACATATGAATATTATCAGTGTCATTTTTCCATACAGGAATACATGCAGTTCATCCTCATTAAGTCCCTCATATTTTCCCCTTCTCCTCCAATCTCTATGCTTCACCCAAATCCTGTATCTGAAGATCAAACATTCTGTTCAGGTCTGGCCATTCCAACAGGAACATTTGAAATTCCCCTGGTTCATTGAAAGTCCATCTTTTTCCCTGGAAGAGGACTTTCAGCCTTGCTGGGTAGTTGATTTTTGGCTGCATTCTAAGCTCTTTTGTCTTCCGGTATATTATATTCCAAGCCCTACGAGCTTCCAATGTAGTTGCTGCTAAGCCCCGTGTGATCCTGACTGCAGCTCCACGATATTTGAATTGTGTTCTTCTGGCTTCTTGTAATATTTTCTCTTTGACTTGTGAGTTCTGGAACTTGGCTATAATCTTCCTAGGGGTTGATTTTTGGGGGATCCCTTTCTCGGGGGGATCAGTGGATTCTCTCCATTTCTATTTTGCCCTCTGCTTCTAGAATATCAGGGCAATTTTCCTGTAGTAATTCTTTGAAAATGAAATCAAGGCTCTTTTCCTGATCATGACTTTCAGGTATTCCATTAATTTTTAAATTATCTTTTCTAAGTCTGTTTTCCATATCAGTTGTTTTTTCAATGAGATATTTCACATTTTCTTCTAATTTTTCATTTTTTTGGTTTTGAAGTATTGATTCCTGATTTCTGGTAAATTCATCAATCTCCCTGAATTCTATTCTTTGTCTGAAGGATTTGTTCTCCTCAGAGTTTTCTTATCTCTTTTTCTATCTGGCCAATTTTGCTGAATAACTTTTTGACCTAAGCTGGTTTTTAGCATGCTATTTTCTTCAACATTTTTTTGGATTTCCTTGACTAGGCTGCTGACTTCATTTTCATGTTTTTTCTGCATCTCTCTCCTTTCTTTTCCCAGTTTTTCTTCCAACTCCCTCATTTGATTTTCAAAGTCTTTTTTGAGCTCTGTCATAGACCAATACCAATTTCTGTTTTTCTTAGAGTCTTTAGATGCAGGAGCTTGTGCTTCCTCATCTTCAGACTGAGTATTTTGATCCTTCTTTGGCTCATATGCAAAATATTTCTCAATCGTGTTCCTCTTTTTTCTCTGCTTGCTCATTTTACCAGCTTGGGCCGGGTTTTGGGGTGCTTCCTGAGCTTTTGGGACACTCCCACAAGGGTCTCAGTGTGTGAGGCTCTGTCTTCCTTCCTGGTCTGTGAATGACCATATGCGCCCCCCTCTGCCACGGGGCTGAGGTGGGGGTGCCCTGCTGTTCTATGGTGGGGGCCTAGACTGCAATCAGGATCTGAATGTGGTCAGAGCCCCAGAGTCCTGTTCCAGGGCAGAGGACAAATCTCAGCAGTCTCTCTCTCTGCTACCTCCCTAGGTTCAATGGGCCCATGCCCTGGGGGCTCCTGCTTACCTGCTGGCTGCTTCTGTTTCCTGGATCTGGGCTGTGCTGGCCACATTGCTCGCTGTGTTCCCTGAGGGCTGGGCTCCAAGTGCTCACTCTGCCAGAGGTCCCCCAGCTGTCCCCCCAATTTGTGTCGGGTACTCCCAGGGCCTTAGCTCAGGAGACTCCCCTGATGCTCTGAGCTGCAGCGCCCAGTGCCCTGGGGCTGCCTCTGGGAGGCTGAAATTCTTTCGCTTTGGTGGGCCACCCCTCTGGCGGCCGACCCTCTGACCCCAGGGAGCAGAGCCTTTCTGCTCTTTTCCAGGTTACCTTGAATAGGAGAACTACCTCCCTGGGTTCTGTCTCTTAAAAGTTTATTTAGAGTCCTTAGCTTATGATTTTTATGAGAGAGAGCCTAAGAAGGGATCCTTTCTTGTTGCCATCTCGTCTCCGCCCCCCTCAATTGTGTTTTTAAGGGAATCATTTTCTTTTTATATTTGAATCATTTTCTCTTTCATAGTACTTTTCTCTTGTGTTTTTCTCATTTTTTCCATTTGATTTTTTTTTTAGGTGTTTGCAAGGCAAATGGGGTTAAGTGACTTGCCCAAGGCCACACAGCTAGGTAATTATTAAGTGTCTGAGACCAGATTTGAACCCAGGTACTCCTGACTCCAGGGCCAGTGCTTTATCCACTACGCCACCTAGCCACCCCCCATTTGATTTTTAAACTCCTTTCTAATAAGTCTTTCTGGGCTAGAGACCAATTTATATTCTCCTCTGAAGCTCCACCTCTTCTGTCCTCCTTTTCTGAGCTAGTATCTTTATCTCTAAGGTAACATTCAATGGATCCTGTTTTTCTTTGGCCTGCCTTCATTTTGGGTCGTTGCCCTAGGTCTTGTGTTGAGTCCTTGGTTTGCAGAACTTTGGTGCTGAGATTCCTAAGAGACCTTGCTCACAGGGTTAGGAACTCCAGGGGGTTACTCAGTAGTCTAGTCAATAAGAAATGACAGAAGCCTTCTCTGGATTGTCTGTGTTAGTTCTGTCACTCCCTGGGCCTGGGACTGGATCTGCAGCCAGAGGCTCTGTCACCCACACCCTAGCCTTGGGGCAAGGTGAGAACACCTGGAGCTGTTGCTGTCTTTGTGCTAGAGAAAATCAGACACTCCCCCTGGACCAAGGGGAGGGAAGGGCTCAGCTTGAAACATGGGGCTCCTCCATTGGAAATACAGGGGTAGGTGAAAAAGTGGGGCTCCCATCAGGGTCTTTCAGGCCAGCTGAGCTGGCCTGATGGATGTCCTCTGTAGGGATGCTGGAGCTCTCCCATCTACCCACCAGGTACACAACAAAGGCTTCTGTGCTTCTTAGTTAAGTCTTAGGTAGGTCTATTTCCCTGGGCATATCCACACTCCTCTGTGACAGAACTTGCTGGGCAATGTTCCCCTCTCTTCTTCTGTGGGTTCTGTTGACTTAAAAGTCTATTAAAAGGCTTTGTTCATGTCTACTCTGAGGGAAAGCCAGGAGAGCTGTAAACAGTACCTGGCTTCTCTCTGCCAATTTGACTGGAAGTATTAAATATCAATTTAAGGAAAAATTCCTTAATACCTTTACTTTCAAATATTTACTAGAAATATGTGTGATAGTTTATCAAGAATTTTTCTGCTTTATATAGTCATAGTTTTGTCATAAACTTTTTATCTAACTTATTTGTTATTAGGTATAATTTAATAATTTTCCTTATGTAAAATCATCCCTGAATTCCTGGTGCATTCCTTACTTGGTCATAAGATGTAAGCTTTGTAAAAGATTTCTATAATTGGTATTTTATTTAATATTTTTACATCCATATTAATAAAACTGATCTTTTTTCCCATTTTTACTCTTCTGGCTTTTGATATTATATATATATATATATATGTGTTCTTTGCCTATTATTCCAAATAATTTAAATTTGGTATCAGTTGGGTCTTTAAATGTTTAAGAAAATTTACTTGTAAATAAATACATCTGGTCCTGGTACTTTTCAGGTAGTTCATTTATTAACTGTTCAATTTATTTTTCTATAATAGGTCTATTTAGATATTCTCTTTCCTTTCTGCTAATCTAGGTGATTTATATTTTTGTAAATATTCCATTTCATTTAAATTGTTAAATTGACATATAATTTGATATGATTGCTCCCTCCTTGCTTTAAATACCAGTGATTTGATTTTCTTCTTTAAAAATTAACCAATTTTTAAAAAATAAAACCAACCCCCTAGCTTTAATTTTATTCATTCAATTTTTAATTTCTAATTTTCTCAATTTAGTGTTTTCTAATTTTTTTTACTGTATTCTTAATTCATTGATCTGTTTTTTATTTTGAAATATTTAAAGACAGAAAATTTCCTCTGATTACTGCCTTTGCTGTATCCCACAGGGTTGGATATGTTGCTTCACTCTTGTCATTCTCTTTAATGAAATTGTTTCTATGATTTAACCCACTCATTTGTTATTAGTGAATGGGATAAAGTTTGAGATTTCTTCAGTAAAATATGATAGATTAGAAATAGTTGAGCTGTGTGTTATCTCTCTTCTGTCCCTCCTCCCCAATAAGCAACTTAATGTTACCTTGACCAAAATGTAAAGAGTAAACTGACCCTGTCTTATCTGAAGTCCAGATGTTTCTACATTCCTTGTCCTGGAGGGGGAGAACCTGTCTCTGTTTGAATTATATGCTTTTTCTTTAGAGCAATTTTTGCATTTAGATTGTGAAGACCACATTCCTCACTAATGAGGAGGGGTCAGTGGGGAGTGGCAGGGATTGCTTTAGGATAGATTGTGGATTCCTTTTTCTGTGCCTCTCTTCTCTTCATACCTGGATAAATCTCCAAATTTTATTTAAGTGGGTAAACTCATCCCACACATTAGGTTATTTAGTCTCAATTTAGTTTTTATTCTATATTTCTGTGGTGCCATATTTTATTGCACACCATTCTAAAAGTTCCTCTCTTATCCTTTTTCATAATTTCTTTATAGGACTTTTACCCTTTTAGATGTGTTACATTGTTCCCTCTTTTTTAACCTAGAGATTCTGGGAAATTAGTGGAGTAGGTCAGATTTTACACTGTCCAAATTTCTTCCCCAAACAGAACATCATCTCTAAAGGATCTTAGAGTGGTTACCCTCCTAAGAATCTGAGAGGACCTCAGGAAAGACACAACTTCCAGGCACTGAGTTTGACTGGGGTGAAGTACAAATAACCTCTAAGCCAACTCCACTGTTACAGCAAGAGAGCTTTGGGGCCAGCTGGGTCAGAAGCCTTGGCATAGGAAATTTTCACCTCCCAACCTTTCATCTAACAGCAGATGTCTGATGGCTAAGTCAAGTCAAACTGAAGGAACCTCTGCTGAACACAGACCTAGATTCAATCCTAGGCTATAGCTATGGGCAAGGAAGAGAGCATGAGCCTGGTGAGTGTAGTCCTGCAGGGTGTAAGAACATTTTTCAAATGGTGGGACTGGAAACCCTAGCCATGGTTTAGATGTGGAGAGAAGTGCTTGAGTTTGGTCCTAGAGACACTGGACCTGGGGCACCGTTACCCTCAAGATTTAATACCTGAATATAATAATAAACTGCTTAAGATAAAAATAAGGAAAGAAGAAAGAATCTGACCATAGATCGCTACTATTGTATAAAAGAGTATCCCATTTCATACATTAAGATAGTAAGGTTAAAAAAAGCCACATTTACTTTCTTAAGAGGAATATCAAATGATCATAGGCTCCAAAAAAGAATTCTTGAAAGAACTTTAAAACAACTTTTAAAAAATAGAGAAAAAAATAAGAATAGAATCCAAATAGCATCACCCAACTGGAAACCAAGATCCAAAAATCTTAAGAAAATAACTCCTTGAAAACTACTACTACTACTACGACGACGACGACGATGACGATGACGACTACTACTACTGTGACTCTCCTTTCTCTCCAAATGTCCATTTCAACATATACTCACCTCTGCTTCTAGGTTTTCTTTGTCTGGGTTTCCCTTCAAGACTCAAAGCGTACTTTTTTTTGTAAATGGTATTTTTTTCCAGTTACACATATAGTTTTCAACATTCTTTTTAATTATGATTTTGAGTTCCAAATTGTTGTCCTTCTCTTCCTCCCTCCCTCCCTTCTTCCACAAGATGGCAAGCAATCTGATGGAGATTATACATATGCAATCATGTTAAATATATTTCCAAGTTAGTCATGTTGTGAAAGAATCAGAACAAAAAGGAAGAAAAACACAAGAAAACCAAAAAAAGTGAAAATATTCTTAGATCTACATCTAGAGTCTTTAGTTCTTTCTCTGAAAGTGGTTGGCATTTTCCATTGTCTATCATAAAGTAAGGGATCAATAAAAGAGAATTGACTGATTGAACAGGGAATCTTTCTAGTGAGTAAGTTCTTCTGGGTCCCAAAGGACCATGGCATTTTTATGGATCTAATGTGAGCACTCCATCCAAGGCTCGAGATGACAAGCCATCTGTGTCTTCTCAACATATTATTCTGACTATGTAGAAGAACATCAGTCCAACACAGTGGAGGCTTTCCTCTATGTCCTTTAATGTTGTGTGCATGTCAGGAACACATGTTAAATGTCTTGCTCCAGGGCTACATCCCCTTGCAATTCAATTATATTGAACAAAAATCTTACCATGTGCAAAGAAGCATTGTGCAGGACAATGAGAGAGACACAGAGATGATTCCTGCCCTCATAGTGTGTTACCATCTGGTAATTTAATCACTTCATTTATGTCCTTTTTACTTTTTTCAATACAGATTTCATGTTATTTTTAGCCATGTCATTTTTTCTTACATAGTATACTTCAATTCCTGGTAAAATTCTAGAACATAGAATTAAAGTGTGTGTGTGTGTGTGTGTGTGTGTGTGTGTGTGTGTGTGTGTGTGTGTCTTTTGGAAATGAAGGAAACTCTCTAAGCTAACAAATTGATTCATTGGATAAAAGCTATAGTGCTAAAAAAGGATTTATGACCTACTCCAAGGACAAGTCATGGCCAAAAGTAGAAACAAAACAGGGGTGTTCACTTTTCATCACTTCTATTGGGTAGAGAATAAAAAATTCTAGACATTCTATTACGATTTTTTTAAAAGAGGCATTAACCTAGGAAACAAAAAGGCAAATGACATTACATGCAGATGCCATGATTGTTGACCCAGGAAATCCCCTGGCTGCAACAACAATTAAAAAATATAATAAATGAGTAACAAGGTGACTATATTCAAGATAGATTCATAAAGAGAGAGACCACTAATGAAGACCAAGAACACATCATAAAGAAGACAAAATTATAACAGAAACAGCAACAAAATCACCTGGATATTAAGATACCCAAGTGAGTATGTGTATGTATATA
Source organism: Macrotis lagotis (assembly GCF_037893015.1). NCBI lineage: Eukaryota > Metazoa > Chordata > Mammalia > Peramelemorphia > Peramelidae > Macrotis > Macrotis lagotis. The sequence continues at coordinate 40,831 of NW_027422056.1, read as the reverse complement.
AATATGAAATTCGAGAGAGAGAGAGAGAGAGAGAGAGAGAGAGAGAGAAACTATAAAATCTATATAATTATAGAGAAATTCAAAGTTTATGGATCAATAAGTCAATATAGAAAGAATAATATTCCCTATAGATTTAATGTAATACCAAATAATTATCCATACCAATGTATTTTTTTGTTTTTGTTTTTAGCAAGGCAATGTGGGGTTAAGTCACTTGCCCAAGGTCACACAGCTAGGCAAATATTAAGTGTCTGAGACCAAATTTGAACTCAGGTCCTCCTGACTTCAGGGCTGGTGCACCACTGCATCCAACTGCACCACCTTCCTGCTTCCTCGATGTATTTCTTAAGTTTTTATAGAATCAGGTAAAACCCAGATGTATCCCAACCATAATTAAATCACAAAAGGTCTGGGCATCTCAACTGAATCCATCAATCCAAAGCAAACTAAATGAAAATAATCCCATTGAAAATTTTTGACAGATACAGAAGGGTTCTAACTCACTGAAACACACACACACACACAAAATATCTTTTGACTGGCTGAAGAGTAACAGTCACATCCCAGGAGGCTAGATTAAAAAAAAAACATCAAGCAAGTTTAAAGTCAATCAGGAAAGGGGGGTTGATTTAATGGTGAAGGAATCCTCAGAATTTTCCTGGTTGGGGAAAAGAGCTATTTCTCAATTCCTTATTGACTCCCTCTAACAATATAGTAGGTCTTCTAGAATTAATCTTCCATCTACCCCTTTAGTTGTCCCCAGCAGGTTACTTCTTCCCTCAAGATTCTAACTTAATACCCACATCTGGATTTGTTTAATATTGTCTCTCATGACTCCCAATCTGGTGTGCTCCTCAATTTCAATAACCCATTAAGATCAACTTTTCCAAGGATTTACTGAGAAAAGTATAATGAAAATAGTAGTTACAAAATTTAACCCTCCCAAATAGGTGCGCGTTCTTATTTTACATAACCATTATTCCCACCCCCTTTCCCACACACTCACACACAAGATTCCTAGGGAGAGTGGACACAAATTTGGAAAGTCTGCAATGGCCAATGTATAAACTTACATTTTTCTGTTTACTGGAATATTATTTTTATCTCTCTGTAGAATCTTTATCTTTTTTTGGAAGTTCTAGTTTATACTTGGTGCATCTATTAGCTCCTGATGTATAGAGCTACTGGTGGATACAGCTACCCATGATGATTGATGCATCCTGGGATCCTCTGAGCTTTTGAAGGTCACAAGTGGAAGTGGGAGAATTGCACTCTGGGTTCACTTCTTCCTGTTTGTGCTCTTAGAGTTTCTGAAGCTAGAAACTTCCAAAATGTGAATACTTCCTTGCTCAGTTCACAGCTCCACAGAACACAACTGATTTCCTTCAAAAATTTGCAAAGTATTTTCTGTGTAGTGTCCTACATTTTCATCTAATTAACAAAGTACTTTGTTCCTCCTACATTAAGGACCTCAGTGGTACCTCTGACTGTTGATAAGTCTAATGATCCTTTTCTTTATGGTAAAGAATGTGTTTACTTTTGATTGAGTGATTCAAGAAAGATGTTTGGGCCTTCTGTGATTAATTGCTAGTGTAAGTTGACCCTGATTCTTATTTAGAAAACAAACTAACAGGAAGAATGTGAAGGGTTTATTTGAAAACGAAAAACTAAATTAAGGTAGACTGACACTCCCAAACTTTCAAATAAATTTTAAAGCTATTTCTAAAAAACAAATATCTAACATCCATCAGATATTCTAAAAATAGATCAGTGGAACAGAACAGAAACCTTAGAAACAAAGCAAATACAAAAGATCAAAACTAGGAAAATAATTTATTACTTAAACATAGTATCTCAGTTGTGGAAGGCAGATTAATTTCAAACTATTAAACAGAAGAAATTTATGGGTATGATGTAGGATGATTTTCTTACAAACAAATGACAAAGTTCTGTTCAAATCAAAACAATATAGTTATAATATTGGTAAAAAGTTTTTTAGCAAATATAATCAATATAAATTTACTATCTAAAATTTGCTAAGAGCTTTTACAAATATTCAAGCAACATCCATGGATCATCTAATTTAATAAGAATTTACTAAGGTATTAAAGAATTACTAAGTTCGAGGTACTGTGCTAATTATTGGGGGATCCAAGGACAAAACAAAAAGCAGCTCCTGTCCATAGGAAGCTTGTATTCTGTTGGAGAAATCCAACTGGTAAATAGGTAAACATAATTATACATGTTTACTATAAATGAGAGAGCACCCTGAAAGTATGGGGAGGAGACCCTTGAACTGATCTAGGAAGGGTAGAACTGGAAGTGGAAATTGAAAAAGTGGAAAGAAAAAGAAATTGAGCTGTTTTCTAGGCACTATGGAAAAGGTTTTTATTTAGTGCTTACCAATGTGATAAGTACTGGCGAAAGAAGGCAAAACCCTACAGAAGGCAATCTAGTCTTAGAGATTGTCTCTACACCCATATCTGTTTGTGTTCATCTGTAGTTTACATAATGTACACATCCCAACAGAGGGAAGGGATTGGGTAGGGAGGGAGACCTGAAAAGGCCTCCTGCAGAAGGTCAGAGTTGAGCTGAGTCTTGAAGGAAGCCAGAAAAATTAAATAAATAGAAAGTATCTAGTAATAGGGGACAACTCTTCATTTGAAAAAGGAAGGAGAAGGTGGGTGAAGCCATGTGAGTAATGGGAAATGGGTAGGAGGGTAGAAGAGGGAGCCTTCAGTAAACAGTCCTAACTTTTGTCAGAAAATAATAAAGCAAGATCTTAATCTGAGGGGATGTGAGGAGGGTACTATGGAGATTTGAGGGAAGAAAGGGTTTAGAATGGACACTGTAGTGACTAGGATATACAATTCCAGTAAAAAGGTCAAAGGATTACCTTGAGATTATGTTACATCATCTTGTAGCAGGCCATATCAGTTATTCTTCTCCTCCTTAGCTCAGCAGCATATGAGTAGGAATGAAGGAAGATGATGTTAGGAATAAAATGGTTGAGATCTGGCAAGGGATGATTGACAGTAAGATAAAGGTACAAGAAATTCTAAGGCTGACGATAGTGTTGAGTTGAACTGGTTCACCAAAAGTGTACCCAATATGGAAGTGATGACTTCAAAAAGAACTGGGCAAAGATGGTTCTGGGGTCATAGTGAGTAGAAACAACAGAGTATCCTCAAACATAGGGAAAGATAAAATCATAAAAAAAATTAGATAAGACTTTGGGTCCATGGACACAGAAGAACAACAGTTGTAGGGAATAGTAACAATGAGGGTGGGACCATAGCTGTAGTACAATGCAGGAGGAGGTCATGGGAACTGGTTAGAATAAGAAAAGGAAAATTGGGATTTGAGAAAAGCATCATTTATGCTGAAGTATGCCGATACAAGAATTGGAATTGAGACTGAGAGAAAAGGAAGGGGGAGTATATAGCCCCTTGCTATGGGAGAATTCTGAGTCCTAAACCAGTAAGTTAAGGTATGAATGAAAGCACTAGAGAGGGAGGATAAGGAAGAAAATAGGTTTCATTTGGTGCCAGAAGATGAAAGGAGAAAGGAAAAGGCTAAGGGAAAAAGGAAGCTTTGTTTACTATGGAGCAGGCATTCCAGGGAGCAAGTGAAAAAGGACAGGTAGGTGTGTCATGGGGATAGGATAGAATAAATAAGAATAAGGGATTTGGTAACAGAGGACATAAGATTGGTTTTTTATAGGTAGGAGTTATCAGTCTAGGCGGAGTCCCATTGGTTGCAGAGGGAACCCCTTGATTAGGCCCTTTGGGCTCCTTTTTTCATGGTGATGATCTTCTATTCTGGGGTTCCCTGTGCACAGACAGTTAAAGGTGATGATGGTAAGGCCCTAGGGAGTCTGGTCAGGAGATAAGGCCCAAGTGGTGGGGTCTGGAGCCTTGGAGTGAGGAGGGATGATAGATACATAGTTCTGATCTTGAGGATGGACAATTTGGTTGGAGTATAGAGTGCTTGAGGAATAATGTGAAGCAAATGCTGAAAGACTGACTGAAGCCGGATTATAAAGCCACCACCAAGCTGATGAGTTTCCATGTTATTTTGGAGCCACTAGACAGCTCCTGGAGGCTCTTGAGTGATTAGCAACTTGTGCTTTAGAAAGATTATTTTGTCAACTGCTTAAAGCTAAGATAATCAAAATAAGTTTGCAAAGGGGATAAACATATTGTAAAATATTTGAAAAAACATTCAAGTTCAATAATCATCAGATAAATGAAAATTAAACAACTTTAAATTTTACATCGGTAAAACTAGCCAAAAATACTAATGAGATTTGGCAAGGGTACTTGTGGGGGAGGGGGTCTGGGGAAGTGGGTAAAATATCAAATTATTAGAAGCTCTTTTGAAGGCCAAATGACAGCATGCAAAAAAAGGATAAATAGTAATCAAACCCTTTAACCAATAAGCCCAGAGAGTGGGAAATAGAGCATAGCAATGTTACAGTAATGATAAGTCTTTTTTGTTTTCAGCATCATTTATGGCTGCAAAGAATTGAAAACAATCTAACTGTCCAAAGTTGGTAAACAGCCAAATAAACTGCTACAGACCATTTATAAACATTTAACTGTTGATGTTCTAAATTTAGAACCAATTATTCCACAGGCATCTCAAATCCAACAAGGTCAAAACAGAACTCTTTCCCCTGATCCTTTCTCCTTTCTCCAAGCTTGCATTTACTGTTGAGGACAACACTACCCTTCTAATCACCCTAGTTCTAAACCTCTGTGTCATCAACTAGTCCCTCCCACATGCGCCCTAAATAATTAAACTCTAGTCATTTCTTTCTCTACAACAACAGTATCCAATATCCAGCTGATGGCCCTGATGCATGCAGCCATAACCAGATTAAAATGTAATTGAGAAATATTCAGCAAAATAATATAAAGGGACATAGATAATGTTTATGACGCAGTTTCTAAGTCAATATGTAGTTCATTGGGATCCTTATGTATGATTAAGTGGGTCATATTTCTTTTTGTGTTTGATACCTCTGCTCTACAATCTCACTCACCCAGAAGCCACCCTAACACCAAACCTTATCCCCTCTCACTTGGGTCATTGCAATGGACTGTGGCATTGGTCTCCCCCAACTCAAGTCTCTCCACCAAGGTGCCAAACTGACTTTTCTCAAATACAAGTTTGACTATTATCATCCCTGCTTTTCAAACCTCCCCCCAAAACAAAAAACAAAAAACCCCAAAACTTTTGACTCCCATTTAACTGTAGAATGAAATAAAGCTTGAAAAGATTATCCCAGTCTGGCTCCTTCCTATCTTTCCAGTGCTTTAACAAAGTATTTTCTGCAACAAATTACCCAATCCAGCAAAACTGGTCTCTTTATTCTCTCATATGACATATGTCCCACTTTCATGCTTTTTCGCTGATGAGTTGCCTCCATGCCTGGGATCTTCTCCCTCATCATGGTTCCCTTTTAGTCTCAGCTCAGCCTTTGCTGGCCTTCTGGTAGCTGCTGTTATTCCTTCTAGGGCTGTCTTCCATCTATTATATATGTCTCTTGTGGGTACTAATTGTGTACATCTTTTCTTACACATTAAAATGTGAGCTCCTTGAATGCAAGAATTGTTTTTTTGCCATTCTTTTGTGTCTCCAATGGTTAGACCTTAAAAATACTCAATGCATTAATTAAAAATGCCAAAGATCCTTATTCAGTGACCAATGTCCTATTAAACAAATGACAGGACTGCACCCCAATAAAGTTAAAGACCCAACAGAATAAATTTTGGACTTTGGCTTAAGCATTCATGTCACTCTACTTTGACCCTGACTAATTTTTTCAAACTTATCTCTCATTCCTTTTTTATCTCTCATTCTTCAATAGCATAGATACTATTCTGCAAACATATCTTATTAATAGATGTTTATTTCCATAAATACTGTTTGTGTCCCTCACCTAGAATATATTTCCCCCTTACTTCTAGCCAAGTCCTAACCCTCATCCAAAGCATTACTAGGCATTGATAAGCTGTTCAGAGGAGGGTCAACAAAATGGTGATGAAGGGACTGAAAACCATGCCATGTGAAGATAAGTTGACAAGCATTTATTAAGCCTTATTGTATTCTTGTCACTGCCCTGACTTCTGAGGTTATGAAAAAAGAAGACAGCAGTCCATGCTCTCTGTGATCTCCTATTACAAGATGGTCAAAACATGCTAATTAATGATTATGTATATACTAGATATTGTCAGGGTAAATTGCAGGCCATCAGCTGCTATATCACTGTGTTTATACATTTCGAACTAGTAGACCATACAGAAGAAGAACTGCAGGTAACCCAAAGGGCAATGGAAATGAATATATATGGTGAGTACCTAGAACTTACACCAGATTACCAATGTAGCCTTGGTATGAAATATATCCCAAAGGACAGGCTCAACTTGAGGAGAAGGAAAGATGGGCTTTTGGTGAGAGTGAGGAATAGCAGAGACACAGGGTTGCAATGCAGGAAAATCCCAGAAGACTCTCCGATAAGTGTTGGATAATGCTGGGGGAGCAGCTCAATGGGGGTTTCATGAAAAGAATTTAGATAAGAAATGAATGGAATGATGAAACATGGATGGTCTACAATCTGAGTTGGTAGGGAGAACAGTTATATCAAACGTGATGGTATGCTACAATGCCATTAAAAATAACTTTTGGGCATATAAAGCCATTGGAAAGAAATAGGAATGAATAAGAAGACAACAGAACCAAAAAAGCAAACACACTGACTACAATTACACAAGAATAAATAAACAAGTACAGAGAAGAATGAATAAACAAAGAAAGAAAGGACTAGAGAGAGCAATTAATAGGCTGTTATGGACAGAATGCATGTAGAAATAAATTTTAAAATGTAAAATAGTTATGAATGTATGTCTATTCAGTTTTGTTGTTTAGAATGCACAATAAATTATTTTAAAAATGAAACAATTCTATTATATAAAGAAAATTATTTAGTTCAAAAGAAAAAAACAATGACAAACCAAATCATGCCAGACTAATCACATCTCCTTTTTCAGTTGATCAGGAAACTTGTAGAGGCTTAGTATATATACCAGGATGTCAGGTAGGTATTTATCAAAGACTTTCCCAATATCTTTGGATACTAGATGGAAAAATGTGATCTATGATATAATTAGGTCAGTCAAAGAGTATTGATCAATGCCAGCCCATTGGAAGCTCCCTAGAGTAATACCACAGAGTTTTTTTTTTTCTCGTAGGATTATTTTATTTTGACATTTTACCAATGACCTTGATAAAAGTAGGCATACTCACCAGACCTATGAATGAAGCAAAGCTAGGAGAAATAGATTAGTTGATAGAATTGGGATTCAACAATTCAATACTCTAGTACAATGCAGTAAATCTAAAATGACAAAACAAATTTGGAACAAACAGGATTAAAAAAAAGCAACCACATGAATACAAGATAGATGATATGTGGCAGTCATTTATGTCTTGGACATAATCTGATCATTTTGACATGATGTTCAAAAGAAGATAGCAGAAGAATATACATGGCAACCAAATAAATTCAAAAAACCAAAACCCAAAACAAATAAATACCAATGCCATCTTACCCTGTATTAAGAGAAACATAATAACTAAAGAAAGGTATCCTTAATCCCACTGACCAAATCAGGAGCATTGCATCCATTCTGGGAGCCTTGAGGAAAAAAGCCTCTGAGATGGAGAGACGACTAGATACCATGCTATATAAGGATCCATCAAAGGACTTGGTAAAATACTGTAGTTTTGTGGAAAGGAGTAGTGGATTTCAAGTCAGAGGTTTAGTCCTCAGATTTTAGCATTCCTACTTTATGTCTATGTAACCTTCATTTACTACCATCATGTGACAAACACTATGCTAAATGATGGCTGAGTAAGAAGTACAGAGATCCTATAGTTGGCCCTTCCTGAAGAGTGGACCTAGTTCACACTGAGGACAATGTGCCCCAAGGAAGATGGTTCTTAAACTAAAAAGGATAAAACTCACAGGCATTACAATTTCTGGGCTGAAGGCTAGATGGCTGGAGGAAGGATGGGCTAAGATTAAGTAGGGAGTGGGCAAATCAATCCACCCCTTGAGCCTCAGTTTCCTCCTTAGTGAAATGATGATATTGGACTAAATCATCTATGGTCTTTCTAGATACTGATTCTGCACACACACACACACACACACACACACACACACACACACACACACACACACACACACAGAAAAAGATTCTGAAATGCATTCCTAACCTTGGGCTATATGGAATTTGCATTCCCTGATCTGACTGAGGTGATATACATTTAACTGTGACAGTGATCCTTCATCTGGGACAGCCAAGTGAAAGGTATGGACACAGATCAATAAGTCTCCTTATGCCCACTTACAAAGAAAGATCCCCAAAACAGCATCCATGTTTCTGAGCACAGGGGAAACATGATCCATGGGAAGATAGCATTGAAGATAGCATCAAATGGGGGAAAGGCACTGGCATTTCAGGCATCTAGAATTTTGTTAATGTGCAACTAAGAGCAGAAGATAGGGGGATCAAAATGTAATAGGTAGTCATGGAAATCTTTATCGGCCCCTGGACTCCAAAAGCTGCTGGCAGAGAGTTAAAAGTCAGGGAAGGACAGGGTTGGAAAGTAATCCATAGGAACACCAGTCAGGGTCATAGGAAAACAAGTAAGGGTTTCTATAGATCAGCAAATTCATAAGAACCAAAGGATCAAACAATTTAAACTGAAGGGGTCCATTAGAAATGATCTAATCCAACCCTTTCATTTTACAGTTGAGGAAACTGAGGTCCAGTAAGAGGATGAGCAGTGGGTCATAGAAGAAAGGGTGCTGGCCATGGGAGTGCAAAGATACGAATTCAAATTTCATGCCAGATACTTCCTAGCTCTGTGATTAGTAGCAAGTCTCAACCTTTCTGAATCTCTGGAAAAGGATAATGCTCCCTGGACTCTTGGTCTCAATTCATTCCTTACTTGGATCAAAGTGCTTTGTAAATGTGAAAGAACTACCCCGGGGGGTTGGGATCCTAGGCTGACTTCAGGCCAGCCATGAGTGGCAGGCTAGTGTAAATCCTCTGGCTCAATCGAGTCTCCTTCCAAGACTCAGCACAGTGCCGCGGCAGCCAAAAGGAAAGAAAAAAAGGAAAAGTAATGCCATCTCTTAGAGATAGGGATTAGGATGGGAGCTGTGATTTCATCATCATAAGAAACTCCTGTTACCAATGTAGGTCAGCATCTTCTTTGCAACCTCCAGGCTTGCCCAGGGTCACAAAACCTGTTTCGAGGGCAGGATGCCTGGAGCCTTACCATCTCCCCCATGTCTCTCTGAGTCCTGGGTTAATTCTCTATTAACTAGGCCAAGTTGTTTCCATAAAATACTATCATTGGCTTCCTCAATAGACTTGTGAAATCCTTAATTTAGAAGATGATACCCCATCTTTGGCTGACCCCACCTCAAAGACTATGGTTCACTCTGAGCATCACAAAAGGGCAGTGATGAGTTATCCCACAATGAGGGTGGGGGCACACTGCCATCTAAGATTCTATTGAAGGACTTGGGAATTCTCATTCTGGAGAAGAAAAGAACAGAAAGGCATTGTGGCCATATTGACATGACAGTAGTCAAGTGAGAGATGTGTGGAAGACAAACTGATTTGTCCCATCCTGAACTAGAAATCAACTGATGGCATTAAAGAGAGGAGGATCAGAACTAGATATGAAGAAAGACTACAGTTATTAAGAGCCTACTAAAATGCCTGGCCCTGTGAACGACCTGTTACTGTATGAAGGATGTTGCTTTGTTGGGGATGTTACAGAGCAAGTTAACACATTGGCACGTTGTTGGCGTAAATGAGATGGTACAGTGCTGGCCCTCCTTGGGGTTCTGTGAAGAAAACACATTTGAGATATGACCTCTGAGGTCTTGTCCATTTCCACCATCCAATGATTCCTATGATCATAGTTGGCTACGTACAACAAAGGCTTCATTTTTATAATTAGGAGGGACAATGATATTATTCCTTGTACCATTTTTTTCCATTTTTAAAGTTAAAATTTCTCTACATTCTCCTCCTCATTCATTCCTTGCTAATCTCTTTCCAAAAAACATTTCTATTTATGGTGTTGGACCCCCCCCTCAAAGAATTAGCTAGTAGTGAGGCCAGAAGGAGCCCATTGCATCTTGTGGTTTTTATTGGGGCAGGTCTCTGTCCTCTTATAGGGGAGGGAGGCCTTACATCATTCACTAACTTCATCCAAGTCAGCTAGAGTGCTTGGAAATACATTGGTGGGGGGGGGGTAGGAGGTCAAGAGTATAAGAGAATTCTGTATGCTCTTAGTTCAGACTATTTCTCTTTGCTCTGCTGACATTAAGTCCCTTCTGAGTTTCTCCTCGGTTGCCTAGAACTCCTGATTTACAGGAAATGATAGCAAATGTAATCTGATGCAGTGGCCCTCAAGAGTGTCTTGTTTTTGTTTGTTTTTTAAAAGCAAAAGTCTGTATACTACCCATTTTACAGTGAATTTTGCTACCTTTCATAGTCCTGAGATTTGCCTGTCTATGGCAAATGAATTATCGTTGGCAACTATTCTCAACAAGAGGTTGTTGGACTCCCTTCACCCTCTCTGCAATCACCTGGGGTCATTCTCTAGTGACCCTCCTTAGTAGGCCAAGTGAATGAGACAGGCTTTATCTATAGACTGGCCAACTGGTGCTGAGGAGTCTTCCTTAACAGTGGTGGAGAAGAAATCCTGAGAGAGAAGTCTATAACACTGTGATCCTTTCTTGGGAGGTCCCTCTCCTAGTGCCTCACTTTTCCTTTTCCTTCCTGACCTAGAGAGTTCATCAATTTGTCTCTCTACAGGAAGGTCCTTTTCAGAGTGGAACCTGATCCCAAGCTCAGAGGGAAGATATATATCCAAAGGGGAGCATCAATAACTTTTCACTCCTCTAAGGAGAAATGAGTGCCTGAAAAAGAGCCCCCCCAGATCATTGGCAAATGCTGCAGAGTACCCTCTATCTACTAATATCAAATCCATTATTTGCAATTTGCTTTCAAAGAGGCCTCCTTGTCTGGGGGGCGGGGGGGAGGTAGGGGCTGACAAGTACTAGAAGCTTTTGGAATTGCCAAGAAACCCTACACCTGAGAGAAGGACAACTCAAAAAGATGGCTAATAGATTACTCAGGCCCCTATGAAACGACTATGAACTGACTCAGAGATGGTTGTGAAAATGATTCATGCACACTATGTGAAACCCTTTGGCAATCCAGTCAGCAAATAGGGTCCAGAAGAGAGCAACAGTGAGTTAAATGTAACTCAGATGGGGAGCAGCTCAGTTTAACCCCAAGAAGAGCTGCTATAGGTAGTAAAGAACATGGAACCATGCAGCATTGGATGTCACTGATTTACAACTTGAAGGCAATCATCATGTTTCTCACTCTCTCCCCACCAACTTTTTTCTTGTCCAGGTGAAGCATCCTTTACCTGATCTCATATGGCATTATCTAGAGACCTTTCCCAAACTTAGCTGCCCATCAAGAATGTGACGATCAAAACTTCAAGACTTTGACTTTTTTCATCTATTTCAGTCAATTAAGAAATATGATAGTTCTCAAATAAATAGTTTAGCCTAAATAATTGGTAAATCTCTTTTAGATATCTTGGGATCTTTTAGGCAAAGAAAAATACTGAAAGTTATGTTGTCACCAGTGTGATGTGGTATGAAATAGCCTGGAATACTCCTTCACTGTATTCTTTTAAAAACCTGTTCTCCAGAATCTAAAAATAAATGTAACAAAAATGCATGAATATAATGGGGGTTTTATAGTCAAACCAATCCATGGCATCCTTTCAAGTTAAAAAAAAAAGGAAAGTAAAGCATTTTCTGTTGATCAGGAAAATGAAATGTCATGAATTATTACCATTGTTATATCAATGGATCAATGGGTTTATGGATGGATGAGTCCTTTCCTCTCTTTTTAAGTACCTTCAAAAAAATCAGTAGTGAGCTTTGCTTAATTTTTTTCCCCTAGCACCTAGTTCAAAGTTCAGTTTGTTTCTGAGTAAATGCTGCCACATTTAACAACACTGTCACCAAGGCTTTCCTTCCGGAATTTTCTTCTGGTTTGGAAAGTAGCCAGAACCATTTGAAAATCCCAGAATGCCAAAAAAGAAAAAAAAAATTCCTTTTCATCCATTACAGCTAGGAATGTGATTGGGGCTTTTCTTTAGAAGAATTCCATAGCAGAGGCAGGTCACCTTTCAGAGGCAGGTCATCTTTCATTTCTTTTGCCAAAAGGCCATTTTCTAGTCCTTGAGTCATAGAGGCAAGCTTGGTACACTGGAAAAAGCCTGGATTTGGAATTAGAAGACTGGTTTCAAGTCCTATCTTTGTCACTACTGCCCATGTGACTTTGGTCAAACCACTTTTAGACTTCAGTTTCCTTATTTGTAAAATTAGTTGGGTAAATTATGCCATTGATGACCTCAAAGCTTCCTTCCATCTTTGAAACTATGATCCAAATATTTAAATCCCTTCATTGAGGGGTGGTTAGGTGGCACAGTGGATAAAGCACCGGCCCTGGAGTCAGGAGTACCTGGGTTCAAATCCTGTCTCAGACACTTAGTAATTACCTAGCCGTGTGGCCTTGGGCAAGCCACTTAACCCCATTTGCCTTGCCAAAAACCTAACCCCCCCCAAAAAAAAAACAAATCCCTTCATTGAGACAAAGGGGATTGAGTTGGAAACAAGAAGGCACTCCTCCATGCTTTTCCTTATCTCTCTTGCAACTCTTACTGGGACATCAGACTCACAAAACCACCAGTGTCATCTGCCCTGCAACTTTGCTTTGTTTGAACAGAGGTTCCAGTCTCTTTCATTTCATTCAGGACTTATTTTAATATCCTCAACTAAGAGCAAATAATAAATTCAGATTTGTTCAATGTAGTATTCCCAAGGGTGCAGCTGCTCTTGTTAGAATCCAGACCAAATTGGGAAGCTACACTTGCTCTCCTAGACTACCCTGCTGTTAGTTGGAAAGTTTCCTTCCAATGTATAGTAACACATCATTTATCCGATGTTGTGAATGAGTTAGCTGTTCCACAACCATGCCTCTTTCTTCCCCTCTTCTTCTGTGTAGTTCATTTCAACAACAAATGTTTATCAAGTGTTTGAGGCCGACTGTGGTACAATGCAGAGTTCATGGGGTTGGGATGAGTTGAATATGTTATAGAGGGGACTCCTGGTCAGATATGGGTTGAATCAGATGGAGTCTGGGGTCTCTGGGATTCTCTAATAGTCCCTGTCCTTGAGAAGCATAACATCTATTAGTGAACACAAGATCTGCCCATAAGGTGAACCCATTGGACTTTGGATTTAGAAAAGAGACACATGACCCCTCTCCAAATGAGTCTTCATGATAAAAGATGAGGAAATGTACTTTACTCCATTCCTTAAAGAGGTAGGGATCTATGAATGTGCAGTGGTTGTATACTCTGATGTTCTAGTTGATTTTAATGATCATTTTTTTTTCTTCCTTTGACTATCTCTCTGATTTATTTCCTCTTTTGTCCCATGTCTTTCTATGAGGCCCTTGTTTGTTGACTAGAAAGACTTCTCCATATCTAGCCCAACTTAGAACCATGCCAGATGCATCATACTGCCTTTTCCTGGTCCTCTACATTGCCACATATCTTTACTCCTTGATCCAACTCCCATATTTCTGACCCATCACTCCAACTCTCCCTCTGAGGTTCTTGACTCCTAATTGTCAAGGTTTTTCCTTATCTAACCCAACTCTGTCCTAGACTAAGTCTGTACATCAGTCCCTCCAATTCCTATGAAATGGAAGTTCATTCCTCCCTGAATCTCAGATCTCCAGTTAGTTCTACCATTCCTGCCTTGAAGTTTTGGGGGCCTGGGCTTCTGATTGACCAGACTTCACCATATTTAACCTGACCCAAACAAGTATCTGCCATGCCAACCTTTGGCCATCTCCATGTCCCTTCCTTCTCCCTCTTCCTTCCCAGCTTTAGCATTGGGAATAGTCATCAAATCAATATTACTATCCTAGAAAAGACCTTTTCAAGTCTGTAGGTCTCCACTCACCATCCTTATGATTTCCCAGACCAAAACCCTTTCCCCATATGTGACTTCTCTTCATGTATCTTCCTTCTCAAGAGCACTGACTATTTTTCTCTTTATAGTTACATTCTTAGTATTTGGCACATTGTTTAAAATAGCAGTAGAAACTTAATAAATTCTTTTTGTTAATTTCTTCTTTCATTCAATACAAGGAAAAGTTTGCAGGATTGGAGAAAGCTGGGAAGGGTTCTCTCCCAAAATGTTTTAAGTGTGAAAACAAAAGACAATTAAAAAAATAATTTCACAAGAGAAATTACAGAAAAGAATACAAAGTTTTAAGAAGAGGTGCCATTTCTAATGTTAAGATGATTGGGAAACTTTTGGGGATGAGGTAGCATTTGAATTTGGCCCTGAGAGATGTCCTTCTGAGAGAAGAAGGGTAGTCATTGCTGATGGAGTTAACCACATGAACCTAGGCCCACAGTCAGGAAAAGTTCAACCAATATTTGAAAAAAAAGGCTAACAGTTCAATTTGACCAAAAAATTCAAAATTTGAAGCAAAGAATATATGGATGGAAAATTAAGGAAAGGCCATGTTGAGGCAGTGTCTGTGTTTGCCCAGTTAAGCTTGGGCTTTATTCTGCAGGCAATGGGGAGTTCACAGTGAAGCTTTCTGAGTGAGGGGAATTATATGTAGGTTTTCTTAGGGAAGATTCATCTGGTAGCATTAGGAAGGATAAATTAGCACAGGGATTCTCAAATAGTAGTCTAGGGTCCCCAGAATATCCTAAGTCTCTTGTGGGGTGAGTTTATGAGTTCTAAATTATTTTCTTAATATTAACTTGTTTTAATCTCCAATATGTTATATATTGATATACATAAATCCCATAAGCAAAAGCTCTTGAGGCGGGGGAGTCCCTAGTAATTTTAAGTATATAAGATTATCTTGAGAACAAAAAGTGTGATCGCTGCTGGATTAGAGATTAGACTAAATAACAGGGCTAAAACTCAGGGCAAGGTATCATGAATAAAATTCAAGTAGTAGCCATGGAATTATAAAGGGGGAATGTATAAGAGACATATCAAAGACAGGCTAGAAAGACTCTAACAACTGATTAATGGTGAGAGTCAAGATTCAGATATTATAGGATCTTAGATTTGAAGCTTGAAGTGGGCTGTAGAGGCTTTCTTTGATAACCAACTTTCTCATGAGGAATTGAGAGGTCACCCTCTCTCATCCTCTGACTCCACTGCTAATAGGCTTTTCCATAGTATCATGATGGTTCTAGCCTGGATGAATGAGGAAATGGTTGGAAGGATGGATGGATGGATGGATGGATGGATGGATGGATGGATGGATGGATGGATGGATGGATGGTTATTTTAGAAGACAGTGATGTCATTTTATGGAAGTAGAGAGTCAAGGACAGAAATTAGTTACATGGTATTAGGAATATGACAAAATTTAATTTTTCATGACTCTTCTGAAAATCCTAAGTGTTGTATTGAGGCTGCCCACCTTCTTAGTGGCCATGACCGAGCCTGGACTTACAGCCTTCAGCTCTGTGTAGACAACACCAATGCCTAATATTTGCTGATGGATTCTGAAGCTCAATTCTTGGACTAGGCTATGATTCCCTGACACACCCAGATGTCCCAGTCCCAAGTACTTGAGACTGTACTTTTTTCTCTATTTGTGTCTGCTTTTTTTCATTTATCTTTTTTCTTACTGTCAAAGCTTTCACTCATCCTTTCTCAATGCAGACACTGTGCCTAAATCTAAACTTCCTTCTCTCCCTGAAGTTGGATGGACATTCCCCTTATCTTTCCCTACCACCATAAAATTTGCTTTTCTTCATATGGTATGATTTGAGAAAGTATACAATGGGCTGATTAGAATTGTTTAAATAAAAGTGAAAAGACTCTACAGAACAGATTCTTAACCTTTTTTGTGTCAGGGCCCCTCTGAAAGTGTGGGAAACCCTAAAAATCCCATTTTAGAACCATATGTAAGATTACCAAGGGAACCAGTTCCATTGAAATCCTTATTAAAATATCTCCCTTAGTTACTCAGAAAATTGTGTTCCTTATTTCCTGGCTTTTAGTCAAGTTCTGTGTAGGTGAGGTTGCTGGTTAAACAAATTCTGGTTAAGAGCTGGGATCTCAAAGATTTCCAGGCTGAAAGGAACCTTGGAGATCATTTAGTTAAGTCCCCTCATTTTTCTAATGGTGATAGTTAAGGGGAATAATATAGTGGAGAATGTGTTAGCTTTGATAT
The DNA here is from genome assembly GCF_037893015.1 of Macrotis lagotis. Lineage (NCBI taxonomy): Eukaryota > Metazoa > Chordata > Mammalia > Peramelemorphia > Peramelidae > Macrotis > Macrotis lagotis. Next base: position 24,422 of record NW_027422056.1, on the reverse strand, counting down.
CAAGACACCTAGACGTGAGTTGTTGAATGTCCCACTTATTAGCTGTATGACTTGGAGGCAATAAATCAAGTCCTGGGTCTGGGTCTCAATCCTCATTCATAAAATACTACTTATCAATTATAGGATCATAGGGTTGTTATGAGCAAAGTGCTTTGTAAACCTTAAAGTCCTATAAAAACGTGAATTATTATTTTAAATGGCAGAGTCAAACACATTAAAGCAAAGAGGACTTTGATGACCTGACAGGATCAATAAAGGTTCCAAGGGGGTTCCAAGTTAAGTCTGGTAATACTCTGACTTTAGTAGAAATAAATCAATTACTTGAGATACTGAATCATTCTGAGTTTTTTTTTTTTAAATCCCATTCACATGTGGCGGCTAGGTGGCATAGTGGATAAAGCACCAGCCCTGGAGTCAGGAGTACCTGGTTTCAAATCCAATCTCAGACACTTAATAATTACCTAGCTGTGTGGCCTTGGGCAATCCACTTTACCCCATTTGCCTTGCAAAAAAACCCCTAAAAAATCCCATTCACATTGTAGCAGACTATTTCCATGGGCAAAAAAGTGGTTTTGCAATTGGTCCCCTCTTCACATGGTAGAAAAAGGGGCTCAAATCGGGAGCAAAAGTCCATGAACTTGTCCCCTCCACTGTGGGCATTTTATCAGGGGAGGGGGACACAGTTGGTGAATACCCAATGAGAAGCTATTCTAGGGGCCATTGTTGCTAAGTCTGACAGCCAATGTTCTAAAAGGAAGATGCTACACCAGTCTCCTAGAGCTGAAAGGAAGACATCCCTTACTCCATGCTCCTCACTTTACAGAGGAGTGTAGGGGCAAGGGCTGGACTTAACCAGAGTCAGTCATCCCATTTGGGACAAAGTCAAGATGAATGATTCCTAATTTAGAACTCACTTTTGCAATGTTTAGGAAATCAGGATTTTTCTTTCTCTTCCTATTTCACCACTCTAATATAGTTCTCCTCCCAACCCCCCCCCCTTTCCAAATTCACTTTATTTCACACTATTGTCTGGCTCAGAGTTTGGGTTTGGACTGTTGTTTACACATACCTCCTTAAGGCTCAACATATATAAAAAGGGGAGTATACACCCTAGAAAACTTCTAGGTAGGAAAATGCAACTCACTCCTCTCTCTCTCCAGGATATACTGAAAACATTGAATCCAGTGATTCCAGTTCAGGCAGTGTCAGAGTATATGCTTTACATTGTTGACACCACAATCAGTTTTAGCACTTGAGGATAAGAATGTCTGTGTACAAAGCAGTTTCAAGGAGGTGTCCCTGGTGGTCAATAAGACATCTGTGTACCCATCCCCTTACTTGCCAAGTCATTGTTTCTAGCTTATCTTTAAACAGGTAGCAAGTTAAGGAGATACAAAGAAAAAAAGACCCTAAATTCAATGTTCAATCAGCATGTCTTAACTACCTGTGTTTATTATGTAATATCCTATGTTTTAGGGAACTCTTCTGGGTGCTTGGGGAGGGAGGAGGAGGAGAGCAAAAAAGACACAACAGTCTTTGCTCTCAAACACTTTACTGTTTCTGTCTAATAAGTTTGACTTTTCCTCAATTTGTGCAAGGCTTCTCTTAGTTCAATATTTGGATGCCTGGATAAGCTGACCCACAACCAAAGTTCTTACTCCAATGTTTCCTGAGGGAATAGCAGTGACCCTAGATTATGTGGAAGGAAAGCTTTGGCCAGACATTTGAACTGTGACCCTGAGGTCAGTCTTCAGAAGAATCAGTCTCAAACAAAACTGGGAGAGGCCATCAAGAGAATGTTGGCTAGATGGTGAAGAATTATTTGGGTCTCAAGTGATCATGGAATTATCTAAGAAATGGAGAAATGATTTTTGTTAATAAAGGAGAGTGCCTAAAGGGAGATCTCATGGCCTTTGTTAGGTATTAAAATATTAAACATACTCTAAGTTTTGAACTATCTTTATTTTTCTTGTCAAATATGATTTTGGGAAACATAGGCCCTATTCTTTGAAATTGCTTAGCAAATGTTTAGAGAATATCCACAAGATGGCATACAAGAAGGGAAAACTAGGTTACTGAGTACTGAGTGGTCCAGGAGAAAATCTAAGAATCAACATAGAGAAACCCCTTCCAGATTTTCAAATTGCTTTGCTTTGCTTTGAACTTCACAGCACCCTTCTGGAATTTGTATTTGAGGTATCTCCATTTTACAGAAAAAGGAGACTGAAGTTCCTAGAGCTATATGTGGTCACAGAGCTAAAAAGAGAAGTAGGATTCCAACCTACATAATCCTGAACAGGGATGGAGGCAGCAGTCTGGCCCACCTATCTCCATGCTGCTTCATTAAAAAAAAGGAACATGGCAGCATATACTTGTAGGCAATAAGCTAGTGGGCATACTTAAAACATAACATTCTTTGGTCCAATCTTCTGTAACTACTCTATGTAACTGACCTCTCAAAATCTAGACTTGGGAATGCTCTCACCCACCCATCCCCACATCTACACTTTTAAAAAATGTTGTTTGCTCTATGTAAGATTAAAAAGCTTGGGAGGGGGCCTGAACCAGCTAAATGGATCTCAAAGTGCTCTATGGACAAATGTCTAGATTGCTAAAATGCCAGAAAATTTTTCCAGGATTCTGTGGAATACCTGTGTGTTGAGGTTTGCTTTTGTACTCTGCTAGAGGTTAAATGGTTTATCTCTCAGGGTTATACAATTTTAATTTCAGAGGCCCCCAATGGAGACCATTTCTGATGGGAAGTGACACACAAAGGGTGACTGTTGACTGACAGCCTTTATGTCCCTGGGGAACTTAAGCTGAGGCCTAATTGGGGTACAAATCCTTCCCAGATGAAATGAATAAAATAGTGGTGGATCTGAAAGATGTAGAAAAGGAGGAGGTTACTGAGGAAAAATGAACAAGATTCCAAAGTTGGTGATCTCAGACCCTCCATTTTTGTTTTGCTTCTGTTCTCCTCTTTTGGTTATTTCAGCTCCTAGGGTCCCAGAACCCCATAATTTGACTTCTTTGACTTTTGCAAAAGCTACCTTATAGGCAAAGACCTCATAATATCCATTAAGAACCTGTGGTGAACTGGAACTGTGAAAGACCTTCTCAGTCTTTATGAAGAGCTATCTCTATCTGCCAGTCTTTGGGGCATCCCCACTTACCCGGAGTCCAGTCCACCTCAACAAATATGTATTAAGCACCTACTGAATGTGGAACACTGTGCTAGGCTCTGGGGATTTAAAGCCACTGCCTTCCCTCCTCACTCCAAAAACCCCAACACCCTTTTTCCAAGAGTTTGAATTATATTGGGAAATGCAATCTGCAAACAGGTAAAGAAATATAAGACATTTGAGGGTACCAAGCATCAAGGAAATTTCTGAATTAAAGAAAATCATAAGGTTCAGAGCTTCTCACTCTTGTACTACATATCAACCTTCTAAGATCATGGTGGATCTTTCTTGGAGGAAAGTGCTTTGTAAATGTGAAAGAACAACTCAGGGGAGTTAGGATCCCAGGCTGACTCCATACCAGCCATGAGTGGCAGGGCTAGCATAAATCCTCTGGCTCAATTGAGTCTCCTTCTGTGACATCAGCACAGTGGCACAGCAGCCAAAAGGGGGAAAAAAAGAACAGAAAGTAATGCCATCTCTTAGAGATAGGAATTAGGATGGGAGCTGTGATTTCATCACCATGAGAAACTCCATTTACCAAGGTCAGTCAGTATCTTTTTTGCAACTTCCAGGCTTAGAGAGCTCCCTAGAGCATATATGTTGAGTAACTTGCCCAGAGTCACAAAACCTGTTTCGAGGGCAGGATGTCTGGACACTTACCACCTCCCCCAGGTCTCCCTGAGTCCCAGGCTAACTCTCTATCCACTAGGCCAATCTCTTTCCATAAAATGCTATCATTGGCTTCCTCAATAGACTTGTGAAATACCTAACAAGTTGGAAGATGATACCCCGTCTTTGGCTGACCCCATCTCAAGGACTATGTTTCACCCTCAGCATCACCAAAGGGCAGTGATGAGTTATCCGGCAGTGAGGGCAGGGACATACTGTAATCCAAGACTGTAGTGAAGGATTTGAAGATCCTCATTCTGGAGAAGAGAAGAATCAGAGAGGCATTGTAGCCATATTGACATGACAGTAGTCAAGCGAGAGATGTGTGGAAGACAAACTAATTTGTCCCATCCTGAACTAGAAATCGACTGATGGAATTAAAGAGAAAAGGATCAAAACTAAATATGAGGAAAAACATCACAACAATTAGAACTTACTAAACTACCTGACAGCCCTGTGAATGACCTATCACTGTATGAGGGATGCTGGTTTGTTGGGGATGTTACAGAGCGAGTTAACACATTGGCACATTTTTGGAGTAAATGAGATGGTATGGTGCTGGCCTTCAAATCAGAAGATATGGATTCAGGTACCAGTTTCTGTACTTTACCATGTGAATCTGGACAAAGTCTCATCTGTAACAGAGAGAACTGGCCATGTAGAATAAGCTACTTCCTTGGGGTTCTGTGAGGAAAATAGCTTGCACGTTTGAGATATAACCTCTGAGGTCTTGTCCATTTTTGCCATCCAATAATTCGTATGATCATAGGTGGTTATGTACAAGAAAGGTTTCATTTTTATAATTAGGAGGGACAATAATATTATTCTTACACCATTTCTTTCCATTTTAAAGCTAGAATTGCTCTGCATTCTCTTCCTCTTTCATTCCTTGCTAATCTTTTTTCCAAAAACTTTTCTATTTATGGGGTTGGATTCCGCCAAAGAATTATCTAATGGTGAGGCCAGAAGGAGTCCATTGCATCTTGTGATTTCTATTGGGGCAGGTCTTTGTCCTCTTATAGGGAAGGGAAGCCTTACATCATTCACTAACTTCATCCAAGTCAGCTAGAGTGCTTGGAAATGAAAGTTTGTATCCTCCTCTTGATCTCCCCCCCCCCCAATAGAAGGGAATTGGGAATTCTGCATGCTCTCAGTTCAGACTTTATTTCTCTTTGCTCTCTTTTCCTAAGTCCTGTCTGTGTTTCTCCTCAGGCATCTAGAACGCCTGATTTATAGAAAATGACAGCAAAAAAAAAAAAAATAACTAAGGCCATGGCCCTCAGTGTCTTTTTTGTTTTGTTTTTAAAAGCAAAAACCTGTTAGCTACCCATTTTGCAGTGATTTTTAGGGGAATTTTGCTTCATTTCCATAGTCCTGGGAATTTTCCTGTCATTGGCAACTGTTCTCAACAAGATGTTGTTGGACTCACCTGGGGTCATTCTCCAGTGATGATCTTAGCAGTCCAAGTTAATGAGGCAGCCTTTATCTACCAACTGGCCAGAGGAGTCCTTCTTAAGAGCAGTGGAGAAGAAATCGTGAGGGAGATGTTTAGAACACTGTATCCATTTTTGGGGGAGGTCCCCTTCCTAGTGCCTCATCTTTCCTTTCCCATCCTGACCTAGAGAATTCATCAATTTGTCTCTCTATAGGAAGGTCTTGTTGATATTGGAACCTGATCCCAAGCTCAGAGAGAAGATATACATCCAAAGGGGAGCATCAATAACTTGTCTCTGAGGAGAAGAGAAATGAATGTGTACTCTCAAGTACACATCCTGAAAAAGAGCCCCAGATCACTGGTAAATGCTGCAGGCTACCCTCCATCCACTAATACCAAATCTATCCTTTGCAACGTGCTTTGAACAGGCCTCTTTGTCTGGGGGAAAGGCAGGGGCTGTCAAGTACTAGAAGCTTTTGGAAATGCCAAGAAACCCTGCACCTCAGGGAAGGACAACTGGTAAAGATAGGTATTAGATCACTCAGGCTCCTATAAAACAACTATGAACTGACTCAGAGATGGTTGTGAAAATGATTCACACACACTATGCAAAACCCTTTGGCAATCCAGTCAGCACAGGGGGTCCAAAAGAGAACAATAGTGAGCTAAATGTAGCTCAGATAGGCAGAAGCTCAGTTTAACCCCAAGAAGAGCCACTATGGGTAGTAAAGGACATGGGATCATGCGTCATTGGCCATCATTGATTTAGAACTAGAAGCATCCTTTGAAATGGCCCCATTCAATTCCTAGATGAGGAAAATAGAGCCCCAACACATGAATGCATTTCCCCAATGCCATGAGCATGTTCAGATCAACCTGGGGCAGGGGAACCATGCCACACTGCTTCTCCTATGCTTTATTTTGCTAAGGAAGACATTACTTGACCCAAATGAACCTTGATCCAAATTAATGTGCTGGACTGGTCTCCCATTGGCTACATTGAGAGGACACTAATTTGGATGAGAAGATAAGACAAGAGAAAAGAAGAAGAAGCAAGAAAAGTTTTCACTTCTGAGTTAGAAGGGTCCTCCGAGCCTGCCTCAGAGTGAACTAAATGAACCTTGATCCAAATTAACATGGTCTACAATTGGCTTCAGTGAGAACTCACTAGTTTGAGTAGGAGACAAGAAAAGAGAATAGAAGAAGCAAGAGTAATGCTTCACTTCTGAGTTAGAAGCCTCTCCTGCTGCTGCCTTGGAGTCCAGCTATACCTGAGGGAGAATTGTCCCTACAACATATATGGCAAGATGTCATCTTGCCTTGACTTGAGAAACTCTTTGGAAATGGGAGCCAGGTCACTTCAACAATTCCAACAAGCATTCATTAAGGGCCTATGATGACCTAGATACCATGGCCGGCCCTGAGTATACAAAGACAAAAACAGTTCCTGCCCTAAAAGAGGTTACATTCAACTGGGGGGAAACAACTTATCTTCAGATGAGTTAAGAGGTAATATGCACCAGATCAATGCAAAGCTATTGTAGGAGGAGACCACAAACAGCATGGACAAAATATGGAGGGGAAAAAAGTGTGGCAGATGAGGAAGAGGCATGTGACCTGAGTCCTGAAGGGATCTGGTGACTGCCTAAAGCTAAGATGGTAAGGAAGAGCATTCCAGGAATGGGGGGCAGCCACCTATGCCAATGACACCAAAGGGGCCAGTTTGGCTTGAACACAGAGGAGACAAGTGAGAGAGAAATACATCAGTTTAAAAAGAGAGGTTGTAGAAAGGTTGTAAAGGGATTTAAATGCCAGACAGAGGAATCTGTATTTTTATCCTAGAGGCAATAGGAGACCATAATAGTTTCTTAAATTAAAAATTGACACAGAAGATCAAAGGCTTATAGATAGAGAAGTGAGGGACCTTCAGGGACCACCAAATCAAGCCATCAGAGACAATGGAACAAAGAAAAACCAATTAAGAGGCTAGGCAAAAGGTGATAGGAATGATGGCAATGTGAGTGAAGAGATAAAATGAAAAAATATATATGGTATAGCTAAAACTGAGGCAGACTTGGCAATTTTTGTTTATGTTCATGGGTGAGGAGAGATGAAGAGTTAAGAACTCTGAGGTCAAGAAAATGTACCTGAAATGACCATGTGGACCTTGACTGAAACAGAGAACATAAAGAGATGTTGAGTTTGAGATGCCTAGGGGACATGCAGCTATGTAGCAGGAAGAGAGAGCTTCTGGATAAGTAGATTTGTGAGCCCTGTGCCCTGAGAAGATTGAACCCATAGGCATTGATGAAATCAACAAGAAAAAAGAGCAGAGAGAGAAAAGAAAAAAGGTATTGGGGCATAGTTGTAGGGTACATTCCCTCTACATCCCAGGACAGCATCTTCCACTTTTGGAGAGTTCTAAACATTTGCAGATTTTTCCTGACATCAAGCCTACATCTGCTTCTGTTCCTTGTTCCATCCATTGGGCCAACAAATCTTTCTCTTCCATATGATAGCCCTTCAAATACTTGAAGACAGTCATCATGTTTCTCACTCTCTCCCCACCAACTTTTCTCTTGTCCAGGTGAAGCATCCTTTACCTGATCTCATATGGCATTATCTAGAGTCCTTTCCCAAACTTGGCTACCCACCAAGAATGTAACAATCAAAATTCAAGACTCTGAATTTTTTCATCTATTTCAGTCAATTAAGAAATATGGTAGTTTTCAAATAAATAGATTAGCCTAAATAATTGGAAAACTTTTCTAGATTTCTTGTGTCCTTTTAGGCAAAGAAAATACATGAAAGTGTGTTGCTGTCACCAGTGTGATGGGGTGTGAGTAAAACAGCTTGAAATGCTCCTTCACTGTATTCTATTAAAAAGTCTGTTCTCCAGAAACCCTGAATGAATGTTACAAAAAATCCATGAGTATATTAGAGGTTCTGTTGTCAGACAAGTCCATAGCAGCCTTTCAACTTAAAAAAACCAAGGTGTTTTAGTGTTAGGAGGATCTGTGAGAAGAAAGTAAAGCATTTTCCATGGATCAAGAGACTGGAATATCATGAATTACTGATGTTGTTTTATAAAGGGACATGGGTTTCGGGCTGGATGAGTCCTACCCCCATTTTAAGCAATTTTGAAAAAAATCAGTAGTGAGTTTTGTTTGATTTTATTCCCCCAGTGCCAAGTTCAAAGTTGAGTTTGTTTCTGTGTAAATGATGCCACATTTATCAATATGGGTCTCTAAGGCTTTCCTTCTGAGCTTTTCCTTTGATTTGGAAAGTAGCCAGTACCATTTGAAAATCCCAGAATGCCAAAGAAGAAAAGGTTTCCTTTTTGACCCAATACATCTAGAAATGTGTTTGGGAATTTCACTCTTTAGGAGAATTCCACAGAAGAGGCAGACCACTTTTCATTTCTTTCAGCAAAAGGCCATTTTCTAGTCCTTTAAGTCACAGAGGCAAGCTTGGTACACTGGAAAGAGCCCTGGATTTGGAATTAGAGGACTGGGTTCAATCCTAGCTTTGCCACTTCTGCATGTGTGACCTTTGTCAAATCCCTTTAGGCCTTGGTTTCCTTATTTGTAAAATTAGTTGGGTAAACAGTGCCATTGATGACCTCTACGCTTCCTTCCATCATTGAAACTATGTTCCAAATATCCCAATGTCTTCACTGAGGCAAAGGGGATTGAGTTGGGAACAAGTAAGCACCCCTCCATGCTTTTCCTTTGCTCTCTTGCAACTCTTACTGGGACATATCAGTCCCATAAAACCACCAGTCTCATGTGCCCTACAACCCCCCTTTGAACAGAGGTTCCAGTCTCTCTCTCACCTCATTTGGGACCTCAAGGTATTTTGAAATCCTCAACTGAGAGCAAATAATTCACATTTATTCAAACTATTCTTCCCAAGGGTGCAGTTCCTCTCTTGTTAGAATCCAGCTCCAGTCAGGAAACACACTTGCTCTCCTAGACCAACCTGCTGTTAGTAGGAACGTTTCTTTCCAAGGTTCATTAACACATCATTTATCTGACATGCACAAATTAGTTCTTCCGCAATCACGCCTTTTCTTCCCCCTCATCTTCTGCAGAGTTCATTTCAACAACAAATATTTATCAAGTCTTTGAAGTAGACTGTGGTACAGTGAAGAGCACACACTGGATTGAGATGACTCAAGGGTTGTAGAGGGGAATCCTACCAGATGTGTGTTGAATCAAATAAGAATTCGAGATACCTGGGATTCTCTAATGGTCCCTGTCTTGAAAAGCATAAAAATCTGTAAGCGAATACAAGACTTGTCCATAAGGTGAACCCATTAAATTTTAGATTTAGAGAAGAGACACATGGCCCCCAAAATGAGTCTTGCTGAGGAAAGATGAGGAAATATATTTCCTTCCACTCTTTAGAGAGGTAAGGAGCTATGGATGTGCAGTATTGTATACTGATATTCCAGTAGATTTTGCTTGATCACTTTTTTCTTCCTTTGGCCTTCTATCTTCTCTCTCTCTTCAATCCTGTTTCTACTTCCAACCCATTACTCCTATTATCTTTCCCAGAGGTCCTTGATTTTTGACTGGAAGATTCTTCCATTATCTAGCCCAACTCAGTACCATGCCCAGTTGTATCATTCTGCCTTTTCCATTGGTCCAACCCCTACATCTCTGACTAATGCTCCAACTCTCCTTCTGGGGTACTTGCCTCCTAAATGGTGACTCCATATCTAACCTAACTTTGTCCTCGACTGGGTCTATGCAACAATCCCTCCAATTCCTCTGAAATGGTAATTCATTATTCCCTGAAATTCAAGTCTCCATTTATTTCTACAATTTCTGCCTTGAAGTCTTGGGGGCCTGGGCTTCTAATTGACCATACTTCATCACATTTAGCCTGACTCAAAGACATTATCTACTATGCCAACCTTCAGCCATCTCCATGTCACTTCCTTCCCTCCCCTCCTCCTTCCTTCTTTTAGCTTTGGGAACAGTCATCAAATCAATACTACTATCCCAGAAAATAAGATTTTTTCATGCAATTATCTCTGTAGGTCTCCACTACTATCTCTATGATTTCTCAGATCAAAGCCTGCTTCCCCATATGCAACGCCTCTTTCTATTGGTACAGTGTGGATAATAAAAGTAAAAAATAATAATTTAATCATTCCTTCTTTCATTGAGTACAAGGGAAAGTTCACAGGGTAGGTGGAAGCAGGGAAGGGACTTCTCCAGAAATGCTTTGATTTTTTAAAGACAAATAATTTTTAAATTAATATAATTTTGCAAGAGAATGCAAAGTTTTAAGAAGAGACACCATTTCTTTTGTTATGATGATTGGGAAGTTTGGGGGGAGGAAATATCATTTGAATTTGATCCTGAGAGATGCCTAATGTTCTAAAAGAGTGATGAAGGGGAAGGTCATTCCTGGTGGAGGGAACCCACATGAGCACAGAGCCAGAGGCAGGAAAAGTTCAATATTTGAAAGATGTCTAACAGTTCAATTTGGCCAAGGTATAAGGAATATGAAGCAAAGTAGATATGGATGAAAGCTAGGCAGTGGCTATATTGTGGAGGGGGCCTTTGTGTTTGCCCAGTAAGTTTGGGCTTTATTGTGCAGACAATGAGGAGCTCACACTGAAGCTTTTTGAGCAAGAGAATTATGATGGAGATTTTCTTAGGGAAGATTAGGAAGAGCAGAAGATTCTCAAAGTGTGGTCCAGGGACTCCACGGGGTCCCTGGGGGTTGTTACGAGTTCTAAAATATTTTCTTAATATTATTAAGATGTTTGAATTTCTAATATATTAAATATTGATTGACATCAACCACACATAAACAAAAGCTCTTTGGGGGGGAGTAGTCCTTAATAATTTTAAGAGTATAAGATTATTTTGAGATCAAAAAGTCAGAGCTGCTGGATTAAAGACTAGACTAATTACAGGGTTAACAGTCAAGGCAAGGTATCATCAAGAATTAAATTCAAGTAGTATCCATGGAAATAGAAAGGGGCAATATATGATAGACATGTCAAAGACAGACTAGAAAGGTTCTAGCAACTGATTAATGATGAGATGTCAAAGGATTTTAGATTTGAAGCTGCAAGGGGGCTGTAGAGGCTTTCTTTGACATCCAACTTTTTCATGAGGAACTGAGAGGTCACCTTCTCTCATCCTCTGACTCCACTAAGAGCAGGTTTTTTTTTTCACAATACCATGATGTTTCCTGTCTGGATGAATGAGGAAATGGATGGATGGATGGATGGATGGATGGATGGATGGATGGATGGATGACTAATTTAGACAGTGATGCCAGTTAACAGAAACAAAGAAGTCAAAGGGGGAAATTAGGTACATGGGATTAGGAAGATGACAAAGTTTAATTTTTCATGACTCTTCTGAAAAGCTAAAGTATTGGATGGAGCCTTCCCACCTTCTTAAATAGTGGCCATGACTGAACCTGAACTTATGACTGAGTGATTTTTTACTTCAATTATTGGACTAGGCTATGATGCCTTGACACTCCGAAGATGTCCTAGTACCAAGTAGCTTGAGACTATTTTTTCTCTACTTGTATCTGTTTTAATCATTTATCTTTCACTTGTCCTTTCTCATTGACATCATCATGCTTGAATCTAAAGTTCCTTCTCTCCTTGAAGCTGGGGGGGGGCAGTCATCTTATCCTACCCTGCCACCACATAATTTGTGTTACTTCATATGCTATGAACTGAGAAAGATACAATAGGCTGATTATAATTATTGTTTGAAGTAAGAATGAAAAGACTCTACAGAACAGATTCTTAACCTTTTTTGCATGTCATGGGCCCCTCTGAAAGTGTGGGAAGCCCTAAGAATTCATTCACAGAACTATGTTTTAAAAGCATGAAAAGTTCACTGAAAATTTTAAAAATATCTTTAGTTACTCAGAAAATTGTGTTCCTTATTCCCTGGCTTTTAGTTAAGTTCTGCATAGGTAAAGTTACTGGATAAATAAATTCTGGATAAGAGCTATATTGGGATCACATTGGTATCACAAAGATTTCCAAACTGAAAGCAACCATTTAATTAAGTTCCCTCATTTTACTAATGCTCACCATTAAGGGGAATGATATAGTGGAGAGGGTGTTGGCTTTGGAGTCAAGATACCTAGATGTGAGATGTTGACTGTCCCACTTATTGTATGACTTGGAGTCAATAAATCAAGTCCTGTTTCTGGGCCCCAATCCTCCTTCATAAAATGAGGTTGATGTGGCATACCACTTATCTTCTCAAGGGTCACAGGGTTATTATGAGCAAAAAGCTTTGCAAACCTTTAAGTCCTATATAAATGTGAATTATTACTTTAAATGGCAGAGTCATACACATTAGAATAAAGAGAACTGGATGACCTGAAAGAATCATTAAGAGTTTCCAGGGGTTCCAAGTTAGGCCTGATAATACTCCATGACTAATAGACATGAATCAATTACCTGAGATACTGAATGTGTTTTCTTCAGTTTTTTTTTTAATCCCATTCACATTGCAATTGTTTCCAAAGTCAAATATGTGTTTTTTGTATTTGGAGTCCTCTTCATATGGTAGGAAGAGGGCTCCAAGTCTGGGGAATGCATCAGGGCAAAGTCAATGAACTAGTCCCCTCCACTGTGGGCATATTATTAGGGGAGAGAGTACCCACCCAAGGGGAAACTGTTCTTGGAACCATTGTTGCTAAGTCTGACAACCAATGTTCTAAAAGTCTCCTAAAGCTGGAAGGAGGGAAGACATCCCTTATTCCATGCTTCTCACTTTTTGGAGGAGTCAATGTAGGGGCAGAGACAGGACTTAACCAAAGTCAGTCATCCCATTAGGGACAAAGTCAGCATGAATGATACTTAATCTAAAAACACATTTTCCAGTGTTTAGGAAATCAGGATTTTTCTTTCTCTCCCTATGCCCCCCCTTTTCCATCTCCACCACAGTTCTCCTTCTGACATCCCCCCTCTCCCCCCTCCTGCCCCTGACCAAAATTCACTTTATTTCACATTCTATTGAGTGTCTAGGACTATCTGGCTCAGAGTTTGGGTTTGTACTGTTGTGATACAAATGGGGAGTATACTCCCCAGAAAACTTCTAGGCAGGAAAATGCAACTCACTCCTCTCTCTCTCCAGGATATGCTGAAAACATTGAATCCAGTGGTTCCAGTTCAGGCAGTGTTGGAGTATATGCTTTACATTGTTGACACCACAATCAGTTTTAGCACTTGAGGATAAGAATGTGTGAGTACAAAGAAGTTCCAAGGAGGTGTCCCTGGTGGTCCGTGTACCCATCCCCTTACTTGCCAAGTCATTGTTTCTAGCTTATCTTTAAACAGGTAGCAAGTTAAGGAGATACAAAGAAAAAAAGACCCTAAATTCAATGTTCAATCAGCATGTCTTGACTACCTATGTTTATTATGTAATACCCTATGTTTTAGGGAACTCTTCTGGGTGCTTGTGGTGGGAGAGGGAGAAGATCATAAAGGACACAACCACAGTCTTTGCTAATAAGTTCTGACTTCAATTTGTCCAAGGCTTCTCTTAGTTCAATATTTGGATGGCTGAATAAGACGACCTACCACCAAAGTTCTTGATCCAATGTTTCCTGAGGGAATAGAGGTGACTTTGGACTCTGTGGAAGGAAAGCTTTGGCCAGCCATTTGAACTGTAACCCTGAGGTCAGTCCTTAGAAGAATCAGTCTCAAGCAGTACCAGAATGTTGGCTAGATGGTGAAGAATGATTCAGATTCTCAAGTGATAATGAAATTGTCTACTAAGGAACAGAGAATGACTTTTGGCAATAAAAGAGTATGTAAAGGGAAATCCCATGGACTTTTTTAAGTATAGAAATACAACCATAAGTCCTGAACTATCTCTTTTTTTCTTGTCAAATAGATTTTGGGAAATGCAGGCCTTAATTTTTTAAAAGTGCTTTAAAAACAGAAACTGTTTAGTGAATGCCCAGAAGGAGGTGTACAAGAAGGAAAACTTAGTTATGGTGGTCCAGGAGAAAACTCAAGAGTCAAAATTTAGGAACCCCTTCCAGATTTTTAAATTGCATTATTTTCTTTTGTACCTCACAGCACCCTTCTGGAATTGATATTTTTACAGATAAGGAGACTGAAGTTCAGAATGTTGTATGTGGTCACACAACTAAAAAGAGAAGTAAAACTTCAACCTAGATCTTCCTGAACAGGGATGGATTCAGCAATCTAGCCTTCCCTTCTCCATGCTGTTTCTTCATTTAAAAAAAAAAAATGAAAGCATATATTTGTGGGCAAGTTACCTATGTGTACATCATTAAAGCCATTGGGCACATTTAAACATCATACTATTCCCTGCCACAATCTTCTGTAACTACTCTATGTAACCGAACTTTCAAAATCTAGACTGGGGAACATGCTCTCCCACCTATCCCCATACCTACACTTATTTTTTTTCTATCTAAGCTGAGTTAAAGAGCTTTGGAGGTCCTGGACCATCTAAATATATCTTAAAATGCTTTATGAACACATATCCTTGATTGCTAAAACACCAGGAAATGTTTCCAGGATTCTGTGGAATGCCTGTGTGTTGAGATTTGCTTTTGTACTCTCCTTATAAGAGGTCAAATGGTAACTCTCAGGGTTAAATGATTTTAATTTTAAAGTCTCCAAATGGAGAACATTTCTGTTGGGAAGTGACACACAATGGGCCAATATTGGCTAATGACCTATGTGTTAGTGGGGAACCTAAGCTGAGGCCCAGTGGATCCAAAAGATGTAGAAAGGAAGGTGGTTTACTGGGGAAGGTTCCAGAAGTTGGTGATCTCAGATCCTCTGTTCTGTTTTGCTGTTGTTATTCTCTTTCAGTGCCTGGGGTCCCAGAACCCCATAGTTTTCATTTTATTTCACTTCTGCAAAAGCTGCCTTATAGGCAAAGACCTCATAATATCCATTCACAACCTACAGTGAAAAACCATGGAAAGAATTTTTTCAATCTTTATGAATAGCTTCTATCTCTGCCTGCCAGTCTTTTGGAGAAGCTTCGCTTACCCAGAGTCAAGTCTGCTTCAACAAATGCTTATTAAGCACCTACTGAATGTGGAACACTGTGCTAGGCTCTGGGGATATAAAAGCACTGCCTTCCCACCCCCCCCAAAAAATGCCTGAACACCCTTATTCAAAGAGCTTGCATTATATTGGGAAATGCAATATGTGAATATAAATACAAAACATTTGAGGGGACAAAGAGTCATGGAAATTTCTGAAGAAAATCACAAGGTTCAGAGCAGCTCATTATTGTACTCCATGAACTTCCTAGCCCATTTTCAACCTCCCAAGATCATGGTGGAGGTTGAAGAATTGTCTATAATCCCCAAAAAGACCTAGAGAAGCTAACAGAAGGCTTTCAATCCAGGTGACTTCAGAAATGAATGGCAACATAAACATGATATTGGTTCAACAAAGGTCAAGATCCATCTATTAACAGAGTCCCCCACCACCACTGCCATTTCTTTGGTCCAAGGGAAACTGGATCCCGTGTTAAGTCCTTAGCAGGAGCCTTGTTCCTAGAGGGGAACGGAAAATGACATGGGTAGAAGATGTTGCCAAGCACTTTGATAGGCTTTGTTGCAATGCCCATACAATCATAGAATGTCAGAGCTGGAAGGGACCTTCAAGATCATTTACTCTAGCCATGGCCCCCATACCCCTTTTGCTTTACCAGACTGAGCTCCAGAGAGGTGATTTCAGTTCAGGGTCATGGATTAGTTAGTGGCAGAGCTTAGGTTGAAACATGGGCTTCCAGATTCCCTCTCTAGTACCCAGATATTGGCACTGGTGCCAGGATTTTTCTTTATCCCTGATCCCTTGTCCAAGCCCAGAGAGGTCTTGTGTGTTCTGCCTCCTGTGGGAAGCTCCAGTGTCTCTAAGGTAGATAATGGGAACAATAAGATGCTTTTTAAAAAATGGTACTACAGGTACCTTCTGTTCTAGAGTGTTGCAGCCTGATAAATTCAGTGAATCTCGCTCTATCTCTGTCTCTCTCAATTGATGCTTCCTCAGCACAACACTCAGTGCAGTGCAATATCTCTCCCTCACTGGCTTTATCCTGCCATGTGAGCAAATTTCTGCATGTGTCCAAAAGATATCAAGATGAGTAATTTGGACACACTTATAATTCGTCTTCCCAGAATAATAAGCAACATCTTCCATATAAAAGCTCACCACTGGCTATCACTAGCCACCCCCACCCCCCACCAAATTGGATAGGATTTGGATTTTGAGGAACTTCACAATATCAACTGCAAATAGTTTCCACAAGTGACGAGGACTGCAGAAATTCTATTTGGCTTATGGAGTGTTCAAGTGGTTATCACTTTCATCCCCAGTGGTCTGGTCTTCTCTCAAAAGAATTTCTCACTCCCTAGAGCAGCATAGTATCCCCCAAGCACTGTACAAGACACAAGACCTTGTCTTCAAGGAGAGTCTCCCTAGGGAGACGAGACTTACCTATGGTCCAGTTCAATGATTGAGGATAGTCTATGTCAAGAGCCAAGCAGGTGGTACAGAAAATAAATGTAGATTTCAAAGTAAGAGAAGTGCTGTCCATGGTGCTGTTGTGATTTTGAGGCAGGTTTCATGAAAGAGATAGGGAGGGCATTACTTTGTGTACTTCTCCTTAAATAGCTAGGAAAGGAGAATAAAAGCATGTAAGGGGGTCCCCAGCTCAAAAGAAGTCCCCATGAACACAGATGGCCATGCCAAACAAACCAAGGAGAAATGAGGAGACAGGGTTTTCCATTGAATTTCTTTGAGGTCTTTGCCTGATTTTCCTTAGGCCCAAGTGACTAATCTCTCAGCAATTTATTTAAGGCCTTTGGGTGGGTGACTGAGTGTTTCATTTTCTCAACTTTTAATAATTAGCATCCTAGATCCTTGCTATAAAATGCTGTAAAACTGAGGTACATGCTATCAGAATCAAAGAATTTGAGGGCAAGAAGGGACATGGTGATTTATTAGTCATTTTATAGGTGAGGAGACCCAGGGTCTGGAAAGATCAAAGGACCTGGTCAAGCTCACACAACTAGCAAGTGGCAGGGCCAGAATCAAACTTAATCAAACTTAACACTTCTGATTCAAGTTCCATATTTTTCCCTGAATTTAAGCACCCCAGGTTTTCTGATTGCCAGTTTCTTTCTACCTCACTACTGCCATTTAAGGAAACAATGGTCTATGAAAAAGTCCATTCTGAACATTTTGCCTTTGACACATTTTATATGACTGAGAAAAATAACAGGCATTAAAATTCTCTTTAGCCAAATTTTAGTCAAATCTACCTAATCTTGAATTGTCCATGCTTTAATACAAAACAGCATATTTTGGTTGGATGTCTTCCAAGTGACTGACCATATTGCCAGACCTAAGCAAAAGGATAAGGTCAGATTTGTTTTTCTAGAGGCAGTGGCAGGAATTGGGAGTCTAAGCCTTCCCTTGTCTCTGCTGAAATAGACTGTGGTCATTTGGATATGAATTTTATTAGAAGCCCTCCCAAGACTACTGCTATATTTTAAAGGGTCTCTGAAGTCATCTACCCTTCCTATTGAGTATCACTTTAGGAGCCAGTGTTCAAAACAATCTCCACCATTAACCCTACCACAGCTTCACATGGAAGCTTCTATGTGTAGGATGACAATGAACAGGGTAGAGCAGTGAGAACTCGATATCAGGAAGGTAGCTGGCATTCAAGTGAAAATCCTAGGATGTCTATCATTCGATATTTGGATAATTATATTTTTTAAAAAAAAGATACCCAATGAGTATTTAGAAGATGGAAAAAGTTATCTATTTTTCTGTTCTCTCCCCAGACTACAGGGCAGTTAATATGGAGAAAACAGCTCTAATGACAGATTGGGTAACTTTCAGTCTCCTGGTCACAGTAGCAATCAAGGGAAGTTTGTTATCTCAAAGTTGAAGTGTACAATTAACCAACTTAGGAGTCGGAATGGACCCTTAATTCGAGGGCATCTCTGTCCAACCCTCTCATTTTATAGTGGAGAAAACTGAGGACCAAGCAAATGAAGGAGCCCAGGCTCAAGATCATACCACCAGCGGATTTACGACAAACTGCAACCTTGATCTCTGAGCATTCCAATGTTGTAGGGATTTTGACAGGGTGTTACTGCAATGATGATGGATTCCTGAAATCTCAATGCAACTGAAGGGTAGGAGCTTTGTAAGTTGAGGAAAATAGGGAGGGAGAAGCTCTTGTGCTCTCTCTAGAGGGATTTCCCTCTCAAAAATGTCCCATTCTCTCAGCTCTTCGGAGTCTTGCTTTCTTTATTGGTGATACATGGGGATTATAACACTGACCTACATCCCAGCAATCTGGTGAGAAGCTGACTAATGACTAATTACAAAGGCTAATAAAATGATAGTGCTAGATAAATGCTATGGCTGCTAGAACCACTACCAAATAGAGTAAACAACATACCAGGCTAATTTCAAGCTCTGTTAGAAACATACAGTAAATATCACTGTTTCCCAAGAGGAGGGAAAAATCAACCACTCAGGAAATCTTTATTGAAGGCAACCAACCTAATATTGCAGAGTAAAGTAATGTGATTAAAATAAAAAGTGGCCTTTTTTCCTGCAGTATGGGCGATTCCCCTGCCCCCCATGCCCAACCCCCATCCAAATTTAGGACTGAAGAATGGAGATTATTCTGTGCTGCTTAGCTGGTCCAGGGCACTGTCAAGTTTTAAGGATATGGTCTCAGGGTTGAGGAACAAATCTGTTTTTTCATCTATGAATCATAAGATAAAGCAGAACTCTACTGATAGAGATGATGGGTAGAGGGAATCTGCTGGGATCCAGTGAGGATTTGAGTCAAGGGGATCTGGGGTTCAAATACCTGACCTTGTTATTTAGATTTGTGGTCTAGAATGCAGTCATTATACTCATGGGAGTCTCAATTTCTTTAGATAGATTAAGATAATCTGTGTGATCAGATACCCTAAAGGATATGTGATCTCATTGGTCATGCCTGCCCACCCTAGATGACTATAGCAAGGCTTCCCATAAGTTTAGTATTGGTGGTTCACCCGAAGTATTTGAGGTTTTTCTCATTTCCTCCTAATATTGAGAGAGTACCAATAGAGATCTCTACTTGTCCACTTGGCCCTTGCCCTTTCACATGGTACCAACCCATCTTTGCTTCTGTCATACAAGATGACAAGATGCAGGAGGTTATTAAATCCTCTGACCACAGAATGCTACCACTAAGGAGGTACCAGTGTGGTGGGTTGCTCAGGATGGTCCCAATTGGCACTTGTAATGCCCTGTTTCCATTTTCAGTTAATGGTCTTAAGTGGGTGTTACCTATGAAAGTATAAAGCTAGAAGTTAAAGAAGGTGGTTTGGGTCCCTTTGCATTTTTGGAATTTTACAGTTAAATAAAATAATGGCCTCTCTTTCCAGGGAGTATTTGAATTCCTATCTACTTAATAGGTGACCCATTTGTGACTCAGCTCTATTATTCCTTCAAAGTGCTCATTCAAGTGGTCAACCTAATTCTAACAGCACAATGTAACTGAAGAATCCTATTTGTGGGGAGTCACCTTCATTTCCACCATTGAATTACTTATGCTGACAATAAGGCACAAGTATGAGGGATAATGTGTTAAAAATAACATCAGAGCTCATCTGACTGCTGTGTGATCCTGGAATGCAATCTAGAAAATACCAGACATGCGCCCCCTTTTCCCTCCTGCACAGTGTTTGGATTTTGTAGAATGACTTAAGAATCAAGTAAGAAGAGTTAAGTTCATGGGGTGTTAATGTAATCGCTTACCCAGGACATAGGCTAATTTTGTTTCTGTGGAAGAGTGATAATTTTAGAGGCTCCAAATTGGGAAGTAGAAAGCAATTCATTTCCATTCATTTTCATGTCAGCCGAGCTGAATGACTCTAAACTTTGACCTCTCTTTTGGTTGACAGTAATATGAGATTTACCCAGCAAGAGATTGCCTTCAATGATAATTCACTCACCCAGCTGGGCCTGGGTCCAGTGCCTCCTTTGACATTTAAAAAGTTGATACTTGATAAGGCATAAATCCCTTCACTTTTTTTGCACTGCAGTTTCCTCATCAATAAAACGGGGATTGTAGGAGAAGAGAATAAGCATTTATTGAGTGCCTACTATGTGCCAGACCTTGTGCTAGCTAGGTAAACACTTGACAAATATCATCTCATTTGTAATCAGAATGGTAGCACCTTTAGCACAGGTTTGTGAGGTACAATGAGACCATGCATCAAAGGCAGTAAAATGTCAGATAAAGAAGAAAAGGTGAGGAGGGTTAGGTTTAGATGAGGGAAAATATTAAAGTCCCATATAAACCAAGATATGGATTTGAACCATTTGAATTTCCACTTGAAATTAGTCTGGTTCAAAAGGGTTAAGGTTCCAGGAGAATAAGAGCTTAAAAAGGTGTCAGGGGCAGCTAGATGGCATAGTGGATAAAGCACTGGCCCTGGAGTCAGGAGTACCTGGGTTCAAATCCAGTCTCAGACACTTAATAATTAGCTAGCTGTGTGGCCTTGGGCAAGCCACTTAACCCCATTTGCCTTGCAAAAACCTAAAAAAAATAGTGTCAGATCTTAGGATGATCAGGGCATGCTTTCCAGTGAAGACCACCTTCTCTCCCTTTGATCCCCCTCCCCACTTGGCTTGGCATAGAGTAGGTAGGGTCCATGATCTAAAAGTGCCAAACCTGCAATATGAGTATGATCTTGCCAGAAGCAGTCTCCTTTATCATCCTGACTTGGGGATGGCATGCTGCCATCCCATGAATCTTTCCACATGACCAGAGTTTCCATGCTATTTACTGTGGCTCCATGAAACTGAATTCCTAGTAATTCCTGTCTGATGGTGGGTCCCCAGATTCCCTTAGGTTTGACTTAACTGTAGGCTCTGGGAGAGGGGCACACAAAGCACCTCCCAGACAAGACTCTATGTCTTCTTCAAGAAGTGGGCTATGTTACAGTTTGACTCCAGCGAGCCCTGGAAGGCACTGATGGAAGGATTAGATAGTGCCACTGACCCAGAAGACCACTAGGAAATAAAAATAATTTTCTTAAGGATCACAATATCCCTTCGTGAAGAGGATGGAATTTAAGGGTTGCAGAATCACAAAATGTCAGAGTTGGAAAGAGCTGTCCAGGCCAACTCATACCTTGAAAAAGAATCTCAATTACCACATTCCTGAAAATCGTAGGCTCGAAGTTTTTGAAGGCCTTCAACGAGGAGAGCCTTACTATCTCCTGAGACAAGTCTATTCCACTTGATAGCTCTAATGGTTGGAAAGTGTTTACTTCTGTTAAGCCCAAAATTTGCCACTTTACAACTCAATCCACGACTCTTTCATCTTGCTGGTCCCTAGTTTGCGTCTTACCTAATAAGTGTAGTAAGAGAGCAATTTTCATTATAGTTGTCTCTGGTTCTACCAGGCTCTGTACTTAAACACAATTAAAATGAAAGTTTCTTAGATATGAATATATATAGGAAAATAGAAACTCATCAAGTACTTGGACAAACCTAAATTCTATTCCTTGGTATCTACAGACTTACTCAACTGGATAAGTACTTAGTAAGCACCTACTATGTGTAAGGGTCCTGTGTAAGGCTCTGGGGAGACAAAATCGATGATGAAGTCATGAATCTTAGACTATCTTCGGGGAAAACACATATGTGCCTCTCATGAAAGAAAATTATTATTATTATTATTATTATTATTATTATTATTATTATTCAGATTAAACTTAAAAGGTTATTGGGTATATATTTTTTTCACCTCCAGAGATCTGGTTGTTAAGCATTTACCAAAATCCTCCCATCTATCTTCCCAATTGCTACCACTTCTACCATTATGAGTGGTAGCAATTGGGAAGATCAGATGGGAGGATTTTGGTAAATGTTTGGTCCTTGGTCCTCTCTCCTCCCCAGTCCCATCAAAAAGGAAACTTCCTGTCTGACTGGATTGTTTCATCCAACTAAGATCATCTTGTGAAGGGCTGTGGACTAAGAATCAGAAGTCTTGGGCATGAATCCTAACTGACTGTAGCTGTGAGACCATAAGCAAGTGATTTTATTCCTATCTGTAAACTGGGTATAAATAAAACTTGAGGCAGTTATGTGGCACAGTGGATAGAGCACCGGTCCTGGAGTCAGAAGGACCTGAGTTCAAATGCATCCTCAGACATTTGACATTTACTTGCTTTGTGACCTGACTGCTTCACATCCAGGACCATCTCCAGTCATCCTGATTCATATCTGGTCATTTCATTAGAGACAGATGGCTCCTGATGAGAAAGTGAGACTTGGAACTTAGCACCCCCTCACTTTAATCCAATTCACATGCATGTCATCTCCCCTCTGATGTCATGATCTTTGAGAATAAAGAACAAACATCATCATCATCATCAATAAAACTCATACTACCTTTGTGACATAGAGAACCTGGCCTAGAGTCAGGAAGACTCCAGTATCTCTTGCAAGAAAACCCCAAATGGGTTTGCAAAGAGTCAAGCATGACTGAAAAATGACTGAACAACAACAAAAACCTACCTTGCAGAGTAATTTTGAGAGAAGCATCTTATAAACTTCATAGAAATATGAGCTGTTATTATCCGACACTGGCCTTCCCATTTCTTCTCCATGTCTCATGTTCATGGTCCTTAGCTAGTAGTTAAGGCTGGTTTTACCCTTCAGTAAAACTTGGCTTCACTTGCTGAGCTAAGTAGGATGAGCACTGATTGACCCAGGAATCAATAATCCCTGGATCTGAGTTCTAGTTTTGCTATTTATTAGATCCACTTAAGCCCTGTGGGTTTTAGCTTCCATATCTGTAAAATGGGAACATTGGAGTACCTCCCCTATATTACTAAAAGGATTATCATGACATGCCAAAGAGATGATGAGGAAGGGCTGTGGTTGTTGAGTTAAGATCATCTGTGCCCCATTGGCCTTGCTGGTGATGGCCATCTTTCCATAGGACTTGTATGCCTTCCATCAGTTATTCCAAATAGCTCAAAGCCTGGGACCCAAAGGATGCTCAAGATGTGAGAGCCAAGCCTGAGTCTCAGCTCCTTTGCAGGGCTGAGCTGACAAGTGCTGAACTCAATGGCTCATCAAGCTTTCCTGGCTCTGATTTTCAGTCCCACCCACTTCTCCAAGTATCCTTTGACAACTCATTCATTACTCAGGGTCCCCCAGGGAGGGATGCTATAAAATCCTAACTCATTCCTTTAGGCCTCCATTAAGAGTGACAGGCACTATACCCACCAGGAGGAAGGAGGTTATTGGATTATCTGGCCTATCACATAATATCTGCTTAGTCTGTTTTCAGTGCTTTGCACATAGTGGAGCTTAATGAGACTATATCATATGATTAGATGAATGCACTTTCCTTTCCTCTTTTACTGCAGGGTAGACTATCCATTAGTTTGTAATTTCTCTTTAGCAATTTGCAGCTTTTGTCTCCAATCAGAGTAGCCTTCAGTTCAGCACTAGATTTGTTTGGGGGAAGGATGGGGGGGATTGGTCATATTTAAACTTTGCATTCAGCATATTGCTCTGTCCAAAGTATACATAATAGATGTGTTTGAGTTTTTCCCCTCATGAATCAGCAAGTATTTATTGGGCACTGGTTAGAACTGGAAAAACAAATTAAAAAGGTGGTACAGGCAATTAAGAAACTGACATTCTATTAGAAAGATGCAACTTGGAGTAGTCAGGGGAAGAGGATTTGGTCTAAGTAGTAGTATTTCCCTATGTATAAGACTCTCCCGTGTATAGGATGTACCTTAATTTGGGGGCCTAAAATTTGAAAAAACTATATTCCATTAAGTTATTGAACTCAAATTTTATTCATAATAAAATTCATACAATGCTTCATCACTGTCAAAACTTCCATCCAGTAGCTTGTCCTCATCTGTGTTTGATGATGAATCCCTGTCTTAGGAGAGGCTCTGACTGCTCTCCTGCCTGTTCTCTGGTCTGGGGTTGACCACAAGCACTCTTTGGTCAAGTCTGTGGTGGTGGTGGTGGATGCAGGCCTAGTTCATTGTGTTTCATGAACCTGAAGCACCAATTG